>NC_056727.1:488543978-488859811 GCF_019279795.1 Protopterus annectens
GTAATTTGTTATGTCACTCTTCAAGATTTGAAACTTATTTTTGTATTCGGGTATAGAAAACTCCTGGGTCTGCAATGAATTTTTAAAGACGGGAGTTCTTGTTTGTTAAGCGGAGATACATAAGAGAATTTAATTCTTTTTTTTTAATGCTGTTGCAGTCATGGCAGTAAGGTTCTAATAAGGTATATGGGAGTTACCTGTATTGATAATATTATCTTGAGTTATACTAAAAGACTGAATTGCCAGGTTGCAGAAATTTTCAACATCAGCAATGAAATTACTCTGTCCTTCCTTGTGTGTTCTTACTTGCCACTGTTGCGGAGGTCGGTCTGTTAAAATTTTCTCTTTATTCTTTTTTCATCAGTTGAAAAAAGAAAATATTTGGGAGATTAATGATTGGTCTTGCATACCTCCATGATTCTGTTAACCCTCTTGTTCTTAGATATCATACAGAACACTCTTGAGGTGCTGTTCTGAAGTCAACATATTAATTCCAAGAAAAATATTTGTACACCATATTCATTTTACTGAACTTGTAAATGTCTACAGATGCACAGTATACAACACTTTTGAGTAACAACGGTTACACAGTCCCCTCATAAATGTGCATAAATTGAAACAGATAAAAAGTTAGATATTTAATGTTTCAAATTTTAGTTATGATAAAATACTTCAAAGTTTGCCACAAGCCAGTGGGGAGGTAAAATAAGCAGTTCTTTTGTGTGATGAGATCAAATTACAGATCAATGTGTTGTGCATAGTGGAGTGATATACAAACATGACCACTTATACTGGCACCATTTTCTAGACTCTCCACTTTTATCTTACACCTTCCTTACTGCAGTTTTCTGCCCTCTAATCCTTGATTTACCTCCTGAAATGTTAGGCCTCTGTCTTGTTCCTCTTCATCCCGACTTCTATCTTATGTTCTCCCTCTACCTCTCTCCTCTTTCCTTCCCACTCTTCTTTTCTCTCTCCCTTGTTCATAAAATTCTCAGGACTTTCATCCCTCACTCTGCAATCTAGGTCTCAGGACATAATCCCTCATCCTACGGGGATAAATCTGCTTACAAAGACATTCTCACGTGATCTTGAACAGTTAAGTGTTATAAGCTTTACAGTACCATCTTGCCAAATAAAGAACTTGCTTTCCTGCATGGAAACATAGTATAATTTAGTACTATATTACCAAATAAGTCCTTGTTTTAATTTGTTTTTCAACTCCCTTATTTTGCCATGATCTGTTGTTCCAATGTGTATGAATGAAAACAAGTGATGTGCCTTGATGTGACTCAAAATCTATTTCTCCTTGTAGGAGAGGTATGTTAGAGATGCAGTTGGCCATCACCAGTGAAGAACATAATCTAATGTTGATGTTACGAAACCTTTTTCAATAGATATTCTGGACTATGTAATTAGAAATCTATTGTTGTCTATAGAAGGTTCCCAGTAGTGCAGGCACCTTCACTAGAACTTTACTCTTTTCTAGTGGGAAAAGTCAGAGCAGGCTCACATTATATTCAGTATTAAAATGTAAATAACATTACAACTGAAATGCCTTTCCTTGAGTCAGTTATCCAGTTCTTAGAAGCATGGCTAAGTCATCTCTACTTGCATACGCATATGGATTTGATGTTGTTATGGTTGATTTCTAAGTCTACACAAATGACATGCTCCTGTACTTTATTTTATTTATTTTATTTTACATTTGTTGACCGGGCTAGTCTAGCTGGAGATATTTCCATTTTCAGTAGAGGCCCGGGGAGAAAAGCTCCACACAGAATACAATAAAGAAAAGTATCATAGTGTTTGTAAGAAAGTTCGTAAAAGACAAAAAACTATAACTCTACAGCTTCCTATCATTACTAAATGAGTTAGTTTACCAGTTCATACAGTTACAGTCCAAAAAAACTTATACAAACATAAAATACTTAGTATGATAAAGATACTAAATGATACTATATAAAATAATTACTACCACACACAGTCATAGTTGAAAAACTTTGAATAAAGATAAAAATACTTTGTAAGCTAAAGATACAGGGTAGGAAGTGAGCGAGAAGAGAGCTGAGAATAAGGGAAGTAGGAAGGGATAAGTTATGGAAAGGAGAGCAAGTAAGACAGTCAACAAGCAAAGAAGTAATTTAGAAGACAAGTGGGAGTAGAAGAAGAAAGCCAGGTGGAGGGTAGAGTCAGTGAGAAGTAGGAGGTAGTTCAAAGTAGAGTATAAGTAGTGGAAAGTTAATCAGGTTTGCATAAATCATATTAAGTGTGGATTTTACTACTGCTTCTAAGTGATCAGAGGTATAGATGACCAAGTCATTAACATGTTAAGTCAAGGTTAGAGTTTGGACCAGTTTATTTGTGTACAGATAGGACAATAATGACTCAGTTCTGGCAAAAAAGAATGTGTGAGACTGAATGAAAGGATGGTTAAGGTTTACATAAACTACTCCTGCTCTGTGAAAACAAAGGATAGTAGCTTGGACACTGGAAGAGCCAATCAGGCAATGATGGGGGTGAGTGGTGTTTGCCAGCCCATTCTAAGGGAGATAGTGATCTTGTTGGGGCCACTTGCATGTTACTGTTGGCTGCTGGAACAGATGACATGTGCTTGGTGATTATGAGCTGGTGATGGTAGTCCCCCTAGTTATTTGTGTGGGAGCAGTGCTTGGTGATCCTGAGCTGGTGATGGTAGTCCCCCTAGTTATTTGTGTGGGAGCAGTGCTTGGGGATGCAGAGCTGGTGACAGAAATCCCCCTAATTATTTGTGTGGGAGCAGTGCTTGGTGATTCTGAGCTGGTGATGGTAGTCCCCCTAGTTATTTGTCTGGGAGCAGTGCTTGGTGATGCTTAGCTGGTGATGGTAGTCCCCCTAGTTATTTGTGTGGGAGCAGTGCTTGGTGATCCTGATCTGCTAACAGTAGCTCCTCTAGTTATTTGTGTGGGAGCAGTGCTTGGTGACCTTGATCTGGTGTGGGTAGTCCCCTTAGTTATTTGAGTGGGAGCAGTGCTCTTGTGATTCTGAGCGGGTGACGGTAGTCCCCCTTGTTATTTCTGTGGGAGCAGTGCTTGGTGATCCTCAGCTGGTAACAGCAGTCCCCCTAGTTATTTGTGTGGGAGCAGTGCTTGGTGATCCTGAGCTAGTGATGGTAGTCCCCCTAGTTATTTGTGTGGGAGCAGTGCTTGGTGATCCTGAGCTGTCAACAGTAGTCCCCCTAGTTACTTGTGTTGGAACAGCGCTTGGTGATTCTGAGTTGGTGACAGTAGTACCCATAGTTATTTGTGTGACATCTGTGCTTGTTGATGCTGAGCTGGAGATGGTAGTCCCTCTAGTTATTTATGTAGAAGCAGTGCTTGGTGACATTGAGCTGGTGATAGTAGTTACCCTAGTTATTTGTGTGGGAGCAGTGCTTGGTGACCTTGAGCTGGTGATGGTAGTCCCCCTAGTTATATGAGTGGGAGCAGTGCTGGGTGATTCTGAGCTGATGATGGTAGTTCCCCTAGTTATTTGTGTGGGACCAGTGCTTGGCGATGCTGAGCTGGTGATGGTAGTCCCCCTACCTATTTGTGTGGGAGCAGTGCTTGGTGATCCTGAGCTGGTGACAGTAGTCCCCCTAGTTATTTGTGTAAGAGCAGTGTTTGGTGACCCTGAGCTGATGATGGTAGCCCCCTAGTTATTTGTGTGGGAGCAGTGCTTTGTGATTCTGAGCTGGGCTGGTGATGGTAGTCCCCCTACTTATTTGTGTGGGAGCAGTGCTTGGTGATCCTGAGTTGGTGATGGTGGTCCCCCTAGTAATTTGTGTGGGAGCAGTGCTTGGTGATGCTGAGCTGGTGATGGTAGTCCCCCTACTTATTTGTGTGGGAGCAGTGCTTGGTTATCCTGAGCTGGTGAGAGTAGTCCCCCTAGTTATTTGTGTGGGAGCAGTGCTTGGTGACCTTGAGATGGTGATGGGAGTCCCCCTAGTTGTATGTGTAGGAGCAGTGCTTCGTGGTTTTGAGCTGGTGATGGTAGTCCCCCTAGTTATTTGTGTGGGAGCAGTGCTTGGTGATCCTAAGCTGGTAACAATAGTACCTCTAGTTATTTGTGTGGAGCAGTGCTTTGTGATGCTGAGCTGGTGATGGTAGTCCCCCTACTTATTTGTGTGGGAGCAGTGCTTGGTGATCCTGAGCTGGTGACAGTAGTCCCCCTTGTTATTTGTGTGGGAGCAGTGCTTGGTGACCTTGAGCTGGTGATGGTAGTCCCCCTAGTTGTATGTGTAGGAGCAGAGCTTGGTGGTTCAGAGCTGGTGATAGTAGTCCCCCTAGTTATCTGTGTGGGAGCAGTGCTTGGTGATCCTGAGCTGGTAACAGTAGTCGCTCAAGTTATTTGTGTGGAGCAGTGCTTGGTGACCTTCAGCTGGTGTAGTTAGTCCACCTAGTTATTTGTGTGGGAGCAGTGTTCTCTTGATTCCGAGCTGGTGACGGTAGTCCCCCAATTTATTTGTGTGGGAGCAGTGCTTGGTCATCCTGAGCTGGTAACAGTAGTCCACCTAGTTATTTGTGTGGGAGCAGTGATTGGTGATGCTGAGCTGGTGATGGTAGTTCCCCTAGTTTTTTTGTGGGAGCAGTGCTTGGTGATGCTGAGCTGGTGATGGTTGTCCCCCTAGTTATTTGTGTGGGAGCAGTGCTTGGTGACCTTGGGCTGGTGATGGCAGTTCCCCTAGTTATTTGTGTGGAGCAGTGCTTGGTTACCTTTAGCTGGTGTGGGTAGTCCCCCTACTTATTTGTGTGGGAGCAGTGCTCTCATGATTCTCAGCTGGTGACGGTAGTCCCCCAAGTTATTTATTTGCGGGAGCAGTGCTTGGTGATGCTGAGCTGGAGATTGTAGTCCCCCTAGTTATTTGTGTGGGAGCAGTGCTTGGTGATGTTGAGCTGGTGATAGTAGTCACCCTAGTTATTTGTGTGGGAACAGTGCTTGTGACCTTGAGCTGGTGATGGTAGTCCCCCTAGTTATTTGCATGGGAGCAGTGCTGGGTGATTCTGAGCTGATGATGGTAGCCCCCTAGTTATTTGTGTGGGAGCAGTGCTTGGTGATCCTGAGCTGGTGACGGTAGTCCCCCTAGTTATTTGTGTGGGAGCAGTGCTTGGTGACCTTGAGTTGATGATGGTAGTCCCCCTAGTTATTTGTGTGGGAGCAGTGCTTTGTGATTCTGAGCTGGTGATGGTAGTCCCCCTAGTTATTTGTGTGGGAGCAGTGCTCTCATGATTCTGAGCTGGTGATGGTAGTCCCCCTAGTTATTTCTGTGGGAGCAGTGGTTGGTGATCCTGAGCTGGTAACAGTAGTCCCCCAAGTTACTTATGTGGGAGCAGTGCTTGGTGACCTTGAGCTGGTGATGGTAGATCCCCTAGTTATTTGTGTGGGAGCAGTGCTTCGTGATGCTGAGCTAGTATTGGTAGTCCCCCTAGTTATTTGTGTGGTAGCAGTGCTTGGTGATCCTGAGCTGTCCACAGTAGTCACCCTAATTATTTGTGTGGGCGTGGTGCTTGGTGATCCTGAGCTGGTGACGGTAGTCCCCTAGTTATTTGTGTGACAGCTGTGCTTGGTGATGCTGAGCTGGTGATGGTAGTCCCCCTAGTTATTTGTGTGGGAGCAGTGCTTGGTGACCTTGAGCTGGTGATGGTAGTCCCCCAGTTATTTGCGTGGGAGCAGTGCTGGGTGATTCTGAGCTGGTGATGGTAGTCCTTCTAGTTATTTGTGTGGGAGCAGTGCTTGGTGATCCTGAGCTGGTGACAGTAGTCCCCCTAGTTATTTGTGTGGGAGCAGTGTTTTGTGATTCTGAGCTGGTGATGGTAGTCCCCCTAGTTATTTGTGTGGGATCAGTGCTTGGTGATGCTGAGCTGGTGATGGTAGTCCCCCTACTTATTTGTGTGGGAGCAGTGCTTGGTGATTCTGAGCTGGTGACAGTAGTCCCCTTAGTTATTTGTGTGGGAGCAGTGCTTGGTGACCTTGAGCTGGTGATGGTAGTCCCCCTAGTTGTATGTGTAGGAGCAGTGCTTGGTGGTTCTGCGCTGGTGATGGTAGTCCCCCTAGTTATTTGTGTGGGAGCAGTGCTTGGTGATCCTGAGCTGGTAACAGTAGTCCCCCTAGTTATGGGAGCAGTAATTGGTGATCCTGAGCTGGTGATGGTAGTTCCCCTAGTTTTTTTGTGGGAGCAGTGCTTGGTGATGCTGAGCTGGTGATGGCAGTCCCCCTAGTTATTTGTGTGGGAGCAGTGCTTGGTGACCTTGGGCTGGTGATGGCAGTCCCCCTAGTTATTTGTGTGGAGCAGTGCTTGGTGACCTTTAGCTGGTGTGGGTAGTCCCCCTAGTTGTTTGTGTGGGAGCAGTGTTCTTGTGATTCTGAGCTGGTGATGGTAGTCCCCCAATTTATTTCTGTGGGAGCAGTGCTTGGTGATCCTGAGCTGGTAACAGTAGTCCCCCTAGTTTTTTGTGTGGGAGCAGTGATTGGTGATCCTGAGCTGGTGATGGTAGTTCCCCTAGTTTTTTTGTGGGAGCAGTGCTTGGTGATGCTGAGCTGGTGATGGTAGTCCCCCTAGTTATTTGTGTGGGAGCAGTGACTGGTGACCTTGGGCTGGTGATGGCAGTTCCCCTAGTTATTTGTGTGGAGCAGTGCTTGGTGACCTTTAGCTGGTGTGGGTAGTCCCCCTACTTATTTGTGTGGGAGCAGTGTTCTCGTGATTCTCAGCTGGTGACGGTAGTCCCCCAAGTTATTTCTGTGTGGGAGCAGTGCTTGGTGATACTGAGCTGGTAACAGTAGCCCCCTAGTTATTTGTATGGGAGCAGTGCTTGGTGATCCTAAGCTGGTGATGGCTGTTCCCCTAGTTATTTGTGGGAGCAGTGCTTGGTGATGCTGAGCTGGTGATGGTTGTCCCACTAGTTATTTGTGTGGGAGCAGTGCTTGGTGACCTTGAGCTGATGATGGTAGTTCCCCTAGTTATTTGTGTGGGAGCAGTGCTTGGTGATTCTGAGCTGGTGATGGTAGTCCCCCTAGTTATTTGTCTGACATCTGTGCTTGGTGATGCTGAGCTGAAGATTGTAGTCCCCCTAGTTATTTGTGTTTGAGCAGTGCTTGGTGATGTTGAGCTGGTGATAGTAGTCACCCTAGTTATTTGTGTGGGAACAGTGCTTGTGACCTTGAGCTGGTGATGGTAGTCCCCCTAGTTATTTGTGTGGGAGCAGTGCTTTGTGATTCCGAGCTGATGATGGTAGCCCCCCCTAGTTATTTGTATGTAAGCATTGCTTGGTGATCCTAAGCTGGTGATGGTTGTCCCACTACTTATTTGTGTGGGAGCAGTGCTTGGTGACCTTGAGCTGATGATGGTAGTTCCCCTAGTTATTTGTGTGATAGCAGTGTTTTGTGATTTTGAGCTGGTGATGGTAGTCCCCCTAGTTATTTGTGTGGGAGCAGTGCTTGGTGATCCTGAGCTGGTGATGGTAGTCCCCTAGTTATTTGTGTGGGAGCAGTGCTTGGTGATGCTGAGCTGGTGATGGTAGTCCCCCTAGTTATTTGTGTGGGAGCAGTGCTTGGTGATCCTGAGCTGGTGACAGTAGTCCCCCTAGTTATTTGTGTGGGAGCAGTGCTTGGTGACCTTGAGCTGGTGATGGTAGTCCCCTAGTTATTTGTGTGGGAGCAGTGCTTGGTGATTCTGAGCTGGTGACAGTAGTCCCCCTAGTTATTTGTGTGGGAGCAGTGCTTGGTGACCTTGAGCTGGTGATGGTAGTTCCCCTAGTTATTTGTGTGGGAGCAGTGCTTGGTGATGCTGAGCTGGTGATGGTAGTCCCCTAGTTATTTGTGTGGGAGCAGTGCTTGGTGATCCTGAGCTGGTGATGGTAGTCCCCCTAGTTATTTGTGTGGGAGCAGTGCTTGGTGACCTTGAGCTAATGATGGTAGTTCCCCTAGTTATTTGTGTGGGAGCAGTGCTTGGTGATCCTGAGCTGGTGACAGTAGTCCCCTAGTTATTTGTGTGGGAGCAGTGCTGGGTGATTCTGAGCTGGTGATGGTAGTCACCCTAGTTATTTGTGTGGGAGCAGTGCTTGGTGATCCTGAGCTGGTGACAGTAGTCCCCTAGTTATTTGTGTGGGAGCAGTGCTTGGTGATGCTGAGCTGGTGATGGTAGTCCCCTAGTTATTTGTGTGGGAGCAGTGCTTGGTGACCTTGAGCTGATGATGGTAGTTCCCCTAGTTATTTGTGTGGGAGCAGTGCTTGGTGAGGTTGAGCTATTGATGGTAGTCCCCCTAGTTATTTGTGTGGGAGCAGTGCTTGGTGATCCTGAGCTTTCAACAGTAGTCCCCTAGTTATTTGTGTGGGAACAGTGCTTGGTGATTCTGAGCTGGTGATGGTAGTGCCCCTAGTTATTTGTGTGACATCTGTGCTTGGTGATGCTGAGCTGGAGATTATAGTCCCCCTAGTTATTTGTGTGGGAGCAGTGCTTGGTGATGTTGAGCTGGTGATAGCAGTCACCCTAGTTATTTGTGTGGGAACAGTGCTTGTGACCTTGAGCTGGTGATGGTAGTCCCCCTAGGTATTTACATGGGAGCAGTGCTGGGTGATTCTGAGCTGATGATGGTTGCCCCCCCTAGTTATTTGTGTGGGAGCAATGCTTGGTGATCCTGAGCTGGTGATGGTAGTCCCCCTATTTATTTGTGTGGGAGTAGTGCTTGGTGACCTTGAGTTGATGATGGTAGTCCCCCTAGTTATTTGTGTGGGAGCAGTGCTTTGTGATTCCGAGCTGGTAGTTATTTGTGTGGGAGCAGTGCTTGGTGATCCTGAGCTGGTAGCAGTAGTCCCTCTAGTTATTTGTGTGGAGCAGTGCTTGGTGACCTTGAGCTGGTGTGGGTAGTCCCCCTAGTTATTTGTGTGGGAGCAGTGCTCTCATGATTCTGAGCTGGTGATGGTAGTCCCCCTAGTTATTTCTGTGGGAGCAGTGCTTGGTGACCTTGAGCTGGTGATGGTAGATCCCCTAGTTATTTGTGTGGGAGCAGTGCTTGGTGATGCTGAGCTAGTGATGGTAGTCCCCCTAGTTATTTGTGTGGGAGCAGTGCTTGGTGATCCTGAGCTGGCCACAGTAGTCACCCTAGTTATTTGTGTGGGAGTGGTGCTTGGTGATTCTGAGCTGGTGATTGTAGTCCCCCTAGTTATTTGTGTGGGAGCAGTGCTTGGTGATCCTGAGCTGGTGACGGTAGTCCCCTAGTTATTTGTGTGACAGCTGTGCTTGGTGATGCTGAGCTGGTGATGGTAGTCCCCCTAGTTATTTGTGTGGGAGCAGTGCTTGGTGATGTTGAGCTGGTGATGGTAATCCCCCTAGTTATTTGTGTGGGAGCAGTGCTTGGTGACCTTGAGCTGGTGATGGTAGTCCCCCAGTTATTTGCGTGGGAGCAGTGCTGGGTGATTCTGAGCTGGTGATGGTAGTCCCCCTAGTTATTTGTGTGGGAGCAGTGCTTGGTGATCCTGAGCTGGTGATGGTAGTCCCCTAGTTATTTGTGTGGGAGCAGTGCTTGGTGATTCTGAGCTGGTGATGGTAGTCCCCCTAGTTATTTGTGTGGGATCAGTGCTTGGTGATGCTGAGCTGGTGATGGTAGTCCCCCTACTTATGTGTGTGGGAGCAGTGCTTGGTGATTCTGAGCTGGTGAGAGTAGTCCCCTTAGTTATTTGTGTGGGAGCAGTGCTTGGTGACCTTGAGCTGGTGATGGTAGTCCCCCTAGTTGTATGTATAGGAGCAGTGCTTGGTGGTTCTACGCTGGTGATGGTAGTCCCCCTAGTTATTTGTGTGGGAGTAGTGCTTGGTGATCCTGAGCTGGTAACAGTAGTCCCTCTAGTTATTTGTGTGGAGCAGTGCTTGGTGACCTTTAGCTGGTGTGGGTAGTTCCCCTAGTTGTTTGTGTGAGAGCAGTGTTCTTGTGATTTTGAGCTGGTGATGGCAGTCCCCCAATTTATTTCTGTGGGAGCAGTGCTTGGTGATCCTGAGCTGGTAACAGTAGTTCCCCTAGTTTTTTGTGTGGGAGCAGTGATTGGTGACCTTGGGCTGGTGATGGCAGTTCCCCTAGTTATTTGTGTGGAGCAGTGCTTGGCGACCTTTAGCTGGTGTGGGTAGTCCCCCTACTTATTTGTGTGGGAGCAGTGCTCTCATGATTCTCAGCTGGTGACGGTAGTCCCCAAAGTTATTTCTGTGTGGGAGCAGTGCTTGGTGATACTGAGCTGGTAACAGTAGCCCCCTAGTTATTTCTATGGGAGCAGTGCTTGGTGATCCTAAGCTGGTGATGGTTGTCCCACTACTTATTTGTGTGGGAGCAGTGCTTGGTGACCTTGAGCTGATGATGGTAGTTCCCCTAGTTATTTGTGTGGGAGCAGTGCTTGGTGAGGTTGAGCTAGTGATGGTAGTCCCCCTAGTTATTTGTGTGGGAGCAGTGCTTGGTGATGCTGAGCTGGTGATGGTAGTCCCCTAGTTATTTGTGTGGGAGCAGTGCTTGGTGATGCTGAGCTGGTGATGGTAGTCCCCCTAGTTATTTGTGTGGGAGCAGTGCTTGGTGATGCTGAGCTGGTGATGGTAGTCCCCCTAGTTATTTGTGTGGGAGCAGTGCTTGGTGATCCTGAGCTGGTGATGGTAGTCCACCATCTTATTTGTGTGGGTGCAGTTCTTTGTGATGCTGAGCTGGTGATGGTGGTCCCCTTAGTTATTTGTGTGGGAGCAGTGCTTTGTGATATGGAGCTGGTGATGGTAGTCCTCCTACTTATTTGTGTGGGAGCAGTGCTTGGTGATCTTGAACTGGTGACAGTAGTCCCCCTAGTTAATTGTGTGGGAGCAGTGCTTGTTGATCCTGAGGTGGTGCCGGTAGTCCCCCTAGTTATTTTTGTGGGAGCAGTGCTTTGTGATACTGAGCTGGTGACGGTAGTCCCCCTACTTATTTGTGTGGGAGCAGTGCTTGGGGATGCTGAGCATTTCTATATGGCTGGAATGTTTATTAAGACCATGTACCACAGCCTTTACATAGGTACTTAGAGACTCAGGGCATTTTCTAACTGCACTGAAAGAAACAGTAAATGCTGAAGAGGTTAAGCTGTATATTATGGCAATGTTGGATGTTCAGAGTCTGTTTACTATGATTAATAATATATATGGTATACAGGCTATTATTAATTTGTTGAAGAAATTGAATATGATGAAGGAAGGTAGACTTGAGTTATTGGAGGAAATGCTGTGTCTGGTCCTGGTATTTAACGTGAAGGAAGTCATTATAGGCAGGTACGGGGGTAGCTATGGGCTCCCCCGTGCCAATTCCTATGCCAATCTGGTTTTGGTAAGCTGGGAGAGGCAATTCATATTAGGACATAACAATTGGAGAGATAAGATGCAACAATACATACGCTTTGTGGATGATATTTATTTGTTATGGGGGGGTAATGAGGTAGAATTGGCAGAGTTTGTTAAATATTTAGAAACATCCACTACCTTTTTGAAATTTTTATGAAATTTTCTACCAAGGAGATAGATTTTCTGGATGTCAGATTGATTCAAGATGCTGAAGGTTTAAAAACGACACTCTATAAAAAGGAGTGTTGGAAAAATAGCCTGTTAGTGAGAGATAGTATGCACCCCCAATTTACCTTTAACATTATAGTTAAAGGACAATTAGATAGGGTATCGAGGTTGTGCACAGAGGAGATGGACTTTGAAACAAAAATACAGGAGCTACAGGTTAATTTTGTTGACAGAGTCTATAAAAGAAAGGAAGTGGAGCAGATTTTAGTAAAACAGAAGCCATATAGAAAAACCAAAATGAGACCCTGGTTTAGTCTAGGAGGTGGTGATGGACAAACACCCATTAGAGGTAATTCACAAGGTAAAGGTCCTAGGTTTATGTTGACCTATAGTAGTAACATATATAGTGTTTGTGATATCATCAGGAATAACTGGAAAATACCTGTTTCAGATTAGAAAATGTCAGACATAGTAGGGGCTACACCATCATTTGGATTTAGAGGAAAAAGGAATTTAAAGGATTTGTTTAACAAAGAGGGAGCTTATATCCCCAGACAGACCATGATAAGGAATGGTACTAGACCATGTGGCTCCTGCAAGGCTTGTAAATATATTAGTTCAGCCACTACCTTTATTCACCCCAACACTAAGAAAGTTTATCATTTTCCAACGAATGCTAATTGTAGGTCCATGAATGTTATATATTTATCTACGGGCCAACTTTGCAGTAGTTACTATATTGGTAAAACCAACTGTATGTTAAAAACCAGGATTTTAAATCATCTATCAGCCATTAGGCTCAAGAATGAGCATAATGCACTTTATAGATATGCCTCAGCTCTTTCAGGACGTGAATTTAAATTTCAGGTCATCAGTCTTATATCACAGGGAAATGGGGGGTGGGGGCACGGTTAATAGAACAGAATGTGAAGAAGCTAAATGGATAATTTAATTGACAGCCCATAGACATCCTGGTCTTAATGAGGTCATTCCCATTAAGCCAGCCTTAAAGAAAAGGCAGGTCCAATATTGAATGTTGATTGGTCTGTTATTAGTTTAAATGTATTGGTTGATTGTGTTTGTATTTGTCTGAAGAAGGGTAATGACCCGAAAGCGCTTACACTGTTTTGGGATTTGCATTTGGATTTGCATATCTGTTTTCCTGCTGTCATTTTTAGAATAAACTTTTTCCATATTAATGGTATCTGCTTTTTTCATTTGGATTGTGGTTTATATAAGCAGTTTACCTTGAGGGTGACCTTCTGTTTTATTTCTTTGTCTACTTATTTGTGTGGGAGCAGTGCTTGGTGATCCTGAACTGGTGACGGTAGTCCCCCTAGTTATTTGTGTGGGAGCATACACACATAAAAGGATAGCACAAGATCCACCTGCTATGATGCAGGCACATATATCAGCCACCAGGAATGGGGTTACTGATAAAATAAAAATGCCCTTATTTCCAGGATGCTGAAGAGGGCACACATTTGCCATGGCTGCCTGTAGGATAGTCCCCGGCCTTCTTGTCTCTTCCTCACTGGAAATACTCAGAATGGGATAACAAACTAGGTGGGCTGATAGGGAAGAGACTTGAAGGTCAGCAGACACACCAGGATAAACACATAGAAAAAAGTCTACGAATACTGACTCTGTGTAATCACTTTGGTCAATGTTACTGAATATGCTGATGAGAAAAAATAGTGCAGTGATAATACTGTATGCCCTACATGTTGCCCTGCAAACTGCTCAGTACTTTGCATAGTGGTTGCAGGAAAGACTAGTCCTGAAGAATGGATGGAATTTGTTGGACCTGATTTATGGAAGGATTTTTTGAAGGATATGACAGCAGGGTGACTTTCATATATCAAAAATCATAAAAAAGGTTCTTCCGATACATTCATTTGCCTGTAAATCTGAGCTGCAGCCCATTTGCTCTTATTTCTGATGGCTTATACTTTTCTTCACTGTTTTTCTTCAGTGCACCTAAAGTATTTTTTAGTGAAAATGATGAAGATACACCAATGTGTTGGAAATCTGTAGTGCACAAGCAGTAAAGGCAGTGGGTCTGGATAATGAAAATAATGATAAATTATTCAGTCCGAGACCAAGAACGGGATCACTGCTTTTCAGAAGAGCCACTTTGGATCAAACACTTTCTCCTCTGGGTTCAAATAATTAATGAGGAAACAAGAAGGAACTTGCTCAGCAGAGGAAGAAATCCCTCTCTTGCTTAAACAATCAAATTAGAGATCTTGTCCTCCAAAGCTAATTATGAAGGAAAAATAGCCTCCCTAGCTAAGGATAATCACAGCGTATTCTTTAATAACGTCTGATATCTAAAAGGGCATACCCAGCTATTCACTGAACTGGTTGAGGAAGGCATTACCCATACTCAATCAGAGATAATAGCCAACCTGCTATCTGACAGATTTGGTGCAAATGTCACGCCCCCCCCCCCCCTCCAGTCAACTCCCAATATATACCTCACTATTCCTCAGCCTACTATCTCAAGAGAGCAGATTATCTCAGCACTTCCAAGAACAAAAACACGTCATCAATGGAACCAGACAACATCCCAGGTTGCCTTTTAAACAACTTAAATCATGACTTAGCAGACCCACTTGGATCTGTGTTTAACCACAGCCTACCAACTGGCTATGTTGTGGTGGAATGGAGGACAACAACAGTAATCTCTCTGTATAAATGGGAACCATCAACTGGCTCTAGGAATTATAGGCCCATAAACTTGACTAGCCTCATAGGATCATAGGAGGTTACTAGGCTAATGACCCTAGGGCCCTTATAAGCCTACTCAAGTTTTACCCTTATTTCCACAATCAGCACCTATCACCCCTGTCAAAGAGGGATATAGGTGAGACCCCTGGGGTAAACTTATGGTTACCCATCCAATCATCCAGATTGGGTTTGAAGAGGGCCAATGAGGTGCTCTACCTGACATGTTACAAAGGTGTGGCAACCTCCACAAGGCAAATCTTTCCCTCCAGCAGGTTCTATTAATGTCACATACCAGGTTAAGGCCATTAGAGTGAGTAACCTGTGTACCATTTGACTTACAGATATGCAGCTTTTCCAATAAAGCAGGGTCAAAGACTGCCTTAGATTCAAGGCAGAAATCACCATTGAGCAGTCTGTATGAAACAGAATAAAGTGACAGTGATTTCAGATGGTCCTCATAAGACAGATGCTGAAGACCTTGAATTTTCCTTGTGAGGAACCTCTGTGGTCTCTCCAACTGCTGCACATGCTTGAAAAGGTACATACTAAAAATAGCATTGTACTCAGTTATTGGCCTGATGAGGGAAGAGTACAGGGAGGTTATAACTTCTTTTTTTCTGGAGGCAATGCACTTACCTATGAGATGAGCAATATAGAATGCCCTTCTTACCACTGTGGAGACATGGTGATCAAAGGTAAGATAGCTCTCAACCTGTGTGCCAGGTTTCTCACCACTGAGTGCGTACTTAGGGTGTTGTTATTTATGTGGTAGTTAGCAGGAACATCACTCTTACCGAAAGGGATGATAATGCATTTTTTTGCATTGAGTTTAAGGCCATGACTTTGGCACTAGTCATTTGTTTGTGTAAAACCCTCTTGTAGGATGCTAACATTGTTTGGAGAATCAATGACCACTCCCAGTTTCCAGTCATCAACAAACATTGTCAGACACAGACCTTTAGTTTTAGCTTGGACTTCAGAGATATAGATTCCAAACAGTATCGGTCCCAGGACTGTTCCCTGTGGGACGCCACTGGCTACAAGTCTGCTGTTGGACGTGGATTCTCCTATTTTGACTATATAGGTTCTATCAGTGAGCCAATTAGTGACCCATCTAATGATATTGGGTTGATACCTAGCTGGGTGAATTTGTCAATTATGCCTGAATGGGGGATAGTTTCAAAAGCCTTGGCTAATTCTAGGTAGGCTGTATGCACAGATTTCCCCTCATCAAGGGCCTTGGTGACTATCTCAAAGAAGTCCACCAGTTTTAACAGGCATGATCTCTCTTTGACAAATCCAAATTGAGTAGGGTCAAGTGTTTGGAGGTTACCAATGCCTTTGTTGAAGGTCCATGATGAGTCTCTCCATGGCCTTGCAGATAAGGCTAGTCAGGCTAATATGTCTATAGTTCCTTGGGTCAGTAGAAGCACCACCTTTGTACAAGGGAAGCCAGTGCTTAGACTATGATTGAAAAGAGTACCCAATAGCATTGCTAATTCCTGTTTGAGCCCATGTAGGACGCAGCCTGGGATGTTATCAGGTCCCATGGATGCTGTGTTTATGACCTTAGAGAGGGCATTCATGACCTGCTCTTTAGACATACAAGGTAAAAGACAGGTGGTAGGGATGTCTTGGGGTAAGTGTGGTGGGGAAAGGGGAGTGAAGTATTCACAGAACCTGTCAGCTATCAGGTTAGCAATGTCCAAAGGATCATTATATGTGGCATCATCAACTAGCAGTTCGGCACACATCTGAGGCTTTCCTTTTAGGTTACAGATGTAACTAAAGAATGCCTTATCATTGTCCTTAGTTGAGGAAGCTAATTTGGATTCATAGTTAGCTTTGGAGGACTTCACAAGGAGTCTTAAAAGCAGAGAGTGTTTCCAGTTTGGGGCTCACTCCTTCTTACTCTTAGACAGCAATTTCTTCATCTGCAAGACCATGGAAAGAATCCTTATGGATCTTATTAACAAGGACATAGGTAATCTCCAAACTCTGGACCCAAACCAGTTTGGATTCGTTAAAGGTAGCTCATGCCTATTAAAAATGGTTGACTTCTTAGCGAAAGTCACCAAGACCAAGACCACAGAGGTTCCTTACCAGGAGAATCCAAGGCCTCAAACACCTACCCTATACAGACAGGCTATAAGCCCTGTCCCTCTACTCAGTGTCATACAGACTCCTCAGAGGTGACCTCTGTCTAGCATACAAAGCAATCTCAGACCCCACCTTGATGGGACTGCTGCATATCTGCAAGTCAAGCGCCACTCAAGCAACCCATACGTGTGACGTCAACCTGGTCTGTGATATCAATAAGACTTGTTGGTGGGACAGATTTGTGTCCCAGGGACTCCCCCATCTGTGGAATAGACTCCCTCTCCATGTCAAGCAGAGTACATCATTATCCCTTTTTAAGCATAACCTGGATAACTGGATGGGAAACAGAAAATACACTCCTGGGATTCCACTTATGATCCTGCTGGTCAGGGGCTGTGGGTGCTGAGTAGTCTAAACATGGGCTAAACTCTTGTTTAGGCTTATAAGAGCCTTGGGGCCAATAGCCTTGTAACTTCCTATGATCCTATAACCCTGGATGAAGGAAAGACAGTGCATACCACCTGTCTTGACATAGACAAGGCATTTGACACAATCCCCTACTCAGGTATTATAGAGAGAGAGACTTTCCCACTTACGAACTGACCCCCTACATTACAAGATGGGTAGCCAACTGGTTCATCAACAGGACACATACTGTCAAAGTGGGTGATGTCACCTCTTGCAAAATAACAGTCACCAGTGATGTACCACAGGGTTTTGTGCTGGGCCCCTTACTGTTGAGAATTTATTTCACAGAAGTCTAGACAAACATGGATGGCCTGTGGCTGATGACTGCAAACTGGGAGCAATCACTGAGTCCCCCAACGATGTTGATATACTGCAGACAGGGTTAACACAGACAAATGACTGGTGCCAAAGCCATGGTTTAAAGCTAAATGCAAAAAAAAATCCATTATTATTCCCTTTGGGAAAGCTGATATCCCTGCTAATTACATTATAGGCCGCAACCCCGTAAGTGTAGACCCCGTGGTACATGATCAAGGTTTAATAGTAATCTAAACTTTGACCACTACATATCCACAGCAATAAGGACATTTTTCTATGTGGCATTTCTTATAAGTAAAATCTAGATCTAAGGATATTATAATTCCATTATACTTGGCCCTCATCAGACCAGTAATTGAATACAATGCTCCCTTTTGCATGTACCTCACCAGACACCTACAAAAATTGAAGAGACCACAGAAGCTTCTCACCAAGAAATTATAGGGGTGACCTGTGCCTGGCTTACAGGGCACTCTCTGACCCAGCCCTGATGGAAATGCTACACATTTGTAAATCAAACTGCATGAGGGTCATTCTCACCAGGGATCTTAACCTAGCCTCTGACATGAAACAGTCATGCTTTAGAGGCAGATACATTTCCCAGAAACTGACACTTCTCTGGAACAAGCCTCCAATTCATGTGAAAAAGAGGCATTTCCTGACCCTCTTCAAACACAACCTGGATCAATGGATGGATCACTGCAAATTCACTACTGGTGGTGTCCATGTCCCTCCTGGACAGAGGAAGTTAGCATTAACTACCATAGACCCTTACCTCTGTGAACTTCACTCACCTAACCACTGACAATTGGAGCAACTCAGGATAAATATGACTAGGCCTGTAAGGGCTGTAGGGCCATTAGCCTAGTAACCTTTTGTGAACTGGATGTTTATCACATTGAACACTGCTGCACTAGCCTTAGCAATATGGGTTATACCCTGCCAAGGATATAATAGCTGGCCAGCTTCCAAAGATTCAGAACACCTTCCATGAGTCCAAACCATCAGTCATCTCAAGCTGAGTTGACTAAAATGACAGGTTTGAGTACCAAGCCCTTTAAAGCTTTCCTGCTTTTCTTTTGAAAAAAGCACTCCTCTGCATGCTTTTGAAAATCAACAGTCAGCTTGTGCTGTTCCTTTGTTGGGCAGATAAGTTCCCTTTGGGGAAAAACCTTCCACATTAAAAAAATCCTTTGTTTTATTGTACTTTTCTGTTTAGGAAAGTTATTTTTAAGCCAGGAGTTTGAGTTTTAATGGACTATTATGCGACTTAACTGAACTTTAAAAATAGGAGTACACTTTTTTCCTGTCTGGTTTAAAGTAAATGAAAAACATTTTTTATGGAGAAATTGTGTTTATTTTTCTTTTTGGGACTGACAAAATTGTTTTAAAGTGCTTTGTGCTGTGTTTCTATATGAAAAAGTGACTTTTAAAGACTTTTAAACTTTACCAGCTCTTGCTGCTTGTTTTCCCCTGGGAAAGAGGCACTATTCTTGGCTTGATTATGGAACAGACTACCAGTTTCATGATCAGCCCTCTCAGCCACAAAAAGAAAAAAGTTAGAAAAATAGCCTTTGCCACGACAGCTGACTAGCAATTTGCCTCAGCTGCAGTTGGGTGACTGTGCTGTAGCCATAGCGTTTTCCTCAGGCCACTTATCTTTTACTCTGTATCCCTCTGGTGTTGTATCTACAGCCCCTGTGGGCTCGGAGTTAGCCACATCCTCTGTGGCTGTTGGGATCCCCTCAGTGAGCAAGGGAGAGACACTCTTGTTTATCCTGCCAGAGGGAATGGAGAAGGCTTCCCTCTTTAGTCAGAATGCTGTCCTCATTCCAGGGGAAGCTGCTGCTGCTATTAGTAACACGGTTGGCCCCATTCTTCCTAATAAAGAGAAACAGAAAACAAAGCATCTACTCATCCTCCAATTTCCTTAGACATGAGTATTTTACTGGATCTGGCTCGGGGTTTAATTCAGGCTATTTAGCCTGCTTATAAGATGGTTTATGATAAAAGAAAGAGGGATACCTCTTTTCCTGAAGAGATTCAAAATGTTGAATTTAGACAGGAAGATGAAGAGACAAATACAGTGTTTTCTCCTCAGTTTTCTAATTCAGGCAAAGAGGAGATCTCATTTTCTCATTCTCCTTGTGGGGGGGGGGGGGTCTCATTCTCTTAGACTGTTTCCAAGATGTGCTAGTGTTTTCTGTGAAGTAACACTGAGGTTTCACAATCCCTCAGAAAGTACTATGAGCTGTTGCAGAAGGAATTTCTACAATCTGCACCCATTCCCCTGGTCTGTCAACTTTGGAGGATGTGTGTGTCATTGCCTGAAATTTTCCTGATAGGCTGCTGTCCCCTAAAAATGGCAGATAGAATGTATAAAATTCCACAGTCTTTTAAATATTTATAAATGTACCAAACCTGTCTCAGAAGCTATATTTTTAGTTAATCATACTGCTGTTAAACACTTGGTTAATTCTAACCCTACTGTTTCTGAAACAGATGGAAAGATTAATAAGTACTGGAAAACATGTATGATTATGCAACTCTGATTTTCAGAATTTTGAATTGTCAGGCTCATATTTTAATGTTTGTTCTAATTGTGAAAGCATGAGGAATTGTTTCATCTGTAGTTTTTTCTTCTGCTTTAAATAATTTAGTTTCTTCATTGTAGAAGTCATTACTCATTGTTTATAGTCTGTGCTTGACTCAGCTGATACTTCTCCAGAGCTATGGCCACTGGTACCATTTTGAGGGGGTTTCCTGGCAGTGTTCTCAGAACCTCCAAGATGATACGAAAAATGATACTTTAAATTCTCCTTGGATAGAGATTTAGTTTTTTGTTCTTTTGCTGCAGAGGTTATCAAAAAGTATGATAACCTCTGCAGGAAAGGAAAGTGTAATGAAAGAGGTAAGATGATACAATTTTCTAAAGGATTCTCCAACTCTTCATCCAAACTCTTATTTCTCAATGTCCTTCAACACTTGCTGCACCAGTGAGTGATAGAACTAGTTCCTCCTTCACAGTTTGGGAAAGGTTTTTATTTTATTTATTATTTTATTTTATTTTACATTTGTTGACCGGGCTAGTCTAGCTGGATATATGTCCATTTTCAGTAGAGGCCCGGGGAGAAAAGCTCCAAACAGGAAATTGACAAAGTTAAACTAAGCAATTTTACAGAATTAAAACTAGGCAACACTAAATAAATTGAACTAAGCATTTCTATACAGAAAATGTAAAATAAGCAAAATTAATTTTTTTTTTTTTTACAAAATCACACTAGAAAGTTATGAGCAATTATTAGATAAAGGGAATAATAAATGTATCTTATTCTCATTATAGGAGAGTAGGAGTAGAGTTGAAGGCAGTGGATACAGGTGTAGGAATAGAGTTAAGATTAAAGAATGGAAGAGAAAAGATATCAATGGGGGTTAGTACATGGACAAAGCCAGTGTGCTTTCAGATGTTTTTTAAGATGTTTCTTGAAAAGAAAAGTAGAATTAATGGTAGATAATGCAGCAGGAAGTTGATTCCAGACTTTACCTATGGTGTTAGCGAAAAGAGAATCACCAGCTTTGTTATTAGCTTTGCTGGATAAAACTAGGAGCTTGTTAGCAGAGCGTAATGTAGGTAGATTATTGTAAGGAGTAATACGATTAGACAAGATAGGAGTGTTGTTAGGGAGGTGTAGAATCTTTTGTGTTATAAGCAATTGTTGAAAGAGTATATGGTTTTGCAGTTCTAGCCACCCTAGTTGTTTGATGTTAAGACAGTGGTGAGTTTTAAAGGCGGAACTTGTGATAAATCTAGTTATGCTATTATAACATATGGAGAGCTTAGTGAGGTTGCTTTTGGATAGATTGGTATATATGACAGAGGCATATTCAAGGATGTTTTTAGTGCTGAAGAGAGAAAGAATATGCTTGGAGACCACTTCTGGATCTTTCTTTCCTAAACCTGTTTGTGATAGTGCCCAAGTTCAAAATTATATAATTTCACAACCTGTTACCTCTTTTTCCTCATTCAAGATTACTGATAACACTAGATTTAAAAGATGCTTAACATCACATCCCTGTTTATCTAGACTTCAGGCATTTCTTTAGGTTTTGTGTGCTTGGATCACATTATCAGTTCTGTGTCTTACCCTTTGAATTATTCACTGCACCTGGAGTGCTCACAAAGTTTCTATCTCTTGTTATAGCTCATTGTAGGCTGCAGGGTATGCACATTGCTTATCTTGGCAGCCTTTTTCAAAGTTTCTGGAAACTCTCACTTGGGTGTGAAATCTCTTACACAAGCTGGAATTCCAAGAGAACATTCAAAGTGTTTTTTTTTTTTTACTCTTTCACACAGGATAGTGTTCCTGGGGTGTCAGCTAGACACCTCAGTTTAAAGAGTTTTTCTTCCACAGGAAAAAATAGATCTATATCTAGATCTATTTATAAGGTCTTCCACTCAGACTTTGGTCCCTGCTTGAGAATACCTCAGGATTTTGGATTTCATTGAATCAATGATTCTCATGATGCTCGTGGAAAGACTGCACATGGGGAAGATACAATGGTATCTGAAGTGTCTTTTATCCCATTATCAACATCCTTTGTCTTTTCAAATTCAAGTGCTGGGATTTATCAGAAGAGAAATCACTTGCTGGAGACAGCAAATTCTCCTAAATCCAAGTCTCTCCTTCTCCATCCCTACTCCAAAGCAGTCAATTAGCACAGAAGCCTCAGACCTTCCTTGAGAAGCACTTTCAGGAGAGATAAAGAGCGGGGGGTGTGGGACACCAAGGACAGATGCAAGCAGATAAATATAAGACATGTTTGCCCTGGTCAAGGTACTCAACTCTCTGAATCATTTTTGGTTCCCTGGGCCTCTTCAAGTTTTTACAGACAATACCAGAGTCATGTGGTACATCAACAAGCAAGGGAAACCAGGATGTATCACTTTGCAGTCAAGGAAATGTTATTTTTGGGTATAGCTTCACAGCACAGTCTCATTTTTCAGGCATCCTACATTCCATTTGAGCAAAATTGTGTGGCAGACAAGTTGAGCAGGTCAAGGCAGATCGTCATGAATGGAAACTAGCTCGGGGGGGGGGGGGTCTTCCAAAATTTGGAGCATTTGTGAGAGTTCCTGAAGAAGACCTAGTTTATAGGTTCATAGGTGTCTACTAGGCTAATTGCCCTGGAGCCTTTACAAACCTAGCCCATAGGATTACCCTGGCATCATGCCACCTGACCTTAATTCCAAGTGCCTCTGTCGAGTAAAGCCACTGGAGTGATCTCTGAGGTGAATTTTCTATTTCCCATGCACTCATCAAGATTTCTCTTCAAGAGAACCAGTGAGGTGCTCTGCTTGCTTAACATGTATGGGAAGTCTATTCCATAGCATGGGCAGTCTCTGGTTTATGAACCTGTCCCTCCAGCATGTTCTGTTGATTGTGGTAATGAGGTTGAGGTCTCTGGAGCATGTGGTGCAGAGGGATTGAGATTTCTTTACATGTAGCATTTCTAACAGAGCTGGGTCAGACATGGCTTTGTAAGTCAAACAGAGATCGCCTCTAAGTAGGCGATATGAGACAGAGAATAGTTGGAGTTTTTTGAGTCTGTCCATACAGGACAAATGTTTAAGGCCTAAGATCTTCTTTTTGAGGTACTTTTGCAGCCTCTCCAGTTGTTGCAGGTGTTTAGTGAGGTACATGCCAATTGGGCCATTGTACTCAATGATTGGCCTAATGAGGGAAAAGTAGAGGGAGACAATGACCTCTTTCTTCCTGGATGCAAACCCTTAGTAATGAGATGTGCCACATAGAAGGACATTCTGACCACAGTATCAATGTGGTGGTCAAAGGAGAGGTTGCTATCAACCTGTGTTCCCAGATCTCTTATAACGCCTTCTGTGTTCAGTGGACTGCCGTCAATGTGGCAATTCATGGGAACCATGTTTTTCCCAAAGGGGATGATGACACATTTTTTGGCATTGCACTTAAGGCCATGGTTCTGACCAGTTGTTGGTCTCAGTGAGGCCTTTCTGTAGGATGACAGCATCACTTGGGGAGTTAATAATAGCTCCCAACTTGCAATCATCTGCAAACTTTGTCAGCCAGAGTCCCTTTGTGTGGCCTGGACTTCAAAGAAGTAGATTCCAAACAGGAGAGAACCCAGGACCAAACCCTGTGGAACTCCACTAGTGACTGGTCGGCAGTCTGACTTGGAGGCAGCTACTTTCACACTGTTGGTTCTACCTGTGAGCCAGTTTACAACCCACCTAGTGATATAGGGGTTGATGCCTAGCTTAGTGAGTTTTTCTATGATTCCTGAGTGGGGAATGGTATCAAAGGCCTTGGGCAGATCAAGATAGGCTGTATGAACCACCTTGCCTTCATCCACAGCTCTGGTGACAGACTCAAAGAAGTCAACCAAGTTGAGCAGGCATGAGCTACCTTCACAAAACCAAACGGTGTGGGATCCAGAGTTTGGAGAGTCCCTATATCCTTGTTTATTAGGTCCATGGTGATGTGTTCCATAGCTTTGCATATCAGACTCATCAGGCTAATGGGGCGATAGTTCCCAGGGTCTGTAGTCGCTCTTCCTTTGTGGAGAGGGATGACTGTAGCAGTGCACACCATTTGGTAGGGATAAAGCCTGAGGTGAGGCTGTGATTGAACAGGGCACACAGATGAGGTGCCAGTTCACTCTGTAGTTCATGTAGAACACAGCCAGGGATATTGTCAGGTCCCATAGAAGCTGTATTTTTGGCACTGGACAGTGCTGTTTTAACCTGTGCAGCAGTAATACTGGGTGCCTGGCAATCTACTGGTATTGTGACTGGTCCCTTGGGGGGGGGGGGTGAGAGGGGTAAAGTTGGCACTGAATCTGTCAGCCAGTATATTGGCAATATCTGTTGGCTTGGTATAGGAGGTACCATTGTGCAGTAGCTCAGAGCAAATCTGGGTATTACCGTGGAGATTCTTT
Organism: Protopterus annectens; assembly: GCF_019279795.1. Classification (NCBI taxonomy): domain Eukaryota; kingdom Metazoa; phylum Chordata; order Ceratodontiformes; family Protopteridae; genus Protopterus; species Protopterus annectens. The sequence continues at coordinate 488,568,091 of NC_056727.1, forward strand.
ACATAACTACAGAAAGTCTTGTGGTTGTCTTTACTATCTGCTGCAATTCTGTTTTCATAGCTAGCTTTAGAGGATTTGATGAGGGATCTCAACTTTTTGTTGAGGCTGATAAGGGAATTTTTCCAGTCTTTGACTTCACCTTATTCCATATTAGTTTCCTCCTTCTGTTGTAGAGTTTGTTTATGGCAGAGGATCACCAGACGGGCTTCCTTTTTTTGTAGGAGAGCATCTTGGGTCTATTGGGTATGGCGAGATCCATGCATTTGTGTACGTATTCGTACAGTGCATTGGTGTATGATTCGGTGGTCATGCAACTGATCTCCATTTGCATGGGTGCCATGAAGTTAGCCACCTCTGTTTTTAGAAGCCCCAAATTAGCTTTGGAGAAGTTTTTCATGGTGGTTACCTTTGCAGGGGTGTTGGGAGGGATGTGGCAGTTCTCTCCTCTCTGAACAATCAGCTGGCAAGATTCTGTTCTAGGACTCCATGTAAGAAGGCCTGGAAGACAGATGTTTTTCACTTTTGTTCCTGCATGCTTTCCCACCCTTTGAACTGATATCCAGGGTACTTTTGAAGATTCAGAAGAAATCATCCAAGATCATTATTGTGACTCCCTTCTGGTGCAGGCAACAGGTGTTTATCTTTCTTTTGAAAATGGCCAGGGGTAATTACCACAAGCTTCCTCACAGCATGGATCTACTCACACAAGATCAGGGGTGTTTTGTATACCCCATCCCCAATCAACTTCAATTGACTGCATGGATGATAGGGTCTTAATTTCTTTTATACACCTGCTTACAGAGGAAGTATAGAAGATAATAATGGAGGTATGAAAGCCTGCTACTAAAAAAACATATTCACAAATTGAAAAGGTTTTCTAGTTGATGCCAACAGCACATCCAGCACCCATTCAGGACTAGTTGTTATTGGTCTTACAGTATTTGTGTGAGTTACTATCCTATGTTTCATAGGTTCATAGGTATATACTAGGCTACCGACCATTTGTGCCTATATAAACCTAGTCATGCAACCTAACCCAATTGTGTCCCTATGTATCATGGGTGTTTATTAGGAGGTGGTCTGTTAGGATGTTTCTAAAGGTTATGTAGGGTGGGGAGACAGTATATTAGTTTGGGTATATTTACTGTTTGCCCCTGTCTATCAAAGACATGGGGGGGGGGGCAGACCTGGGGAGAATTTTTGATTTCCCATCCATTGATCAAGGTTACACTTAAACAGGGTTAGTGATGGATTCTGCTTAATATAGATAGAGACCTTGTTCTAGAGCATGAGAGTCCCCTGAGATGGCCTTTCTTATTCCTCTATCGAGGTTCATTTATCAGCCATTTCAGCATGTCTACCCATGGATTCGCCTCTTTCCATGCATTTTCATATCAAAATGTTTTTGAAAGGGGTTTTGCATAAGATGCCTCCAAGAAAACCAGTGGCCCCTCCTTGGGACCTAAATTTGGTGTTAGAGAAGCCAACATCTGCTCCATCTGAACGAGCCAATCTGACTGACTTCAGGTTCTTAAAATGAAAAATTGTTTTATTGATTGCACTGACCTCTTCAAGAAGAGTATCGGAGCTGCAAGCTCCTATGCTGTGTCAACCCTCTATTATTTTCCATAGAGACTAGGTTTCTTCATGAACCAATCCTTCTTTTATGTCTAAAGTGGTATCTGAGTTTACTTTAAGCCAAACTCTCCATCTCCCTGTTATCTTTCCTGAACCTAAAAGTGAGGGAGAATGAATACTGCCTACCTTGGATGTCTATAGACAACTCAGGTAATATATTGACAGTACAACATTTTTCAGATGTTTGGATCAGGTTCTCATTTCTTGTACAGGTATGAAGAAGGGACAACCTGTGTCAAAATGAACTATTTCAAAATGGTTGTCTCAGGCTGTTACCTTTTGTTATACTCCCCACACTAAAAATATTCTAGGCTGGGCCATTGACTTCATCTGTGGCTTTTTGCAAATGGCTGGATTCTAGGAGTATTTTAGAAACAACTTGGTCCTCTATACATATATTTTCAAGGCATAAAAGCTTGATTCCTCTTCTAGGTCTTGAACAGACTTTGCTAGGACCATCCTCCTGTGGCTTTTGTGCCCTTCCCCTTCCACCTCATTAATGTAGTAAACTAGGATAATCTACCCATAGAGCTAAGGCTATTGCAACAATGATCAACATGATGAACATAGTACAGTTGTATAAGTAAACTTACTATGCCTCTCAACCTCTTAGAGTAAGAAATCTGGACAAAGCCACAAATCATGGGGGGGGGGGGCAAAGGCCCAAAAATAGGGACACTTTTTAAATATTGGTCTTATAAACATAGAAAGTTGATAGAATAACAGGTGTTACATTAGCATGACTTTTCTGAAGGATATGAAGTCTGAAATTTAGATGTCTGCCATTCTTTTCTGACTTCATTTCTCAGTGATTTCACATTGTTTTTCCAGAAAACCACAGTTTTGTGAGAAACAGACCAAAAATATGAGTATAAAATCTGGACATTCTGTGAAAATCTGGACAATTGAGAGGTATGACACCTTAACAACAGATATTTGAATGATCACTGCTGCAATAACTGCTCCTTCCATCCTCGCCCCTTGTTTTTGGTGTGTTGGTTATACCAGAGTCTGAATACATACTTGTTTATTGTTTCTAACATTGTCCTTTCAGGGCTCAGGATCCCTCTCTCTGTTGGCATGAAAGCTCTGATGGTGCCCTAACCTGTCTTTTCAGTCAACTCAGCTTGAGCTAACTGATGGTTTGGGTGCATGGATGGTGCCTTGAAGCTTTGCAAGCTGGCCGGCTGATGTATCCTTGGCAGGATATAAACTATATAGTTAAGGCTACAAGTGATTTCTCTAGGAAGCACCATACAGATCATAAATTAGGGTCTATAATAGAACACCAAACTTTCAAAATTTCGAGTGTTCTAATATCAAACCCTATGAATCGAAAATTTAAAACATTGAACATACAGAACAGCAAATCTTTTCCTAGGGCAAACATTTGCTGTTCCAAAACACATACACACAACACAAGCACACCAAACAAACAGCAATCCACACACATACACCTAAACTCTTACACCTAACCCTACACTAAACTATACATACACCACTAACTATCCACTTACCTTAACCCAAACCCTAACCCTAAGGTCCGTCACTATCGCACAGTCACCTCACCCATGCCCTAACCCTAACTCACCTACCCCGCCCTAACCCTCACGTCCACACAATCGCACACTTACCTGACCCGCGCCCTAACCCTAACTCACCTAACCCGCCCTAACCCTCACGTCCACACAATCGCACTTTTACCTGAACCCAGACCGTAACTTTCCACCACAGCGCTGAAAAGACTGAAGCAACAGAAATGGACAACCAAATTCTTTCCCTAGGAAAAAATTCGGTTTTCTGTTTCTTCGATATTTTCAGCATTCGCTGAAAATGGATCGATATTAGAACACTCGAAATTTTGAGAGTTCGGTGTTCTAATATAGAGCCATAAATTACAAGTAGACAAAAACACACCTTGAGATAACCCACTGGCCCATGTATCGAATAGGTTCGACAGTCAGACTGAAGGATCATGCAAATAAAGTGAAGTATAGTGCTAGAGGGAGAAGCAGTGCTAGGCTCTTCAATGGCTACAGCAGCCTTACAATAGGGCATGTGACTAATGAAACATATGTCACAAGAAAAGCAGGTTAGTGCGACCGAATCAGTGCAGCTCATGTGTTAAATGTAGTGTTCTACAGCTATATATTCCACTCATCTGGCACCAGACAGGCAGCATAGTGGTTATCAGTTAGACCACTCTGGGACTGCCCCTCAAAGTACCAACCCTGTTCTTCACATACATGGACAGAAGATGGGGGGTAAATGGGAAAGTGGGAAAGGAGAGAACAGCAAATACAGTGAAACACACAAAGACAGCCATAAGGTATGAAAGGGAGGGAAAATGGCAATTTTTATTCTCTGAGGGAAAGAGACACTATTTTACGTATAGAAAAGAAATGTAGGTGAGAAGGTTGTGGAATGGACACAGGAAGAACTGCATTTAGAGTGAGATAGATAAGCATAAAACATAGACTCAGACTGGGGCAGTGGATATGCAAAAGGTTGGGAGGACAGTGGATGGACACAGACATACAGAAGGTAGACATAAATGGTAATGGGGAGGGGGACTGGGAATGACAAATATGGAAGAGAAACACAAGAATGGGGATAAAGCAGGGTCCAAGCATAGGAAGATAAAGGCCATGAGGGAAACGTACCCAGGCATCACACATCTGAGTGGTTGATGCAGTGGGTGGTTGGTTCTCCTTTGAATGAATGGGTAGGGTTTGACATCCAAATACCATGCTAGAAAGTGCTCCTTTGGTGGGCATCCAGTTGCCAATATATCTCAAACAGCCACTGTCTTCCTAACTACTACTGGGAGACCAAGGCAGACCCCCTCTTAACTACTCTTCAAAGAGTCTTCAATTACCACTCTTTGGAAATGACCATGGAGGGTATCAGTAACTCTTTGAGGTTCAAGGAGAACCATCATGCCTTGGCTGGAATGCAGCACTGTCCTCTGTCGGTGGCCTAGAACAAGGAGCTTTGACCAGCACAGGTTATGGTAAGTGTGGCCCCCTCTCTTTGTCTCTCTCTGCCACAAGTGGAACAGCAGAAGGACACCTCAATGGGAAAAAAATGATTGCGCACACATGGTAACAGCACAGCTGCAGTTGTACAATGGACTGGTATAGATGCCATATACACATCCTACTGCTGGGAAAGTCACCCCCCACATGACATCCAACACTGTTCAGTTCATGCTACTCTGCTGCTGCTAAACAAAGTATGTGTTTCTCAGTGTATATGTAAAACAGGTACTATATCAGAAAATAATGCCACTGGGAAAAATGTTTAGAGTACATCTCTTCCCGCTTTCTCTAATATCTGTCTTCCAATCTTGAAGCAGGTCATGGTGGTGCCACCTCAGCTCAAAGTAACAATGCCAACACTCCTCATCCTCACCAAAATGATTGATGCCTGTGGCATTACTCACCATTCTGACAAACTGTTTCCAGGCATCCATCTTCTGCAACGGCCCGTTATGATGCCCTAACAGGTGCTCCTGGAAGTCCTATTGCAGGAAATGAAAAAAAAATCTTTATGAAATTCTTTATTTTACTGTGCCTGAAATAGTTATAATCACTCAGCCAGATCAACCTGAGGAGTGAAATGGTCACCTCTGTGCATACAGATGTGTGCTTGTAGATCATGTGTTTGGCTCAACTGTAGCATTATGGGACTGCGTGAAGAATGCCCTCTGCATCTGTGCATCCATCAACGTACACACCTGCTAGAGTCCTTTAAATAAGCAAAATGTTCCAATGTTCCTGCTTCTTTTTCATTTCTGCAAATGGAATTTGAACACAATGCCTGTTTCCTGCTTCCTTTTGATAAGGAGCCTCCACTGGTTCTATCCGGAGGATAAAGTGAAGTGAACCATCAGTATAGTGTGTGTGTGTGTGTGTGTGTGTGTGTGTGTGTGTGTGTGTGTGTGTGTGTGTGTGTGTGTGTGTGTGTGTGTGTATAAAATTCCCTAGTTAGGATGGCAGGTTAGTTAATTTGCCCAGGCTGAAACCCTGTACCTTAATTATAGAAGACAAGAGCTTGAATCCTCCACATCAACTACCAAACTACTCAAAATGAGTTTTGGTGCAGTTTTAAAGAATTGAGAGCTTCCATGCATTTTCAGAGATTTTTGAGCTTCGAGAGAACAGAAGTTTACTGCCACTCATGCTAAGTCTATTTTCAATGTGCAACTGTTTTGTTTAGGAAATGGTCATCAGTTTTTTGGCTATAAACACCTGAAAGCAGTGTTAGTAGCACAACAGGTAGCATACTTACTTTTTGATTCAAATGGTTGTGGGTTCTACTCACACAAAATGTAGTTAAATTGCTGATACTGTATTGTACTTTAAAGGGTAGGGTGGGGGTGGGGTGCTGCAGTTCTGAAAGAGTCCTCCCTTTGGATGACATGCCTATTAACTATAAACCTGTTGTTGGTTTGCCATCCATTCCCTATTGCAAAATTGCCAGCTTACCATTTTTTAAATTTATTCTTCATGGGCAGCAGGCACTGAATTTATAAATGAAACACCAAAATGTAAAGTTGTTTGCTAACAGCAACATCTTCATTAGTTACTGATCTCATTAATGTGGAATTATTCAGATTACTTTTACTTCTGCAGATATTGTGCATATTGACTTTAATGGTGGATTGTAATGACAGAAATTTGAGTGGCCTTTTATGATTGAAATGTTCTGAAATGGACAGTTTTGTCATTATTAGTTCATAACATTTTGTTTCATTGCTTACTGGAAAAATGCTCAAAATTACAAAGTTAAAACCCACTCTAACAAGTTGTATTGTATTATATAAGAAATATAATTAGTACAGTGAGGAAAATGAATCAAAGAACAGACTCATGTATGCATGGTCTTAAAAATGTGTGCAACGTTCTTATGGTTTGAAATCAGCCCAAAGGTAAACTTAATCCGTCACTGGCCAGATGCATTTTCTTTGAATGCGGACTTCAATGCCTTTTTTTTTAATGAATGTGAGCTTCAAGGCCAGAGAGGTTTACTGTTAATGTTAAGTCTGTTTTAATTGCGAGACTGTATTGTTTTGTTTAGCAAATGTTTATCAGTATTTGTGCTATAAAATTTGAAATATAAGTTTTAAATTAAATCTAAATACCTATTATCAGATGACTGCAAGCTGGAGCCATTATTAACTCCCCAAGTGATGTAGACATCCTACAGAAAGGCCTCACTGAAACCAATGACTGGTGTTGAAACCATGGCCTTAAGATTAATATCAAAAAATGTGTTGTCATTCCCTTTGGGAAAAACTCAGTTCCCACTAATTACCACATCGATGGGAGCTCACTGAACACTGAAGGGGACATAGGTTGACAGCAACCTCTCCTTTGACCACCACATTGCCACTGCGGTCAGAAAGTCCTTCTATGTGGCACATCTCATTACTAAGGGTTTTGCATCCAGGAAGAAGGCAGTCATCATCTCTCTCTACTCTTCCCTCATTAGGCCAATCATCGAATATAATGCCCAATTTGGCATGTACCTCACTAGACATATGCAACAGCTGGAAAGGCCACAAACGTACTTCATGAAGAGGATCCTAGGCCTTAAACATATGTCCTACATGGACAGACTCAAAAAACTCCAGCTATTCTGTCTCATATCATCTACTAAGAGGCGATCTCTGCTTGACTTACAAAGCCATGTTTGACCCAGCTCTGTTAGAAATGCTACATGTAAAGAAATCCCAATCCCTCTGCACCACATGCTCCAGAGACCTCATCCTCATTATCACAATCAGCAGAACATGCTGGAGGGACAGGTTCATAACCCAGAGACTACCCATGCTCTGGAATAGACTTCCCATACATGTCAAGAAGAGCACCTCACTGGCCCTCTTCAAGAGAAATTTTGATGAGTGGATGGGAAATAATAGAAAATTCACCCCAGGGAATCACTCCAGTGGCTCTACTTGACAGAGGCACTGGGAACTAAGGTCAGGTGCATGGGCTAGTCTTGTGAAGGCTCCAGAGCCATTAGCCTAGTACACTCCTATGAACATATGACCCTAAGTAAACAAGAAACCAGTATGCACCCTAACAGGTTTGAACAGTGTTTATGGTAACTGTGAAGAAATAGCCAAGTAATGGGACACTGGAATGGCTGGGTGGGGTGGGTCTGGGTCTGAGGGGATGCTGTTGCATAGGTCCCAATCCATTACCTTGCCTAGGACCCCATTTGACCATGATTCAGCTCTGACAAAGAGTCTTTAGACTTATAACTTTATAGAGTCAAGGAAGAAGTTACAGAGTTTAGGAAGTGGTCCTGCTTTGTAAGGTACATTAGGAAGAACAATAAACTTGGTTGTGGATGTCAGTCACACTAAAGAAGAAACAAAACACTGGCATGAGACTGCACCATTTGCCTGCTTTTGGTTTGTTTTTTTGGGGAGGTGGGGGAGCAATCTTGCTATTGTGGCCTCACCTGGTCCACTGTGAAGGACATACTGGAGGGGTTTAGGCTTCAAGACCCACATGCTGAGGCATGCCTTCAGTCTGTAATGGGGAGGGAAGCCTATGCATACCCCTTACTGTGGCTGATAAAGAGGTGTATATAGGGATGCAGTAGCCTGTGGTCATAGGTATAGTGCAGAGTTGGAAGGGGGGGTGTTGTGCAAAGCATCAGTTATGGCATACAAACAGGTGGATAAGGGAGATGGCCATAAATATGCCATGCCACATCATATCACACACACACACACACACACACACACACACACACACACACACACACACACACACACACACACACACACACACACACACACACACACTCACACACACACACACACACACACACACACACACACACACACACACACACACACACACACACACACCTACATGCACTGAGGCCATCTGAGGAAAGAAACAGATAGAAAAGTTCACAGCCCAAAAGAGTGCCACTGCAGGCCATCTGCATACACGGCATGTGCTTCCTGGACAAAGTTGCTTCAGGCAAACAGTATCAGGACCAGAAATTACAGAGTTATGCAGGATGTGAATTTTGTGGGTGCTCATATTAGGTCTCTGCAACATATTTGGTGAAGAGTTAATGATATGATGTTTCATTCAAAGGAAAAGACATTTGACATTTCAATATTTGGGTTGATTACAAGGGATGGACCGACAGGAAACATGTATCCTATTGAAGCAGAAGAATATTTTTTGACACTTGTCAAACAGACAGTGGCATCTGTTACCCAGGGATGGCTTATATGTAAGAGATGGCTGGCACAAAGCACCTTTGTGTGAGCTGGGGCACACCAGTTTAGTAACATCTATTGTAGTACACTATTATCATGTTCCACTTCCTTTGAAAGAAAATATTGACAAGACCCAACTGCATAACTGCCTTTCCAGGCAATTCTGGTTAGCACTGAAATTAACCTGCATGACAAAGTATGTATGTCCCACATTGCTATACCTATATTTTCGTATACAGTAAATTGCATGCCTGGGGGTTATAGGGCCATATGTGTGGGCAGACAGAGGTGTGATATGTGTTCTTGCTTGCATATTTTCCACTGATGGGGGGGGGGGGAGTTCCAGCACAACAGATTAGCATAGGGCAGACTGTGCTTGACAATGATGATAAATTGCAAATGGCATGCTCTGAAGACACAGTTGCAGTATCTGTAATACTAAATGGGGAGGGGTCACCAACATCCACTATAACAGTATCCCATGTAGAGGTACAGGCTCAGCACAGAGACTCATCAGGGCTTGAAGGACATCTCCTACACAAGCATCCCTTGCAGGTTTCACCTGTGTCCCCATTACACACATACTTATCAGTGGAGATTCACACTTGGGGGAGGGGGTGGAGTGAGATGCAATCATGATTCCAGGTCTTTCTTTTGTAAGGGTGTGATACTTAATATTAATATGCAGATATACATGACAATAATCCAGGCACAAGTGGCTTTTACTCACAGCATTGTGGTATGGTTAATGTGCCCCACAGATTCCAGAACGGTGTGCAACAAATACACTGCCATGGAGTACAGGGACAGGGGACAGAGTGTTGCTTCCATCATTACCTCCATGTCATACACTTCAACTGTTCTCTAATTTTCCAACAGAACTGTGCCTTCTATATCCATGGGCGGGGGGGGGGGGCAAAATGTTGGGAAGTTGGACACAAACTGTCTCAAGTCAGACTGCTGAGGTCAATGAAGTGACAGCCTCATTGTTACCTATGGGGACACAGCCTGCCACATCCATTTGGGGGGTGTCTTCCAAGTTGTGTCTGGAAGCACTGCTCTGGCTCAAATGTAAAATGCCTCAACAGGCATGCAGGTGCATGTTTACATAGTTCTAACCACCCCTTCCCTGTCCCTGTTGACACAAGCTGCCATTTCAGCGATGATGAATGACCAGTTTTTCAACAATTGCGTTTATCAAGATCAACACAGTATACTCCCAATTAGGGCAAAGGTTTATGGCCCCTTAGTTTTACCCCTTCACTGCCATGAACCACATCAAACCCTGATACCACAAGCCGACACAGTGGACACCAACAATGATCATATGACTTTAGCTTGATCACTGGAGGATGTGATCCTTGACTCCTACAACCTTAAAAGAGTATATGGCTAATGTGTGCACTTCACATGACCATACCCCATTTCATACACTGTGTTCCCCACCTAACCACCTGTCCAAGCAATTACTTTTCCTTAACACTCCATAAACTGTATGTGTATGGTTATGTATAATGCACAGAACATTCAGTCCATGAACAGCCTTACATAGCCTGTATGTGATAATGCATACAGTACCTTATTCTGTGTTATCTGTGTCATGACCCATAGTTTGGATCAAACACCACCTTGCAGTGCTGCAGTATACTGTGCCCACTGCGACACCTGTGCCCTGGCCCAGCAATCAAGGAGCCTCAGTCCTCACCACTAACACCAGTGAGGGGCATCCATATAGGGGAAAGGATAATAAATACCCACACAGCAAAGTATAATTTCCCTTAAGAGCACACAGAGATCACAGTCAGTCTGGGGCTGGTTTCTCCCTTTCTCTCCAGGTCCCCAATAAGACTTCCCACTGGCACAGCTACAGGGTCCAGATCTCAGCCTAGTGGGCAAGCTAAATCCTCCAGCACCCACTCTATCCAACCAGTGCTTTGTGTCCCTGCCCAAGTGGCTGACACACACACACACACACACACACACACACACACACACACACACACACACACACACACACACACTTTGAGATAAGAGTTTTATACAACCACACAGACACTCCTGGGGAAGACTGGCACAGGCTCTCCAGCTCTGCCCCCTTTACCCAGACTATACAGTAGTACAAGCTGCCACCACCCACTAATATCAGCTACTCAAAGGCCCTTCTGAAAGCGTGTCCAATTATTACTGTGTAATATTATTATCCAAATGGTAAGTGTGACTGAACAGTCAAGACTTTATATTAGAGGGACTTGGTACAGTATCACTATATATATGCAAAGTACTCTAGAGCTTAAATTAACTCTACATAAAACAGCCACAGTTGAAAGGTTTAAAAATATTTAATAGTAAGTAATAAAAACACAAGACAATACTTCTTACTACACAGTGCTAGTCAAGAGTTCAGAGATCACAGAGAAATACTTAAAATAATACAGTAGAAAAGTTCTAACATCAACGCAGAAGAACACTTAGTCTAATCGTCCTAATTCCTAGTTATTTCTAAGAGAAAACACAGTTCTAAATAACTTACATCTACAGCAAGACAGTGCTGGTGATGTTGGATGTTCTAAAGACAAAATGAACCAAAAAGTGAAGCACTACTGTTGCGAGTCCCAAACACTCTTTTATTAGTACAAATAATTAAGCGCTTTCGTCGAAAGCGCTTAATTATTTGTACTAATAAAAGAGTGTTTGGGACTCGCAACAGTAGTGCTTCACTTTTTGGTTTATTTGTTTTTCAAGAGCACTGTTACACCACTATTTTTTTGGTTTACTAAAGACAAAATGCCCAGAGCTCTCTGATTCTCTTTCTTTAAATTGATAATACAGAGCTGCTTCACATGACATTATTCCTCACACTTCTCTGATGTTCCCAGGCTAACAGAAACTACAATTACATTCTTTACACCTGGTCAGAAACCAGAGCAATAAAGGACATTTATACATGCAAATTCTAGCCATTAACTCTGGCCTCAAAACAATAGGCAGAATTCCTTCATCTCGCCTCCGAATTTTGACATCAAAGACAGTCATAAAATGTTTGACTTAGCTTTCTTACAGCAGAGTGCACTGTTGTTACATTTTTGCAGTTCAATATCCAATGCAGTCTTTTCACATTTAAGAGAACAACACCGTGGCTTAGATTAATATTTGCAAATGACAGAATTATCTACAAAATTCTATCTGGCTAGGCCGGCAGCCTTCACTTATCTTCACACTCACCTCTACTTTGGCTGTGGTACTGCTACTACTGTGCCTTACCCACCTGACTCGCCATCCTGCCCTTCCAGTGCTGGAACAACTGGTATGGAAGGCCCTGTCAGGATGGTATTGTGACATTCCAGCTGGTACCCCAATGCCATGTTGTGTAGCATTGCATGTACAACAAAAATGTTGCTGCAGACATCTGGACTATATTGCAGCACCCCCCTCCACAAAATTACTAGCCAGTGGAAATTTCCCTTTATTAAGCCAAATACTCAGTGCACTATATTATGTATTTTGGCATGTGCTACATTATAGGTAATTTCTTGTATTGTCTCAGGGTTGCAGATAGAGGTCATCAACCAAAGCTCCATGGTATATCTGATACTGAATAAAAAACACAACACAACATATTATATGTCACCTTCTCCCCATTTGCATAGTAGCTGTGTGTATAGAGCTGTTTATCTTGCCTGTATGTGCACATATCAACTCAATGACCCTGTGGGAAATCCCCCCCCCCTCACAGAAATCTTTGGTATAGTTTGGATATGTGCCAGATGTGAGAGCAATAGGAACTGCCTGGTTGGTGCAGGGACATATTTTAAATAATGTCCTGGCATTAAAAATCACCTGGCAGTTAAAGAAGAGAAAATCCCTTCCTGTTGATAGGTCACAGTCCCTTTAGAAGTAGGTGGGCCCTTGATACTATCTCTTGGTGTCAGTGGCTGCCAGGACTTTGGACAATGTCATAAAAAGCCCACAAGGTGGTGGTTCTTTCCTCTGCACTCCTGGGCAATTAGATGTGTTTCCCCACATGCTGCAGCTTAATATTGCTGAACCACTGTCTGTGATATCCTAATGTGTCACCAGTAGTTTGCTGAAACATCCCCTGCAGTTAATATGCTTAAAGCTACATATAGCTTAGTATCCACAGGAATGGCATATGACATATTTCCCACAATTCTCCTTGTGGATGTCACAGTCAACAAGTTCCAGTACAGCCTCCTGGTACAAATGAAAATGGCCACACTTTGGTGGTCATTTAACTGGTGGTACATCAGGTGTTGTCTGTACTACCTCCACTGACGTGGTTGGTTCTGTTGTGCAACACTTGGTGCACTGACTTAAATAATGACTGTTAACACATTTATTTTTTACTGACATTTGGTTATCTGGAAAGTGCGACTGGGTAGGAGCCCATTTTCACTGGAAACCAGGGAGAAAAGCTCCAAAGTATTACAAAACAGTTTTAGAACAATACTTTTACAGTCTTTAAAAATAATGCAAAAAAACAACTTTCAGTTTAAATAATTATAACAAATTGGACATAATATGAAAATATTGGTTAAGAATAGACACAAGTTATATAATAATGATTTAACAATTAGAGAAATTTTAGGTAGTTTGTAGAAAAATTATGGGTAGGTTAGTATAATACAAACAGTAATTGTAATACAAAGTGAGAGAAAAGCAGGCTTATGGTATATTTAGAGAAAGCCAAGGGAGAGAACTTGTAGAGGTAAGTTAATGGGTGAAGACAAGAGAATCAGGAGATGTAAGGTATGAAAATGTATTTCTTCACATTTAGGGATATTGAGCTAGAGCAAAGCCAGCTTTTGCCTAGGAAGTCTTTCAGAATGGTTTTGAAGAATGAAAGAGAGAGTACTGACCTGATGGATAGAGACAAGGAGTTCCAGGCCTTAGCAACATGGCAATAGTACAGGCAATCCCCAGCAGATTTGATAGTTTTGTGGACAGACAGAAGTTTTTGGTCACTGGATCATAATGACTGACTGGGAACATAGTTGTGTAGAATGTTATTTAGTGCTGGAACAACATATGGATTCTGGATAGTTTTATAGGTGGTAGGAAGCTGTGTATATGTTAGTTGATGGGGTACTTATAAACAATTTAGGCTTTTTAGTGCTATATAGTAGAGAGGGTTCTGAAAAGGGTGTTTGCTGCTGAACTACTATAAACATCACACTCCTTGAGTACACCACAAATCCCAGTTAAAAATGGGTGTTGTTATGTGCTGTGGTGCAGTGCACCTTTTTTGTATATTTCTGAATCTGTCCATCATTTTGGATTTCTTCATTTGCATACATCTTGTGGCTTATTTAGATGGAGTTCCTTTTTTCATGTCATTATGCACTCATTAACATGAGCTATGTTAATCTGTGTAATCATGTTATCTGTGTCTGGGAATCACCCACAACCTGCACTTTACCACTACCTCTGCATATTTGACTGCACAATTCACTAAATTATGTTATTTCTAGCTAGGTTCTCTCCATTTAACCTGTTCCTCTGCAGTTGACTGAGGCTGATTACCTTTATTGTCATACTTGACTTATCTGGCTGCCTGCCTGAATACAGGAATATATCACAATGACAAAGTGACTATTTTCCTTTGGAACCATTTCTCATTCAATTTGATACACTTGTTTTGTAGATAGTAACTTGCCCTTTGTGCCATCTGCTGTCCCACTGACATTTTTGTATTCCTCTTAGGCAGCTAGTGCCTTCTAGGAAAGGTAGAGCAGTAAGGAGCAACTGAATAGAAGGGGCTAAGTGGAATGAGATGGGATTACATTAACATGAGTTCAACTTAAAAAAAATACACGTATATAATTTTAAATAAATAAGGGGTCACACTCTGCCAAGCATATTAAGTAGCCTTTCACCACCGAGAGTAGGAGTATAAACTATATGCTAGACCTAGTCTGAAAAGAGTACATTTCTGACATATGAGATAGTTCGACAGGTTCCACTAGAATACCAAGAAATCTCACTTCTAACAACAGACTTGCCTGACCCTGACTGCATGAAACTAGTTACTGAAGCATGCATATGATCTAAACATATGTGCTTGCACACTAGTGAGTTTTGTGAAATGGCAACACATTAAAGCTAAATAAACAGAATAGCCCCCCTGTATCCACCTTACTTTATTATTTTCAGTCTAAGGTTATGTTATCTTTGAGAAAGAGCAATTGTTTATAACACCAAACAAATGTGTTGCTCTTTCTCTGAGACACTGTGGTATGTTTACATTTTGAGCCCATACACATCACTGCAGCAACGTGTGTGCATCAAAACCTATTTTCAGAGGTTCAGAATGACAACAGGTATGAACACTGAGTAGAAGTCCATATACCCACATGTCATACCTAATAAAACTGAATAAAATACAGGCTGGTAGCCTGCAACATTCTAATGTCCTCTAGGCTTATTGGCAGACACTAAAATGCAAACTCTTAAAGAGTTTGATAATTTCCGGTAATTGTTTGGATGACAAATCTAGATATTCTATAATTAGCTCAGAGGTTTACGTGCAGATGTGGCAGAACACATGTAAGTTGAATGTTTGAATGCAAAAGCAGAAGTCATTAATTCTTTACTTATAATGGCCCTATTGTGCACACACGCACAAAGTATCATTATGACATGTCATGTCAACAGCATTATCTCGAATTGTATTCCTCCTGCTCTGACGTAACGTGATCATGGAGTTAGTATATATAATTAGAATGGGCATTGCGGCATAGCCTCTGTGTCAGGAGTTGCAGGGGGTGGGGTGAAGTCATCCTGCAAAAATGCTTTAACAACATTACAATGAGTTTCTGATAAGCCTAGTTCTAATACATAAAGCAGTTATTTATTTACAAGCAATTAGTTTACTACTGTCAATTTATTACTTAAACACAGTCAATGCCTTTATTTGCTTGCAAATAATCGGGGCCATGCTGTGTGTTACCGTAATTACAGATGCCATGTGGATGGGTCAGTACAAGCAACAACTGCCCACTATTCTTAGTAATGCTTTCCTTTTCCTGTACTAAGATTTCCAATGCTGTGAGACATCACTTTCATGAATAAATAAATAGTTTTAGAACTTATGTTATAAAAGCAAAATATATTTATAATGGCATGTTATATATTCTTTTTATTAAACAAACGACTGTTGCGACCAGGAAATAAACGCTCCTATAGCAAATGCTGATGAATAAAATTAAAACGAAAATGTAAAGGAACAGACCAGGACTGTACTGCAATACCCACATAGGCTAGATGTTCAATAAGAACAATATCAGTTCTGAGCTATTCATATAAAATCCAAAATGGTGAAAGCGCTTACCTCATTTTTACTATGAAATAAACTATTTGGACTTTTTAGAGCTTCGTGAGTGCATTTCCTGATTTTTGGATTATATATGAATAGCTCAGAACTGCTATTGTTTTCACTGAACATCTAGTCTATGTGGGTATTGCAGTACAGGCCTGGTCTGCTCCTTTGCATATTCTTTTTATTATTCTACAGGGTGTGAGCTCTTTACTCACACTGTGTAGCTAAACTCTGGTATTCGCCTTCATTATCTGTTTGTGAAGTCTCCAACCATAGTTTACTCAAACTCCATTTAAAATCATACCTTCTCTACAACTGGCTATATAAATCCACTTCCCTCTCCCATTTAATCTCTTTTCAAATTCAAGGATTCATGCCGATATTTACTTTTGATTCTCATCCATCATTTAACCATCACTTAAATATCTCTCCATCAATTACACCAGGATGACTACATCTCAGTGGTTTTTCCCATTGCCCTTTCTCCTGTAGAGGTTTCTCCCAAGCACTATCTTATCTACTAATAGTATTCTCTGTAATATCAACCCAGACCTTCTCTTGCCAATTTTATTTATCTCTTTGGAAATAAATAGAAAAACAAAATAACTAACCCTACATTATTCCACTCTGTAAATATAAAGGTTTCCACTTGTTTCCAGTTGACTTTTATAGCTGTATAATTTGTATTTGTGTTTTGTCCTTTTCTTCATTTTGATGCTTGTTTACTCTGTAGTCTCTACTATCAAAATGTTATGCATAGTACTACGTAATTTGATTATTTTTGCTTGCTATTGCCGCTAACATGTTAGAGTTTTCTCCCTCAGACTCAAAGGAAAAAGGGTATTTTAGGCCCAGTCAGGCTTTCCCAGTAAATAAATAAATAGGTAATAAATATTCATCCCTATGAGAAAAAGGAAAAGTTTGCATGTTTGTTGTGAACTGCATCTAAAGATATTTGCATTATGGATGAAGAACATTATGATAATAAAGTAACAGCTTGAAAACCAGGAAATGGGCTACGTCTTCATTGTTCTTTTTAAACTAAAGCAAGCACTAGTTTCATCTCTTTTCACACACACACACACACACACACACACACACACACACACATATATATATATATATATATATATATATATATATATATATATATGTATGGGTCTACTTCATAACATTGAAATGTTATAATGTTGAATTTCATAACATTGAGACCAAAACATCTAAATCCCAAAACACTGAAAACCCAAAACATTGAAAACTCAGAACATTGAGAGTGAACTTCATAACATTGAAAACTACAGGGCATTTGTAAATGGTTTACTATTGTTTGTGCAAACTACATTCTGTCGGCAGCAGTGTGCCAAAACTCAGAATGTTGCGCGCACAAACAATAGTTGATGAGATAGTCGAAAACACTTATGCAAATGCACTACTGCAAACCGTGATATGTCGTATAGGAGTCTGATTTACATCAGCTCCTATACGGCTATCATGTGCTGCTTTCGGCAACAATGTCGAATCAAATGTGTCGGGCATTTAGTTCGACATTGCCACTGTTCAGTTTTTTATTTTCGGTGTTACTATTTGTTGTTTCGAATGGCAAGTGTTTTGCCGTTCGAAGAAACAATAGTAAACCTATGTAAATAACATCCTATCCACCTATAACACCACCTAGCTAAGAAACACACTTTCTACTATGTTTCTGCAGGGTGACAAGCTCCCCTGCACCCCCATGTAGGGGCTGTGCCCCCACATCCCCCGTAAATGAACTATACCAACTCCATGTTATTAATTTCCTATCCTCACATCACACTGAGGTTAGGAAATTAACTTTTTCCACTGTAGCATGGTCTTGGAGTGGGTATATTTAATTTACGGAGGGTGTGGTGGGCATAGCTCCCCACATGGGGGTGTAGGGGGACTTGCCTCCCTGCAGAAATATAGTAGAAAATATGTTTGTTAGTTAGGTGGTGGTGTAGGTGGAGAGGACCTTATTTACTTGTGAAATGTCTTTTTCAATGTTATGAAGCACACTTTCAATGTTCTTAGTTTTCAATGTTTTGGGTTTTCAGTGTTTTGAATTTTTGATGTTATGATCTCAATGTTATGAAATTCAACATTATGAAATTTCAATGTTATGAAGTAGACTCATACATACATATATATATATATATATATATATATATATATATATATATATATATATATATGTATATATAAAATGAGTTGGATAAAGCACACCAGAATCCACAAAAGTAAATTTATTTAGCGCTTTCGTTTTTTATGTAAAAAACTTCATCAGAATAAAATGCATCAAGCCTCTGACCCAACTTATATATCTACACTTAATTAACATAATTGAATAATTCATTAACAATAATTACCTAAAAGGTATAAAGCCCTTGAAAACCATTACAGTTCCACAAAATCATACATTCCCTATGTACATAAATACAAATGTAAACTAATATGACAGACAAATAAATACATATAAAAATGACTAAAAGCACTCAACCTGTACCACATAATAAATACTATTTACATATACCCTTCAGCTTTGAGCCTAAGGATGGAACTTATAGACATACTACTGTTTAAACCTGGTTGTTCGGTTGCATTGGATCTCATTTTCCACCTTAGTTCCCTCAATTCTAAGAAATCATTGAGCGGGCCACCTCTGTGCCCCAATGTCAGTTGCTCTAGGACTGTAAACTTAAAACTGTGACCCTCAATTTTAAGAACATGTACTGCCAAAACATTTTTCAAATCTTGTTTTTTAATATCCTAAAAATGTTGGTAGACCCTACTTCTAAGGGCATTAATGGTCTTCTCTATGTAAAAACGTGGACAGATTTTAATTGTGTATCTATAAATTTTGCAATAAAGTAGGTTTTAGAAACCTTTGCATCAATTGGTCTGGGGGGGGGTGGCTAAATCCTTATGTAACTTTGGTATGCCAAAAATTGTCGGTATTTTAGTACTCAGTTCAAGGCATGGAATAAGACTCGATCCTCCTATGGACCTTCAGAAGGGGATGCTCTTCCCTTAAAAATCAGTATACATCGGCATCCTCCAAGAATTCAGCAATATCCTTTTACTGATTCTTGGAAAAGAGCTACTTGTGAATGACTGGAAAGGGGATATCTTCTTGGGAAAAAAAATGACAGCAGTGGTATCACACAGGGGCTTTGTTCTAGGCCCTCTTCTCTGACATGAATGTTGATATCAAGGGACTGTGGAGCTTGCTGATGATTATCAGATCCAATTCTGATACTTGAATTCTCCAGCAAACATTATAGGTCTTAGTACCTTTAGCTATTCTATCAGACTAATTGCCATATCCCTTTACTCAATGTTGTAGAGACTCCTGAGGGGTGATCTCAGCTTAACCTTCTGCACAATGAATGATCCAACCCTCTTTGAACTCATTCATCTAAATAAAACTGTGGTAAAGTAAATACCCATTCTAGAGCCCTAGACCCACACTATCACATGAACACCAGGTGTCAGGACAGGTACATAACCTACTGTATCTCCTGTGTTTGGAATAGATTGCTGTTACAAATCGAGAAGAGTACTTCCCTTGAAACCTTTACAATTAATCTGGATCACTGGATGAATGATCACACATTTTCATTTTAGATATGTGGGGAAAATCTACTTAATGGGAGACATTATTAGCCTCCCTCCAGTATTATGTGATGTCGCTGAGATTCGTGATGATCTCATTGGCAGCAATCTTAGCAAGATCCTGTGAACTATTAACTGCAACTGATTTGTGCCTGTATAAAGTCAGAGCTTCTACTTGTTTGGTAACTGCACTGTTGACTGCAGAGGCTTTCTGCTAAATCCTGATCCATCCACTACTAGGTAAGTACTTTAATCTGCTGATTTGCACTGTATCTTGATATATATTAGTGCTGCTGTTATATTTGTGCAGAGCATGTGCTCTTTGCTTTTACCACTGCATTTGACAGTTGTGCTAAATTCAACTCTACTCAGAGCTGAACATTTAAATCTCATTGTTGAATTGCACTTTATCTTGTAAATTACTAGTGCTGATAAAATATTAGTGTATTATTTCTGTGCCCTTGCTCTCTGTTCTAACTTTTAGTGCCTTGGATTATTGCCACAGCTGTTTACTGTGAGTTCCTACACTTCTGTTGTCACTTGGTTGGTTTCTGCATTTTTGGGAGCTTTAAGTAATGTTTTTACATTAAGAAGTCTTTGGACTGCACTATAATGGCAGGAGAGGAAAGCCAGGTCTCTTCCAAGCAAGGAATTACTGTTTGTGACCTTAAAGTGTGTGTGTTTGCTTTTGGCCAGAAGTTTGCTTGTTTGTTTGTTGGTTTTCTCTGCTTGTACAAAGTTGTCACATTTGTGCAATGCTGCTCATCATGCAACAGTGGTTAGCAGTGCCCTGTTTACACACAGCTACTTAGAAATGAAAATTCCCTATAAAAACACCCCCTAAGAATTCCTGAGCACACAGTTGGCATAGTTGCTGTACCAGGCAAATGGAGGACTGCAACTGTTACCTCACTACCGAAGGGCAGGCCATTCATGGAGTGAGGAAACTACTGACACATATGTGTGACTATTTCTTACCTATCTAGTTCTAGTACTTACCTACAAACTGATAAACCTTTCAGATGCTGAATCCAACTCAGTTTGGTGTGATCAAGGCAAGGTCATGCCTACCTAACCTGGTGGACTTCTTCAAGAAGGTTAGCAAAGCAGTAGATGAGGATAGATGAATACCTCAACCTCGGCAAAATATTTGACACAATTCCCCACTCTGGCATTTTAGACAAGCTCACTGAAGTAGGTGGCTTACAGATAGGACCCAAGACATTAAACTAGGGACGTCTACCTCAACAAAAAGGTCAGTCACTAACAGAGTCCCACATGACTTGGTGCTGGGGCTAATACTATTTGGCATCTACTACTCTAATGTCAAGGCTAATGTCAAATGCCTGTGGCTGACCAGATTCACAGACAATTGCAAATTAGGTGCAGTCATTGAACCCGCTCTTAGACACAAACATCCTCAAAGAGGGCCTGTCATAGACTAATAACTGGCATTGGAGTCATAGTCTTAAACTGAATGATAAAAAGTGCATAATAGTATCTTTCAGTACAATGGCCAACCCTGCAATTTACTACAGAGACAGTACACCCCAAAAGTAGATCCAGTAATCAGGGACTTGGGAACACATGCAGACAGTGACTTGGCCTTTGATCATCATTCCATATTGCACAACTTGTAAGGAAGGGTATGGCATCCAGGTCCAAATATTCCATTGTTCCATTGAACTCTACCCTCATAAGACAAATCATCAAGTACAATGCACCCTTCAGCATGTACCTGACCAGGCATATGCAATGAGTGGATTGACTACAGAGGTTCCTCACAAAACGAATACATGGTATAGAAAACAAGTCCTGTGTAGACTGCCTCAAAGCATTGTCCTTAACCTTGGTCTTCTACAGGTTGCTGAGAGGCAACCTATGTCTGGCTTATAAAGCATTCTCTGATCCAGCCTTAATGCACCTGTTGCACGTCCACAAAACAAATAGCACCAGAAACACCTGATCCAGGGGCCTAAACCTACTTGCAACACAATAGGACATGCTGGAGGGACAGTTATATGTGTCAGAGGCTGCTCCTTCTCTGGAGCAGACCTCCCACCTATGTGCAGCAAAGTTCTTCTCTGCAATTATTGAAATACCACTTGGATCAGTGGATAGGTAATCACAAATTTACCACTGGTCAGGTACCTATGTCTCAGTTAGAGAGAGGAAGCTTGTAAATGCTCGACCACTCATGATGATGATGATGATGATCATCATCATCAACCCCTATTTCTCATTTTCCACATGGGGTCAGGGTGTTGTGTTAACTGTTGCCATCTCTCTCAGTTCAGTGCCACACTCCTGGCTTCTACGACACTAATGACTGACTGTCACAAATCCATCCACTTCTTTGCTGGACACATTTCCTCCTACCTTCTTCCTGTCTGTCCCAAATCTTCTTCACCAAATTGTCTTCTACTTTTCTGCATGTGTCCGAACCACCATAATCTGTTCTCTTTGATTTTCTGCAATTGAAGCTTCTTTGGCTTCTGCTATGATGCCCGAATTTATTTGTCTGTCCTACAGCGTACACCCTTGTCAGGCGCTTCATTTCCATCACTTCTAGCTTCCTCATTTGCTCTGCCTTTACTGCTCAGGTTTCTGTACCATGCAGTAGTACTGGTCATACCACTGTCTTGTACACCTTACTTTTCAGATTCTTTGGCATTCTTCTGTCATAAACTACACTTGACACTCTATGCTAGTTGGCTGCAGCCCCTCTGATTCTAGCTTTGACCTCTTCATTCAGACTTCCCTTCTCCCCAACCACCCCTCCCAGATACTTGAAGCTGTTAACCTGTTCCACTATCTTCACTTCTATCTCAATTCTCAGCTTTTTCTGGTTTCCCCAATTTGCTCCCTTTGGTATTTGGTTTTATCCTATGTGCCTTCAGTTTTGCATTTCATTTCCCTATCCTCTGCTGAAGTTCTTACCCAGAGTCTGCCTGTAATGCCACATCATCTGCATGCAGCAGCTTTGTTGATCTGTCTACTCCAGTCTATTTGCTAATGTAGTCCGTCACCAGTATGAACAACAGTGGGCTCAGAGCTGAACCCTGGTGCACACCTGCTCCCACTAGGAACCCTTCTCTGAGACTGAACCTGTTTGTACTTGAGTCACTGGGTCCTTGTACATAGCCTGCACTAATTCTACCAACATTTCTGGGTCTTCGAACCACCACAGTACTGCCCAAATCAGCTCTCTTTGGACCTTGTCATATGCTTTCTTCAAGTCTAGGAATACTCAATTAGACTGTTTCCTCATTTCTAGCTTCTTCTCAACTATCTGTCTCACTGCAAACATCGGGTCAGTTGTGCTGCATCCTGATCTGAATCTGAACTGCTCATTTTATATCTTATTTTCTTCTACTCTGTTTATCTGTTTATCAGTCACCCTCTCCAGAACTTTCTTGCAATGTGATAGGATTTTGATGCTTCTGTACTGCCTACAGTTGTGGAGGCCCCCTTTGTTCTTGTACACCGGCACAAGTATAATTATTCTCCAGTCATCTGGGATACACCTTTCCCTCCACACTGCTAAGAGTACCCTCGGTAGCCATTTCTCCCCTATCTCACCCAGCATCTTTGTCATATCTGCTGTGATCTCATCTGAGCCTGCTGCTTTCCCTGACTTCATTTTCCTTAGTGCTATTCTTACTTCTTCTAGGGTGGGCTCCTCATCTTCTCTCATCATAGGCTGTGTTTGGGTCAGTACAGCTTCTGTGGGGTTTTCTTCATTCAGAAGCTGCTGGAAGTACTCCTATCTGTCTTTGATGTCCTGTCGACTGGCAAGCAAGTTGTTGCTGGCATCCCTTATGAACAATATCTCACAATCTTCTTTATCTTTATGTATTTGCCTTGCAATCTGATATAGTTTCTCTGTGCCCCCAACTCAGTCACTTTCCAGAAGTTGGTAAAGTGCCTCTGATAACCTATTCTTTGCTATTACAACTCTTTTCTTAGCTTCTTTGGTCAGCCTTTTCTATTTCCCACTTTTTGATGTACTCCTTCTTTCTTTTGAAGACTTCCTGGACTTCTACATTCCACCACCAACTTTCCTTATGTACCTTAGTTACATACCTGGCTCAGCCACATATTTCTAGTCCTCGCACATGCTGTTTTGAGGTGCTGCCATTCTTCTTCAGTGCCACCTATTTGCTCCTCTTCTTGGAGTGCTAGATACCTGAGTAATTCCTTGAACTGTTGTACTGCTTGCAGCTGATTATGGCAACTAATGGGTTATGCTGTGAGCTGACTGTTTCACTGGGGATGACTTGGTATTCATTGATTCTAACCCAGTGCCCTTTCCTTACTAGGAGGAAGTCTACCTGAGTTGCATGTTGGCCACTCTTGTATTTGATCTTATGATGGTTTTTCTTTTTGAACAATGTGTCGGCTACTATCAAGCCATTTGCCAGACAGGTGTTTAGAATGGCTTTTCCTTCTTTATTCCTGTTGCCCCACCCATGGGGACCCAGGCAGTCCTCATATCCTGTTCTGTCTGCACTTATATGTGCATTCAAGTTACCCATTATCAGCACCAATTCATGTTGTCCTGCTTTATCTAGTATGTCCTGCAACCTCTGTCTGAATGCACTCTTCCTGACTACCACAACCCTGCTGTGGGGCAATGTCTGAGATTATGAATACAGCTCTACCATTACACTGGAGTCTGATTGCCATGAGTCTGTCACAAATTCTGATGATATCCCTCACTGCATTCTGAAGTCTCTCTATCACCACAATTCCCACACCATTTCTAGCCTATCCTCCTCCTGAGTACTAGACTGTCGATCTCAAGCCAAGTGGCTTTGCTGCACTTCCCTTTCATCTTATCTCCTGGATACATAGGATGTCTAGCCGTCTGCTACCATCATGTCATCCCCTTCCATGCTGCATCCTGTCAGTGAATCTACACTAAGTGTAGCTATTCTCAGTTCATCTTTGGCAGGTTGATTTGTTTTACATCCAGCTTTCACTCAACAGACCTAACCTAGGTAACCCAGACTGGGCAACTTGACACTGGCCAGTCAGTAGCTTATTGATCCAGGGCTGCTGGGCTTTATGGTGGGCACACAGAGGCCAATAGGGGCACACACATCCATCCCATCATTAGCATGAGTCCTTTGCGTAGGTTGGAGTAAGCCAGGTCCTCAATCCACTTATCACTATCAAATACCCATGCCCACTGGGCAACATTAGTCAACATGTTCAAATTATCTAGAGCCATATTTTTATACCATCGAGTGGCTCGCCCTACCATGGCACACAGTCTGTGATCCATGTTCTTATCTTGAGGACACTGCACACCATAGTAGATGCCCAAGCAGTTGGTCTATACAACTCTTCCCCCTATAGGGCACCATGTAAATTCTGTGCTGCTGTCCACAGCTCCATTCATTGGTGAGTTTGAGATGGAAACACTCATTTTGTTATTCTTTTTTTTTGGAGGTGGGAGAAACCCCACATGCAAACTCTAAACAGACATTTGCCAGAGGTCAGGATGGAATCTTGTACCTTGGGCATGGAAGGTGAAGACCTTAATCATATGCCAACTGGTCTCTACCACTCATGCACAAGATCATATACTCCCACCAAATTTACGGGACAATATTTTCTAATATTTCTGGGAAGCATGGCTATGCCTAAAAAGGCCCTTTTGGGGTTGTTAGCCTAGTATTCACCTATAATCCTATGATTCTAAGTGTCATCTTTAAGATGTTAATGTCAGGGGTTTGTATAGATTTGGGTTAGTGTCTGCACCACATTTAAGCAACAGATTCCAACAGTAGTTATTGATCTGTATTGTGCACTCCTCTCTCTTCAGATGTTCCCCACTTTCAAGCAGTAACTAATGCTCAATTTAAATGGGCTATCCAACCCTACAGTATTTTTCTTCCTGAAGAGACAAATTGATATGGAGCTGATGGAATAGTTTAGCTCAAATGTTACCTCTCTGTCTTTTCCCTCCTGTAGTCCCAGAACACATGCCTGTATCTACACCCTTCCCTCAACTCTCCCAAGAACAAGTCCTCAAGGTATTATCCAAGGCCAAGGCCAAGAACACTACTTCTATGGGATTGAATAACTTACTGGGCTGCCTGCTAGCCAATCTGAAACAAGACTTGGCAGACTCCTCTACAGAGGTTATTCAATATCAGTCTCCAAACAGGCTTTATCCTAGATAATCCAATGTAATTATAGACTCATATACCTGACCAGCCTCATTTGTAAGGCTATGGAAAGGATCATTACAGAACTAATTAATAAGGACATAGGAAACCTACTAACTCTTAACCCAAGTCAGTCTGGATTCATCAAGGGCACATCCTGTCTACTTAACTTCGTTGACGTATTTGAGGAAATAAATAAATGATGACGGAAAATCAGTACACAGACCTGGCAAAAGATTTCAACACCATCCCACATACAGGTATTGTACATAAACTCTCCCAGATAAATGTAAATCCCTATGTAATTCACTGGTAACTGTCTCACAAACAGAACCCAGGAAATTAGGGTGGGAGGCTCTATGTCCTCCAAAAGATCTATCTCTACTGGTGTACCAATGGGTTCAGTCCTTGGATCACTCCTCTTTGGCATTTATTTATTGGTGGTGAAAGAAAATATTAAGGGTTTATGGCTGACCTAGTCTGCAACATGGTGCCATCATTAAATCTCCAGAGGACTCCAAAATCCCCCAAGAAGGCCTTTCCAAAACAATTACCTAGTGTTAAAACCACAGACTAAAACTAAATGCCAAGAAATGAATAATAGCATCATTCAGAAAACATGACTTATGTGCAGTTATCACATCAACAACAACCCCCTCAAAATGAATTTTGTAGTCAGATATCTGGGGACCTATGTAGACAATGACCTGTCCTTTGATTACCATGTATCCACTATTGGAAGGAAGTCCTTTTTCATTGTACAGCTCATGTCTAAAGGTATAGCATCCAAGTCAAAGTAGGTAATCATTTGACTGTACTCTGCTCTCGGTAGGCCGATCATAGAATGTAATACCTCTTTCAGTATGCACCTGTCCAAATACTTGTCACAGCTGAAAAGACTGCAGTGCTTTTCACTAAAAAAATTAAGGGCCTAAATCATAAAAACTATGCAGACCATCTCAAACTCTTGTCCATCTTCTCAGCATTGTTGCAGGCTGCCAAGAGGCATCTTCTGCCTTGTACATATGGCCTTAAAAGGCCCTATCCTTTCTGACTTACACATTCACAAGTCCAGTTTTACTTTGAAAACCTGCTCAAGGGATCTCAATCTCTTTTGCAACATAAATAGGATATGCTGGAGGGATAGGTACATATCACAGAAAATACAACTTCTGTGGAAATGTCCTATATTCCACATAAAGCAAAGTGCTTGTTTTACTTTATTCAAATTTAATTTGGATGAATGGATGGGAAACCATAAATTCATCCCTGGTTTAGCAGCATCCATATCCCTCATTAAGAAGGGCAACACATAAATGTCCGAACATATCCTTGTTTTGCCTGCATCTTGATTACTCATACACATAACACAAGGATGAAAACACTACCATGGGAATGTAAGGCTAGGCTTCCTAAGATCCTCATGGATCAATAGCCTAGCAAGTGCCTATTACCCCATAAATGTATGATGATCTTTGGAAGCTCAAACTTTTAAAACTTCGAACTTTATATGGTCGAGACCATAACATAGAAGTTTTGAAAGTTTGAAACGTCATTTATAAAAAAATAAAAACACATTTTGTTTTACGTTTATGTGGGGGGCATGCCCCCCTGCACCCCTATTTGGAGAGATGTGCCCCCCATACTCCCTCCAATTAAACATACCAACTCTAAGATCGCAATACAGTGAAGAGAACAGTAAATTTCCTGTTTGGCACTGTACAACGATCATCTCCAATTAAACTGTTTGAAGTTTCAAAACTTCCATCTTATGGTCTTGACCATATGAAGTTCGAAGTTTTGAAACCTCCAGCTTCCAAAGTAGACCCATATATATATATATGTATATATATATATATATATATATATATATATATATATATATATATCTATATATATAGTTCCACTTTATAATTGCGAAATACAGAAATCTTCAGTATTTCACGACCATAAAGGTGAAACCTTCAAACACCGAATCTTCACAATCCCGAAACTACAAATCCTGAACACACAGCATACACCCCACCACACATAAACCACAACATTCACACTACAAAACAAGTAAACACACAAAAACAAAACACCACACATCCACATACCTACACTACACATAAGCAGGGGGGCAAACCCCTGCACCCCCCACATCCCCCTACTTATATATGGATCTATATATATATATATATATATATATATACATATATATATATATATATATATATATACTAGCTTCAAGATCGCACAAACAGTACACTCACACCCAGACATTCCACAATCCCTCACACACACACACACACACACACACACACACACACACACACACACACACACACACACACACACACACACACACATCCAACAATTACACACTGATATGTTCACCTTCCTACCCTAACCCATAGATACAACTTACAATCTTACACACACTCAAACTCCCACCCAAAACCCTTACAAAATATTGACTTACCTTAGATTCCACGTAAATCCATACACTACGAAGAACATCCAAACAGCGCATGTCATGTAAAGTAAGCCATAACCATGAATTTGAACAGCAAGAGGTTCTCCCGTTCGATTCTCAGCTAGTGTGCAGGGAGTGCCTTCTGTGTGGAGTCTGCATGTCCTCCCCGTGGGTCGAGTGGCGTTCCAAAAGACATGCGTGAATGGGTGTGCCTTCGTTGAAGGTTGGGCGTCGAGCGGGCAACTTGGCACTGTGAAAATCTACTGCCAATCATTAGCGGACTGGAGTTCCGCTGTGGCGACCCCTAACCGGGAAAAGTCGAAAAGACAACAACATATATGTGTATATATATATATATATATATATATATATATATATATATATATATATATATATATATATATATATTTGGCATAGCAGCATGGGGGCCGAGATGGGACAGGAAGCTGACATTCTGGGAGCAGCAGCATATACCAAAATAGGGGCTATGTTTCCTAGAGAACATTAGTGAAAGCAGATACAGGGAAATGAGCATGCTTCAAGGTGAATGTGAAGAACAACAGCTCTAGAGGGAGACAGATTTATTACCTGTAAAATCTTGGAAGAAGCTCTAGGTCAGAAGCCTGTCTGAATTCAAACTGAATGTTTGGAGAAAGGCAAAATGGAGGATTATCCTGAGGCTGAAAGAGGGGCGTACGTTTACCTGGCATTTGTGGAAGTTGAAAGGAAAGACATGTTGCTTGGAAGCTGTTAGGACAAGTTGCCTAACTGGATGTTAAGATACCAAGAGCTGTTATCCTGATGAGGGATGCCCTGAACTGTTTTCTTATCTGAAAAATGAACTGCGCTAAAGCTGCGAGTACTGTTTACTGATTATTGCATTGGGAAAAGTCTCCTAACATTCACTGACTGAATTTTCTGTTTATTTCTTATTTTCCCTCAAGCTTGAAAGCCAGTGTTTGATCTCTTTTTACTGAGCTTATTTAGAAACCTGCAGTGGCAGCATTTCTGTTTGTGTTGATTCCAACATCCTGAAAGCAAGAAACTTTTTCATATATTTATTGTTTTGTAATAAATATGCAGTTAAACTAAGAGTGGATTTTGTGACTAACTTTAATTATAAAACATGAATGCCAATAGATATTTCTTTCCAGGCTAACTACTGCCTTAACTGAAACAATCACAATACAATCTGCTGTATGTCATCCCAGATAACTACATAAATGACAAACAAGTAATATTTTTTGCTATTGTCAGTGTGTTTGCTTTGTGGTTTAGTGGACATTGAGTAGGTTAATCAATATGAAAATGTCTTTGCTGCTTTATATACAAATAATTTTGAAAAAGATAATCATGATTAATAAGCAATAATTGTCATGTTACTTTGGGAAACAGGTTTACACGTGGTATGACTTTATCAGAGTTGTTAAGTATGCCAGGACAGTCCTCTCATGTATTTTTCAAACACTTACTTCCAAATACAGGACAGATTTAAACAGTTAAGGGCAGCACCATTATTATGCTTGTAACAGTGAAATGGTTATAACTAAAACAGGTTGATATTTGGATCCTTGTTTTGTACAGGTATGCATGTGGCAGGATTTTCGCAGTAATTCTGTAACATTTATTTCTTATAACACTTAATGTGCAGTTTAGTTTATGGCTGGAATTCCTAAACGGTCTGCATAGTATACAGTGGAAGTTTGCACAATTATTGGCCACGTGCAGGGCCTGTGATTCAGAAATACAAGTTACTCAGCAGCACAATTGCCTGCAGTATACTTTATGCACCATGTGCAACTAAGTGAATAAAGAAATGCAAATGAAGCAGCACAACCAAATGAAACAGTAATGAAATGCAAAGGAAGGGATTCAAAAACATTCTGTGATTCATAGGTATATATGCAGCAACTTGTGTATGTGGCATACCTGTATAAAAATGTGCAGCACATGGAAAATGTAAGCATTTTATGTTGGAGAAATGTTAGGAGTGGTGGTAGTCTGTACTCAGCTGCACATTTTCATTGTGTCCATGACTAGTGCTGACTTGGTGGTAGGTTATAGGAGACTGCAGCAGAAACATGTATTTAAGCCACATCTTACATATTCTGCCTGACCAACAAAGACTTGACTAGCTTCATTAGGATTATGAGATAACATCTCTGTGTTAAATCATGTGAAACCATGTTCATATGCTTGTGGAAACCAAGGTATATGTAGAGCACTTACTATCCTACTTACTGGGAAAAAAGGGACAACCTGTGTCAATTAAGATTGTTTCCAAATGGTTGTCTCATGCTATTAACTTATTTTATTATATACACCACAACAACATTATTCCAGGCAGGATCAATGCTTATTCTGCCTAGGCATTAGCTTTATCTGTGGCTTTTTGGAGAGGGTTGAATTTTAGAAGTTTTCTAGAAGTAGCAACTTGGTCTTCAGTGCATAGTTTTACAAAGCACTATAAACTAGATTCCTTCTCCAGGTGTAGGACAGGCTTTGTTAAAACCACTGACCAAGTATGGAGATATTTGTTGTGTTAAAGGCTTCGGCCTTATCAATACATAATAGAATTCCCAACATGATGCTTCTGCATGTCAGTGAGCAAAGCATATCTTGTCCCCAGAGCAGCAGAGCACAGAATCCTCACTATGCATGTTATCTAAGCATGTCATGTCTTCCTGAGGTACTGTATACCAGAACTGCACATATCTCAATAAAGGCACAACTGTCATAAATCACAGATGCTTGTGAACAGGAATGGATACTGTCCTCTGAAACTGCCATGTAGACTACAACAGTGACGGCTGGTGACTTCAAATCAAAGGGGGGCTGCAGGGGATAGCTGAATGGGTGGGGTCAATAGGAAGAGGTGCGGCCAACTAGAAAGGGGAGGAGCTATACTCAAAACCACAAAAACTAACTTTAATTAAATATGCTGCCATGGGTGCCAAACCCTCATTATGAGAGTCCAATCAAAACAAATGAAGTGTAAAAGAATAAAAATATTTAAATGTATTGGCTGCATGACAGCTTACTTAATATCTAGATGGAAACAAAAATGTTGTGAGGCATGAAAAAGTAAATTACTTTTTAAATACATTACGGCAATGCCAGTCAAAATCAAGTATAAGAAAAACAAGCAGCACTCAACTCAAACTACTTCTCCTTGCACTGCAGTTCTAATTATAATTTATATTCAGCTTTATTAAAGCACCCAGTAACATGCTGAAAGTAGCAATCTCTGTGATGCCCCACTTGTAAAAATGTTTCTTATCCAAAACAGACCTGCTGCCTGACAACTGTCTACTTGTTTCATGGGGAAAACACGATCAAAGTAAAAATGAAAGGCAAACAAGAAACAAGCTCAAGATACATTGCTTAAATTATCACTGTACAGGTTATGGACCACACATGAATGGCATTCTGTTTAGTTTACTGGTAAAGCCCTCAGAGATCACTAGAAGTCTCCAACAAGTGTAATGAGCTTCTTAAAATAATGTAATCCTGTCTTTTACTACAAATACTGTCATATGCATTTCAATATCCAATGTTTATACATTATCTAGTTAAGTATTCTCTGCATGGCAACAACAGAAAGGCTTCAATGTTGGCAATTCTTTAACAATATGCTTATTAAAGCTTACTTGCATGTTATGATCTCAGACAAGCTTACTTGATGGTCATTAAAGCATTGCTACTTAAAACACAGAGCAACAGGCACTTTGAGTAATAGCATAAATCAACAGTACAAAAATATGACAGAAACCAGACCATTCTGCAAAATCAAGAACAGATGAAAAGCCACTGTAGTACTTGTGTCTACCTTGTATGGGGGGGATACGCTGCACATTTGCACTGCATAACTGCTCCTTCCTTTGCTTGGACACATCTAGAGTCACTACATGGGGGAGTGGGGTGCAACAAGTATGTCACAATTTGAAATGTCTCTGGCTGACGGTGATTGGCACTAACACATTTGTCATACCTCTCACCCTCAGGGCAAGAAATCTGGGCAAAGCCATACATAGAAGTGGGACAAAGGCCCAAAAATAAGGACAATTTTTAAATATTGTTCTTATAAACTTAGAAAGATAATAGAATAGTAGGTCTTGCATTAGTATGAATTTTCTGAAGGATATGAAATCTGAAACTCAAATGGCTGTCATTATTTTCTAACTTCGGTCTTTAATGATTTACCACTAATTTGCCAAAAAAAAAACACAATTTTATGAAAAATGGACCAAAAATGTGATGCAACAATATAAAATAGCCACACAATACAGCTGGGAACCTGTCAAAGAAGGGACACTTTAATATTAGTACTGCTAACTTGAGTAGCTGACAACATAAGAGTCTACATGCATTTCTGAAATAAAAGTAATCTATAACTAATTATTACAGTTATTTCTTAATTGTAAACCCTCCATGTTTTCTTCCAAAACTGCTATTTTGCAGAGGGATTATTAGGGGAAGAGCAACATTTTGAGCCAAATTCAGGGACAGTTGAGAGGTTTGGCTAGGCCTAATTCTATAAAGCAATTTGCATGTACCTCTCAACCTGTTAATGTAATAAATCTGGACAAGGCCAAATATATTGGGGGAACATAGAAACAGTACTAAAAATTGCTCTTGTATAAACTGGGACAGATGATAGAACAGGTCTTACTTTAGCATGCATTTTTCTGTAGGTTATGATGTCTGAAACTGGTGTGTCATTATTTAGTGACTTAATTCCTAAATGATTTGCCAGAAAACCACAAATTTTATGAGGAACAAACCAAAAATAAAAAGCAAAAACCCATTCATTCTTTGAAAATCTGGACAGTTGGGAGATATAGTTCAGCTGGGGCTGTCTAAGTTTGCCGCCCTTCCCCCGCACAAAACCATGGTCGAATGAAGCCTCCCCCTGCAGCCATTCCAATGATTCATTACTTTGCTATTTCACTCCATTTACCATAAACACTAATGTGCATACTGATTTACTTCTATGATGATTTGAACTTCATTTGAAAGTTTTATTTTGCATTTTACAGCACAAACACTAAGACATCTGCTTAACAAACTTGGCATTAAAATTTATCTGCCCTTGAAACTCACATTCATTGAAACAACATTAAAACCCACATTCAAAGAAAATACATTTTACCTGTGGCAGATAAAAATTAATTCTGGGCTGTTTTCAAATCATAGGCCCCTTGCATATGAAACATACATGTGCTCTTTGATACACCTTCCTATTGCTTTGAACATTTTTCCAGTAAACAATGAAACAAAACTGCCCAGTTCAGAACATTTCCATCATAAAAGTCTACTCAAACTTCTACAGTCCACTATTATCAGTAAATATGCACAATTCTACAGTCCACCATTATCAGTAAATATGCACAATCTCTGAAGTAGTAAAAAAGTCATCTAAATAATTCCACGTTAAATAAATCTGTAATGAAGAGGTTGCTGCTAGCAGTCACCTTTATATTTCATCGAACAATAAAGTGTCTGATGCCCCTGAGGAATAAATTGCCTAAATTACATTAAAAATAAGCTAGTAATATTGCAATAGGAAATGGATGGCAAACTGATAACAGGCTTATAATTAGTATCTTAACTTTCAGTACGGCAGCATTCACCCCTTATGAGAGTAGAACCAACAACCTTCTGCATCAAAAGCAAGTACACAGCCTGTTGTGCTATTAGCACTAAACCTATCTTCCCCTGCAGCTCTCAGCTCCTTGTAAAATCTACTCAATACTCAACTGCATCTCAACTTTGCAGCACAAGATGTCTGGAAAAAGCCAAATTTATTGGGGTGGGTCAAAAGGGCAAAAACCAAGGACACATTAAACATTGCTTGTATAATCTTGGAAAGCTGCTAGAATAAAATGCTGTGTTACCACCATACATTTTACTGCCAAAGTCCCTGTGCAAAAAAGAGTCAGAACAACATACCACTATGCCAAATCACCTGCTTTGTGAAAGAAAAATGCTGCGTTACCACCGTACATTTTACAGACAAGGTCCGTGTGCAAAACAGTCAAGAGCAACATACCACTACGCCAAATCAGCTGTTTTGTGAACGAGAGGAAGACTGAAACTTAAATGGCTATCATTTCATGAATTCAGTTCTCACCATAGCTGTCAACCTCTTAGCACAAAACACCTGGACAAACCCAGTAATGAGGGAATACAGCCCTCAAACATATTCAGTGAATTCAGTTCTTGCCATAGCTGTCAACCTTAGCACAAATAACCTGGACAAAGCCACTAACAGGGTATTACAGTCCCAAAAATAAGGAAAATTTTCAAATAGTCATCTTATAAACTTAAAAAATTGCTATAATAAAAGGTTGTGTTACTATATATTTATTGCTAGAATAAAAAGTTGTTTTACTATGTATTTTCTGAAGACTATGAGGTCTGAAATTCAAATGCCTGTCAATTTTACTTCTGATGAAACAAAAACAATTTTCAGCAGAGGCCCAGGGAGAAATACTGTAGACACATCTCTGTAAAATGGCAGGACACCAGAACAAATCCACACAAACACAGAGATAAGATGCAGACTCCACAAAGAAGGCACCCCAGCCAAGAATCAAACCACAAATCCTACAGCTGTGACTCTAAGGCAACAATACTGCCACTGCACCATCAAATATGTAAGAAATTAAACATTCAGAAACCTGAAGTCTGAAATTCAAATGCCTGTCAATTTTATTTAACATTTGTTAATCAGGACAGTCTGACTTGGAACAAAAAAACAATTTTCAGCAGAGGCCCAGGAAGAAATAATGCAGACATGCCTTTGTAACATGGGAGGACACAAAAGCAAACCCACACAAACACAGGGAGAAGATACAGACCCCACAAAGAAGGAACCCCAGCCAAGAATCAAACCTGAGAACCTGCAGCTGTAAGGCAACAATGCTACCAGTGCACCATCAAATAAAAGCAAACCCACACAAACACAGGGAGAAAATAACAGACCCCACAAAGAAGGAACCCCAGCCAAGAATCAAACCTGAGAACCTGCAGCTGTGAGGCAACAATGCTACCAGTGCACCATCAAATAAAAGCAAACCCACACAAGCACAGGGAGAAGATAACAGACCCCACAAAGAAGGAACCCCAGCCAAGGATCAAACCTGAGAATCTGCAGCTGTGAAGCAACAATGCTACTACTTCACCATCAAATATCAAGCATTGCAACATTTACAAATTGATGTCAGAAAAGCAATACATACTCTTTTGAATACTAATTGTGAGTTTTCCTATAGCAGATATTGTATTTCACATATGCCTATCCTAAAATTCCCTTTTACCCAATGCTTATATTTCACATTTACCTTTTTTCGGGTATACATGAATAAAACCCTGACTGTAAATGAGATGACCTATGGTCCACTAGTGACCAAGGTGCTATGAGAATTAGCCAGGAAAGGTAGGAATGAGTGGTGAGTGTTAGCTCATGTAGGTAGAAATGTGTCTCAGTTTGCTGCTGTGCTAATATCTGTGCAGGGTATGTGTCAGGGTTATGTGCTTTGCTTTAAGAAGCACATATGTACTGTAGCCATAATTACATGTGCATTAAAGTATACACACGCATCAGGTAATGGTGTAGCAGACCCTTTCCTCTCTGGGAATGCATTCCAAGCTGCATGAAACAGAGTTAGGACAGCATCAGAATATCCTTTATTGCTGTCTAGGTAATGCTCTTGTTGAAATGCAGTCTGGGCATGACTGGAATGGTGAGGGTCACATGTCATCACATGGATAGGAATAAGGTAAAGCTCACACGTTAAGTTTAATTTAGATCATTTTCATGCTCAGGAAAATATGTCTCAAGCCCATACATTCTGGAATAGGCTCCCTATCCACATGAAGCAGAGTCCATCTCTAACCTATTCGAATGTAGCCTTGACCATTGGATGGGAAACTGTAAATTCATCCTGGGGCTGGTCCTCATGTCTCTTACAGACAGAGACTGACAGTAAACATTTCCTAACAATGGATGAGAAATCATAAACTCACCCCCTGGCTGGCCCCCATGTCTCCTATAGACCGAGGTCAACAGTAAACATTCTCTAATTAACATACCTCTCCTAAGTAACATATGCCTCTAATTTAGATCCACATGTTACAAGGGGATTAAATTGGATTGTGTGGCTAGGCCTATAAAGGCCCTGGTGGTCGTTGACCTAATATATATATATATATATATAGAGATATATATATATATATATATATATATATATATATATATATATATATATATATATATACCTATGAACCTATAAGAACCTGTAACAGAGCAGATTGCAATTCTAGAATGCAAATGCATCTTTTGTATTTCAAGTACTGCGGGGTTTATGCAAGCTGAAACTGTGCCCATGAGTGCAACAAATCCAAATATCATTATATAGCTTTATACACCTTGAGGAAAACATTCAAAGTCTGCCACAGACTTTAGTTACAAGTGTCACTATTTTAAATTCATTACATTTGTGACAGAAACATCTGACTCAGCTTGCCAGGGCCTGCATTGCCCTCTCAAGCATTGCCAGAAAGATTCACTTTGAGCACCACAAATACCTATAACTCACTAGACATTGCCTTCATCTCAGTAAGCCACTGCAATGTTTGTACAACTCCATTGATTTAACTGACAGAAACTCAAAGCTGTGTTCCATTTGTAATCTACTAATACTCTGCTACAGGTCAGGAAGCCATTTGAAAAAGGATCTGATAGTTTAAATCAACACACAAATGAATAAAGTATACCTGTATTATATATTCAAGACATAAACAGTTCAAATAAATGAAGATCTGCCTATTTTCCCGTGGCTTCTGCTATGGCTTACTGTGTAGTGCTCTTATCCATTTTTGGGGAAGGGGTACGTTCTCAGGCTAATGCCCCCATATCATACAAAGGTCCTAAAGTGTACAGCCATTGAGTTTAGTATCTACTGACTCTTCTCTCACGCAAGCACATGAAATAGTTACAGAATGTACCAAGAGGACTTTGTCAGTCAGTCAGCACACTTCCGATACATCGAGGAAATGGGGGTCTGGAATCCAGGAGCACCATAAAAATTATCACATTCCTATATCATACAAAGTCATCTTGGGATATACATTCATCAAGTGAATACAACTACATTGGATTCCAGTTTTAGACAACAGACAACTTACTTAATTCTGCACCAGCACCTTCACTCTGTACTTTTCTTCTTCTTTCTTCTTTCTTCTTTCTTCTGTTCTTCTACAAAATTCACCCAAAAAAACAACCGATTCCTCAATCAAACAAAACAAATAAAAATTCAAAAAAAAAAAAGTAAAATGATCACGACGTGACAGTGTGACACGAAACAATCCACGACCACAACAAAGCAAGCTAAGTTAACTGAACTGATTGATTCTCACTCTTTTCCCAGCACATAAAGCCCGGGAAGAGAGCGACAACCAATCAGCAGCATTTAGGCTTTACTCAGCAGGCACGTCATGACTGACGTGCCTGCAGTCCGAGCCCCTTCCAAGTCTATGCGGTTTGGGACCGCTGCCGCATAGACTTCTGGGCATCACAATGATGCCTTATGTGCTCCTCCGGGCTGCAATGTAAACAAAAAAAAAAAAAAAGCTGTTTACAACCGCGGTTAAGCTGCGCAATGCGCATGCGCATACTTTCGAGTCGCGGACTCGAAATTTAAAGTGAAAAAAGAGAGATTTATTTATTTTTTTTTAATTTAATGATTAAATTAAAAGATACACACAAGACCAAAAACAACTGAGGGGGCTGCAGTCCGGCAGTCCGATGCCACGAGCCACCCCTGGACTACAATTCTGAGGAGCTCATCTCTGGTTTGTGCGTGTGTGTGTGTGTGTGTGTGTGTGTGTGTGTGTGTGTGTGTGTGTGTGTGTGTGTGTGTGTGCTCTCGAAGTGAGTGCATGTGAACAGATCCCTTGCAGTGCATATTATTGTTATATTTTGTACATTTTACTTCTGTCATCACTTTTTATGAGGTGCTTACTCATCTCAGTCTGCCATGCTTTGTACTAGGCCTGATATATCATGTCTATGAGATGCTTATGACACTGACCCATCTATCTGTTGTAGCACCCCCCAAATTGGCATTGATTTACTGTAGCAAAGACTGAAAAATGAAATTCTCCAATTGCTGCTTTGTACCCCCCTATACATAATAATTATAGGCCATGCTGCCTGAGGGCTTGCAGCAGGATCTTATTCTCTGCTATACGTAAAAAATTCATCTTCTTCAGGCCTGGTTGTCATCTGGGCATATATTATCCTATTAAAACATAGAAAATATAGCAGTATGCATTTATTGTGCTTGCAAAGAGTATGCGTACATGTACTGTGAATGTATCAGCTTCACAAAGGCACTTAATCACAGTATGCAGGTTCTAGGAGCTCTGATATGTTACAACATACTATTTCATGATGGAGGTTAATCTCCTAAATGGTATGGCAAAATTTAATATTTTGCATAATAATTATACAGTGCAAAACTTGTATATTTCACAGACACATAACTGGATCTGAATGTCAGAGGAAGAGTAGGTCAGGTTACTGGATCAGGACAATACTAGATGTACTTTTGCCCAAAACAGGAAAGCGTGGCTGACTTTTTGTGAAACCTAATCACCAGAGACACCAGCTTTAGAATGTTAGCAGCTCACATAATCAACATTTAACAAAATAAGCTCACACAACTGAATTCCCATGTATCTAGCCATATTTTGACAAGTTATGATGGATACAGTGGGAAAGACAAGAGACAAAATGCATTTATGTTAAATAAAATAAGATATCAATACACAGGAGGTTCAGGTTACAAAGTTTACTAGTGTACACCAGGAGGCAAAAAACGTACAAGTACAGAATTTTGTCTGACATGAAACAGGAAGCACACAATTTTATATAGGTTTAACATTTAAGCTATGCCCACCTTACTGACGTGATATGTCACAGGGCATCTACATCACTTTTAGCTTACAGTCTGTTATTCATAAAGCTGTTGATGTTGTATATTTAAAAAAACTTTTCCTCTAGATACAATACGGCCTTGCTATCCAGCTGGTCAGACATAATGTCTTTCTGTAAAGTTACTTCTTCAAGGTTTCATATCAGTTCAAATACAATAGCAGATTCAGTCTTTTAATACATGTCTTTGTTCTCTGTTACACTTTCTCACACAGCTGCATGCTATCTCAGTAATACATATACAAGGCCAAATCATTCCAACAGGAAAGAGCAGAAGATTTCATTATTTCACACATTTAATTTCCTGACCCAGCAGATAATCACTTGTTAAAAGCATAAACAATAAAACTTGCTAAGCTAGCATTCTGCCAGGGTCAAAGATCAGCTTTGCTTCAAGCCACACTGCAGTTTCAAAACTACTTACATTTACACATGAATTAATCCCTACCGTTATATGATTAATAGAATAAAATGCATTATATACTACTTTGCTTTTAAACTAGCATTTCTCATATATTCAAATACACATTTTTCTAACATTTTCCCCCCTATTAATACTTTTTATTCTATTTTGAAGTATGCTTAGTGTCATTTCATCTCCTAACCTTTTCCACTTAGGATTTTCAGCTAGGTGAGTCATTCAATCTATGCTTCAGAAAAAAATGTCATCTGAGATCAATCTTTCAATCTCAATATCTTGGTACAAAGTTTCAGTAACAGATACATCAATAAAATCTTTGATTAATCTTTTCATGCAGGGAATTCCACAGCAAACACATGCTCCTATTAGGAGTATACCCACACAAATGGCAATCAGAATATTCATTAGGATGGAACCCCACCCCCCAAATAGATTCTGGAAAAAGTCCATCAGTGGGTTTGGGTCTGGTTCTGTCATGGCTGATACTTGCTGAATTACCTCTAGGTGGTTATTGATCTCATGACGATTGTCAGGAATATAAGCACAGCATTCTTCTTTGATAAGCGCGCACGTACCACCTCTCACCGCTAGGGTGAAGTCAAGAGCCATCCAATTTTGTAGCACAACAGTTCTCATTGCATTCAGTTCATCAGTCACCAGTTCTAGGGCGGAAAAAGTTGCATTACTCATTACTTCGAGAAGTTTCGACAACTTCCTCAGCTCCCAGATCGATTTGACTGCTCCATAGGCTGGGAATATTCCTGCCCAGGATATAACACTGTCACTCAAGTCCATATGAGTCAATTCGCTTTTGTCTTTTACTGAATTGTGATCTTTCCAGCCAGCTTCGATCTTTCCAACTGGATTCACAGGTTTTTCAACTGGACCTTCTGGCTTTCGGGCTGCTTCTCTCATGTTTCATATCTTACCCAAAGGTAATTCTGCAGTATGTCTTATTGCCGGAACCAAATAACCCAAAAAACAACTGCCAGACCAATTCTCAGGTAACCATTTATATGCCTTTTTCCCACAAATAAAATAACAGTTTTCTACTTTAGTACTAATACGCATCAGCCCTGCATGAAACATTTTCTGATCTATAACTGACAATTGTTTAAACAAAACTGGATTTTTGCGAATGTCATTCATAGTTGTTTTCAATGAGTTCAAATACGATTCATAATTAGTATTGCAAAAAGTATTGCCATTACCATTCTTAATATAACATCGGTAAGATATGGTTATATTACAATTGCTCCAGCCCACCTGGAGGGTGTCATTTTTATAGAAACATACAACTCCTTTTTGTGTGACAGGTAGAAATAAAGCTATTTTGTCCTGTGATCTCACAGTTCCTGTATCGAAAAGTAAATTCTCCCAAGTTTCATTTATCCCCAAAGGGACAGCGGACATTATCAGTCCTCCATATGCTGTTGGTATAGCTGTACAAACCCAGCAATTTGAAATGTTCATAGTCTCTGCATATACACGTTTCATGGCTAGGTATGTGTTAAAATTTGGATGCCAGTCTATAGACGTTTCATCACGCCTTCCCACTTTCACTTGTGTGGTTTTGTGTAGGATAAACCACAACAAGAGGAAAATTGTCACAATTACAGTCAATAAATGTGCACTCAACAAAATGATTATGCAACATCGCTGGGGTTGATCTAAATTTCTATTTGCTTTGTTTTTGGCCATCTCGGTCTGGTTGTGTATCAGTCACAAAGTTTTTATCAAGTTGAAAGTTCTTTACCGATTTACAATGCGTCAAATGAACCCAGGAC
This sequence comes from Protopterus annectens, assembly GCF_019279795.1. Taxonomy (NCBI): domain Eukaryota; kingdom Metazoa; phylum Chordata; order Ceratodontiformes; family Protopteridae; genus Protopterus; species Protopterus annectens. The sequence goes on from NC_056727.1 coordinate 488,609,797, forward strand.
GTCCTCTCGGCCACTCTAACTGCAGTAGGCATTGCCAACAGAACCTGGTACGGTCCCTCCCACTTTGGACTCACCCAATTCTTCCTTTTCGTCACTTTCAACCAAACCCACGACCCTGGGGCCAAGACTGCTTCCACCGGTCTGGTCTGTTCCTTATCTGAAAAAGAGTTAAACTGCAAAACAGATTTATTTGTTAACAGTTTCCTCATATAACTAGCTAATGAACTGTCAGCCTCTTGCTCTGCAGGCATGAGAGCTTTCCACTGAGGCACATAATATGCTCTCCCAAAAACCATTTCAAAGGGAGTCAAACCCTTTACATTTGGAACCGTTCTCATACTCATCAGTGCTAAAGGCAGACAGTATATCCAATTCCTTTGGGTCTCCTCTACTAGCTTCCTAAGTTTGTTCTTTAGGGTACCATTGTACCTTTCCACCAGTCCTGCTGACTGTGGGTGGCAGGCACAATGGTTCTTTAAGGAGATACCAAAAAATCTCCCAAGCTGGTGGATTGTCTTGTTCACAAAATGTGTGCCGTTGTCACTATAAATCCTTTCCGGAATGCCAAATCTAGGGATTACTTCTTTTATCAGGGCTTTCGCCACTGTTGCTGCATCTGGGTTTTTGGTTGGAAAAGCTTCTACCCATTTAGAAAACATGTCTACAATAACTAAACAAAACTTTTTCCCTTCACATTTATTCAATTCTATGAAATCCATACAGATAGTATGGAACGGGTATGGTGGTATAGGAAAACTTCCTTGCTTGGTTTTAAATGCTCCTTGTGCATGGTGCTTGTTACAGGTATGACAAGCTGCACAAAATTTTTTTGTGTAGTTTGTGTATCCATATGTTTGGAATATTCAGTTTACTAACTGTACCATCCCCCCTGTTGAGACATGGCACTGCCCATGGCTCAACAAAGCTGCATATCTAAATAAATTAGATGGCAATATCGGTTTTCTTTCTTTGGAAATGTACAGTCCATTCTCAAGAATTGCACCTCGTTTTACCCATTTTTGTTTTTCTGCTTTTGTAGTAAGCGTCTGCATTGTTTTTAACATGTCTAAATCTAAAATCTCAGAGGGTTGTAATTCCTCATTTAAAAGTAAAGTTTCTGAGTCTGAGGCTGCTTGCTTTGCAGCTGCATCAGCTCGTGCACTGCCTTTTGAAATCTTATCCTGATGTTTTGTATGAGCTACACATTTACAAATAGCTACTTTGGTAGGTAACTGAATAGATTCTAATAACTCCAAAATAAATTACGCATGATTAATAGGTTTTCCACTAGATGTTATCATTCCTCTATTTTTCCATTGTTGTGCAAATACATGTACTGTAGAAAAAGCATACTGACTGTCAGTATATATGTTTACACACTTGTTTTTTGCTAAAGTACATGCCTTCGTCAAAGCTATCAATTCTGCTGCTTGCGCAGATAAGTTGTGTGGTAAGGATTGAGCTTCTAAAATTTCAGTGTCTGTAACTACTGCGTACCCTACCAGATTCTTCCCTGTAGGACCCCTTCTGCATGAGCCGTCCACGTAATATGTCACCTCGGCATTATCCAAGGGCATATCTGTGAGATCCTGTCTAGGTAAGGCTAACTGTTCAATTTCCTGCAGGCAACTGTGTGGTGTGCCATCCGCAGGAGTTGGGAGTAATGTTGATGGATTTAATGTCGTACATCATTCAATTGTCATATGAGGTTGGCTCAGCAGTATAGTCATACATGAAAGATGTCTAGCAGGGGAAAGGTATGCCACTTTTTCTTGCAGTAAAATTATTGCAACTGCATGAGGCACTCTCAATGTGAGAGGGTGGAATAACACCACTGAGGCCGAAGCCTGTACTGCCATTGCAGCTGCAACTACTGCTTGTACACAGTGAGGCAAAGATCATGCCACTGGATCTAACTGTGATGAATAATAGGCTATGGGGCGTTGCTTATCCCCATGTTGTTGCGTCAATACTGACGTCATATATCCTTGTTTACAATCTACGGTCTGAAAGAATCGTTTGTGATAATTTGGAAGTCCTAAAACTAATGAAGAAGCTATCAACTGCTTCAACCTGCAGAAAGCCGTTTCTGCTTCAGGTGTCCATTGTAAGATATCTTGTGCTGCCATTGGTGTCTTATATATCAAGTCAGTCAGTGGAGCAGATTCCAAAGCATAATTTGGTATCCAGCTTCAACAAAAATTAGTTGTACCCAAGAAAGACATCATTTCCTTCTTGGTTGCTGGTTTAGGTGCTTGCAAAATTGCTGTTTTTCTTTCCTCATCTAGTATTCTACCTTCATTGGATATTACATATCCCAAGTATCTAACTTGTTTTCTCCAAAGTTGTAACTTACTTTTGTTTACTTTGTGTCCTTGTGTTGCTAAAAATTTCAATAATGCTACAGTATCCTCCCTGCACTGTTGCTGGGTGGGGGCTGCTAGCAAGATGTCATCTACATAAAGTAGAATTTGACTACCTCCCGGTGGGGTAAACCCTGCCAGGTTGCTAGCCATTTCTTGTGCAAATATTGTTGGACTCTCACAATATCCCTGTGGTAGTCGAGTATATGTATACCTTTTACCCTGAAATGTAAATGCAAACCAATATTGACTATCAGGATGTATAGGTATTGAAAAGAAAGCATTGCTAATATCTACCACAGAGAAATATTTCTGTTGCGGTTCTAAATCGTTTAACAAGGTATGTGGGTCTGGCACTGTAGGTGCTGTAGGTATTACTGCATTATTTACAGCTTGTAAATCTTGTACCATCCGCCATTCCCAGTTTGCTTTTTTAACAGGAAATAGGGGTGTATTACATGGTGAATCAGGAGATTCTACCAGTACTCATTCTTTGAGTAATGCTGCTATTATAGGCTTAATTCCTATTTCTGCATCCTTTCTCAAAGGGTATTGTCTTTTCTGTGGTCTAAAAGCTGACTTTGGGGTTATTGTAACTGGTCCTGCTGTTCGAATATTTCCTACATCTGACTTGCCTGCTGACCAAAGAGTTGTTGGAATTTCACATAAGGCCTTTTCTTCTTCTTCTAATAAGAACGCTAATCAGCTGTCCTCACTAGATTGCAAGTGTACAGCTGGATGTGTCTGTGTTAACCAATTCAGTTTTTGTTTTTGTATCCCTTGTTCTGATAGTTCTAAATCAGTCTGTTTTTCCCATCTTGTTACTTTTTCTCCTAAGTCTGCCCATTTGACACTTTTGTTCTTTGTCAAGCTGACATGTGGTGACCAATTTGATCTATACAATGCAAGGAATTCTTGAGGTAACGAACGGCTAACTACACTGTTCCCCTCAGTGTCCCAGTACAAAGTACGCAAAACCAATCTAGTTGCACGATTTTTAAACAATTCTTGCTCATACTCTCTATCAGGTCCTGGTGTAGTACAGTAGTATAGAGTACAGTGTAACAAATGCTGTTGATCAGTGTCAAGGGAGGGGGCTTTACTGATGGCTACGTTCATCAGTTCCTCGGTTACTGCCCCTGGACCAGTCGTGACTAGGTCCTGGCTGTACCAGTAAAATGTTTCACCCTCCGATCGCACTACAAAGGTATCCATTTGTCTCTGTGCCTCCATACCTTGTACAATTGGAACTACTGCTATGCCAAATATCTGCATAAGGTCCCTGCCCAATAGGTTTACTGGACACTTTGCAGAAACAACAATTTTACTTCTCTGGGTCATACCTGAAACAGGATCAGTTATTGCTATATCATGGGAAAGTGGTTCCCTGTATAGCTGTCCATTTGCAGCTTTTACTAGTATATAATCAGGTGATTCTGAATGTTCTGGTAACTTGGAGGGTTGTATCAAAGTCCGTGACGCTCCTGAGTCACACAGGAATTTGACTTCCCTTCCCTCCACCAGAAGTGTAACTTCCGGTTTCGTATCTGCTAAGTAGAGCTCTAAACTCAATAATGCTAAGTCCAAAATTTCACTTTCTTCATCCTCCATATCTACTTGCACTTTCTCTACTCCTTCTATCACATTTACATTTGTTTTTTGTTTATTAACTTTTCCTGATGATTTCTGACTTTCACATGATGTATCTTCACTATCATATAGTCAGTCCTCATCTCCCTTATCTTCTGTGATTACCTTTTTGTTTTGCCTACAATCCCTTGCTAGATGTCCCTTTTTCCCGCACTTGAAGCATTCACCTCTCTTTTTTCTTTCTTCAAAATCTTCTGATCGTTTGTCAGACTGTTTGTTTCCCTGGGCATTCTTCTTGCCCTTTTTACCTGAATGTAATACAAATACTTCAGCTCCGTCTTCAGCAGTGAAGACTTGCGCCTTCTTTTTCTTTTTACTATTAAAATGTCTTTCAGCATGTCTAGCGTATTCAAGTAAGGCTTGTAGCCTCCCTGTTCGATGGTCTATCATATGCTTCGTAATGAAGCTACTAATAGGTGCAATGCAACCTTTCAAAAATGCATTTTTTAATTGTTGTTCATACGGGGAATAATTCGTTTGGTTCTCAGGAACCGTCATACCGCTATGATTATTAAAACATTCTAATAATCTAGCATAGTATCCATCTATCGTCTCATTTTCCTGTTGTATGCATTGATTAATGCAAGTCCAGTCTGCTCTAGGTTTCCATTTCTCAGAGATTCAGTCTGTCAGACCTTTCACTCTGTTGTCTAACTCTGCATCACTATGTGGGAGTGGTCTAAGCTCTGCATTACGAGGATTCCAGGTGCCACAAATCATGTGCCAATCTGGACCTATAATTTGTCTTACTACTTTTTCTACTTCTTCCCCATTCAAGTGGTAACTCAACCTCATGCCTTGTAAATCTTCTAAAAATTTCATAAAATTAACTTTCGGATGGGGGATTCCCTCAGTAGCCTTCCGGATATCTTCCGGTGTCCATGGTCTGTATACTAAGAGTGTTGGATCCTGCCCTTCCTGTCCTGCCTGAGGATTTGGAACTTCTATAAGTGGGCATATTTCTTCCTCACTCTCATCCTGTAGATTTCTCTCTATTTGATATAATTCTGTGTTCCTATGTGTTTTACGTGTTCGGGACCTAGTTTCAATAGGATCTCTAACAAATGCTTGTGGTCTTGCTGAAACTTCAGGATAATGCGGAGGCAGACCAGCCTGTCCACTCGCTTCATATCCTGAAAAGGGTAAGGGAGGGGGCAAGGGAGGAGGAGGAGGAGCTGTTGCTATTACCAAGTTATTATCCTCTTTGTCTAAAAATAATGTTTTTGAATTTTTAAGCTTCTGTTCTCTACGATTTGCTTCCTCAATCCACCTGTGTGCCTGAGGAATGCCTAATTGGCGTTGCTTTTTTGCCTGACCTCCTGCATCAGATTTAATCTGTTTAAGGAGTTTCACTAGTGAAGTTTTATCTAGTTTACCATCAAATTCATATTTACTAACCCATTTCGTATAATACCTAACGTTATCAGAACGTTGTAATTGCATGTATTTTGCGTCTTCGGTTAGGGGCGGATCTCGCGATGTTTTAGTGCACTGATTACCCATGTCAAAGAAAATGTTATGTAACCCTTTTTATCACGTGATATCAAGTTCTCAGTTCCTGTTCACAGTTTATCTAGAATAACTGCCTACCTTATTCTGTTACCCTGATCTATGACCAAATATACAGTACTTCCTTTTGTCCCTGATCTGCAAAACAAATCTTGACAACAATATACTGTAACCTAGTCTCTGATCTAAAACAGAAAAAAGGCAAATTCTTACTACCTGAGCCTCCGGTATTGAGAAAGTCCAAGTTCCGCTTTTCGGCCACAGATCAGAAAGTGGCCAGTCTCTTTACACAACAATTCAGTCGGAGGTCTTTTCACTCAAGAAGAATCATTTCGGTAACTTCTGCGCAGTATTCGACCACCGATATGCTCTGATCTGCGGCTTACCAAGGGAATTCCGTCTGCGAAGGACCAAACTGTTAAATAAAATAAGATATCAATACACAGGAGGTTCAGGTTACAAAGTTTACTAGTGTACACCAGGAGGCAAAAAACGTACAAGTACAGAATTTTGTCTGACATGAAACAGGAAGCACACAATTTTATACAGGTTTAACATTTAAGCTATGCCACCTTACTGACGTGATATGTCACAGGGCATCTACATCACTTTTAGCTTACAGTCTGTTATTCATAAAGCTGTTGATGCTGTATATTTAAAAAAACTTTTCCTCTAGATACAATACGGCCTTGCTATCCAGCTGGTCAGACATAATGTCTTTCTGTAAAGTTACTTCTTCAAGGTTTCATATCAGTTCGAATACAATAGCAGATTCAGTCTTTTAATACATGTCTTTGTTCTCTGTTACACTTTCTCACACAGCTGAGTGCTTTCTCAGTAATACATATACAAGGCCAAATCATTCCAACAGGAAAGAGCAGAAGATTTCATTATTTCACACATTTAATTTCCTGACCCAGCAGATAATCACTTGTGAAAAGCATAAACATTAAAACTTGCTAAGCTAGCATTCTGCCAGGGTCAAAGATCAGCTTTGCTTCAAGCCACACTGCAGTTTCAAAACTACTTACATTTACACATGAATTAATCCCTACTGGTATATGATTAATAGAATAAAATGCATTATATGCTACTTTGCATTTAAACTAGCATTTCTCATATATTCAAATACACATTTTTCTAACAATTTATGGCCCAGGTTAACAATCTACTTGGATGATGCTTTAATTTGCTTGGGGAAAAAGGGCCTGTTTTCATATAACTTGCTACCTTTATGAACATAGGAACCATGCCAGGCAAGTGATCACAGGACCCATAAGATACCTATCCATATACACCTTTAGGCAGACCCACTTAAAAGATCTTGCCACTATTTACAAGCACTCAGTAGTGTATTTTGCCTCTCTTCTAAGTATTGCTAGTTTATAAGATACACTGATAGTTTCAACAGTCTTCCCTCAGCTGTAAGTTATTGTTGGCTTGAACTAGGCTGAACTCAGCTGTGTCTCCAATACATGCCTGCTAAACATACCTCTGAACCTACAGACATTGAAAAATAGCAACATCCAGCTAAAAAATGGTAGGACATTTAATTAGCATATGACTTGAATACTGTGATGGATACAGTGGGAAAGATACAGTGGGGAGCTTTGAGCAGCCTTTCTGTCCCTGGAGGAGTGACTTCAGCACAAGAATCTTGTAGTTTATTGGCCGTTTTGGGCCAATTTCTAGCTCTTTAAAGTTCCCTGTATAAAAACCCGCTATGACGAGGCTTTGCATGATTTTGCACATAGTGCAGCATCGGGCAGCGCCACTTAGCCAGGCTTAAACCATTGTCGGCTCCACAAAGTCTGCTCTTCACTTTTTCCCTTAGATCCGAACTATTCTCTCAAGTAAAGACATTATTCTAAACCTATAACCTAGCACTGCTCTTACAAGCAATTTATATAAGTTAGCACTAATAAACTAATAGCACTACATCCTCATATACTGCCTGGGAATACTGGTTCCCCTATTGGTCCTTTTTGCCGGCCTTAAAGGAGTTACTTATACTATACCGGCATGTCCAAAGGTCAGTTGCCAGTTTCCTCTCCAGTCCAGCTGGTGAATCTGGGAATCCTGAGGCAATGTTACAACTGCCTCATGTACACTATAACCCTCTCTTCCTCCCAACAAATACTAATATATGTGAGAGATGCAACCATATAGCCAAACTGGAGGCTAAGCTCTCTCAACGCAATACTTGCACAGCCAGTCAGGGGAGAAGGTAACCATATACACCACAAATCCAGTCGCACATAGACCTACCACATCATCAAATCAAACACATAAACACACTAAAACATACTCAGAGGCTCTAAATACAAATCTGCCTAAACAGCAGAGACCTCCAAAGCAGACATCCAAGCAACCTCTACCGCACAACAAAAAAAATGAAACACATACTTCAAAAAATCAGTGTGCCAAACAGTCACAGCCCTTAAGGACAAACAACACACCTGATACACTTGTAATAGGTGACTCTATCATCAGGCACACTGACGTCCCACTCACCAGGCTGAACAAGGAGAAGGTCACGGTGAGCTGCCTGTCGGGCGCCAGGATCTGCCACATAACACAAGCACTCAGGTCACTCCATAGCAATCAAGGGTTGGGAGGGTGGCCTAATGATTAAGTGCAGGTTTGAATCTCACAAGGAATTGGCTAGGCTTAAAAAAATGGCCCACAGGGCAGTTAGTATGAATCTATAAGTACAAATATGACTCTGTCATCGTCCATGCTGGTGTGAATGACCTGAGCCATACCTCCCTGGACTACATGAAAAGAGACAAAGAGGAGGTCTCAGATCATGTAGCCCAGACAGGTATGACCCTGACCTTGAGTAGCATCTTACCCTCACCGAAAATGATGCCACAGTATAAAGAAAAAATAATCAATTTTAACAATTGGCTAAAGTTCTGGTGTCATTCAAAGGGGATCCAGTGTCTTTCAGCCTGGGATGAAATGCTCGACAAGCCACGCTGCTTCACTAGGGACAGCTTGCACTTGTCACCTCTGGGCTTTCGGATACTGGCAAAGGCTCTTGCCACCCCCATAGTGCCTTTTTTAGGCAAGGCTCAAAAGACAAACCCACCTCCATAGACGACTCAAGGAAAAACAAACTAATGGTAATGCTACTCAACACCAGAAGTCTAAACCCCAAAATGCAAGCACTCGAGGCTCTCCTCAGCATGGAGAATATCAATGTCTGTGCAGTACACATTAGCTGGTTCAATGCTCCCGAGAGCACCCCAGCACTACCAGGTTATACCTCATACCATGCTTTTCGGCCCCAAAACTTGGACCGAACCACAAAAGGAGGGGGAGTATCCATATTCATCAAGGATAACCACACCTCCAGGTTAGTGGCACTGCATGAAGCATCAGAAACCATCCATGTGCAACTAACAGTAGGCAAAACTGCATTTTAGTTTATAGCCTGCTACAGACCACCATCCCAGACTCTGGAACCTCACATGGCTTTCCTGTGAACATTGGAGAATATGATTGTCTCTCCAAATACCTTTATATTGGGTGACTTCAACTACCCAAGCATAGACTGGGAACACTTCTCAAGCCCTAACAGCCTAGCCCAGAGGTTCCTGGAATTTATAAACTCAAATGCTATGGAACAACTGGTCACCATGCCTACAAGAGGTGTAAACATACTTGACCTGGTCATCACAAACATGGGGGGCTGTGCTCTACACCAGAGGTACACCCCTCATTGGTAAGATCAGACCACAAATTAGTCTCGCTGGACATCCACATCCTGATCCCACCACCACCCCAAAAAAACACAGTAAAAAACTTCTCCAAGGCTAATTTCACACTCCTCAAAACCAAGGTGAAATCACTCAAAGCCCCCGGGCCAGTGGAAACTATGGCCCAAACAGCAGAGTCCTATATAAATGCATTCTATGGACATCTTCAGGAATGCATGGATCATGCAATCCCAAATAAAACCAAGACCCAATCCTCCAAAGGCAGACGTCCTGTCTGGTGGACCACGGCCATAAATAAACTATACAACAAAAGGAGAAAGCTACTGGAGGATAGAGCAAAATCCCTCAATAAGAAGGCATCACTGATCAGTACCAGCAAAAAACTACGGTCCCTCATAAAATCTTCCAAGGCCAGCTTCGAGAGTAAAATTGCACAAGACACTAAATATAACCACAAGGCTTTCTTTAGTTATGTTAGAAACCTGGGTGGCAACTCCCAGATATGCTCGGAGTTAGTCCAAAATGACAAAAAATACACTGAACCCACAGACATTGCCAACATCCTGGCGGACAGGTTCAGTGCAAATTTCTCCCCCCTTCCCCCCCAAAGGAGCAATTATCTATCCAAGCAGAGAGTCATCTCCCTGTCATCACAGATGCTCAGGTAGGAGCCGCCCTCTCCAAAGCAAAAAACACAGCATCAATGGGACCGGACGGTGTCCCTGGCTGTGTCCTACAGGAGCTCCAAGAGGAGCTAAAACCTCATATTAGGCTACTGCTCAATCTCAGCCTTTCTACAGGCTATGTACCCAAGGAATGGCGTACAGCAACAGTGGTCCCACTCCACAAAGGTGGAGCCTCAATGGACCCTGGGAACTATCGCCCCATAAGCCTGACTAGCCTAGTCTGCAAGGCCATGGAGCGGATCATCATGGAACTCATAAACAAAGACATTGGGGAACTACAGACGCTAGATCCTACACAATTTGGCTTTGTTAAAGGCAGATCCTGCCTCCTGAACCTGGTAGACTTCTTTGAAACAGTCACCAAGGCCATAGATGAAGGGAAGGTAGTCCACACTGCCTACCTGGACCTCGCAAAAGCCTTTCACACCATACCCCACACTGGCATCATAGATAAGCTCTCCAGCCTAAATATCAACCCCTATGTCATAAGATGGGTTGCAAACTGGCTCAAGGACAGAACCCACATGGTCAGAATTGCAGGAGCTATGTCAGACTCTAAACCTGTTACAAGTGGCGTCTCACAAGGCTCAGTCCTGGGACCGCTCTTGTTTGGTATATATTTTTCAGAGGTACAGGCCAACACGGGAGGACTATGGCTGACCAAGTTTGCAGACGACTGCAAACTGGGTGCCATAATTGACTCTCCAGCTGACACAGGCATCCTCCAAAAGGGTCTCACAGAGACAGACAACTGGTGCCAAAGCCATGGCCTGAAACTAAATGCCAAGAAGTGTATAGTCATACCCTTTGGAAAAAACAAAGTGCCCACAAACTACCATATAGGTGGAAATCCATTAAGTATGGAGGAAGTAATTAGGGACCTGGGAACCCAAGTTGATAGTAATCTCTCCTTTGACAACCACATTGCCAAAGTGGTTAGAAAGACCTTTTATACAGCCCATCTCATCATGAAAGGGTTCACATCTAGATCCAAGGAGGTCATTGTGCCCCTTTACTCATCCCTCATCAGGCCCATAATTGAATACAATGCCCCGTTTGGGATGTACCTTACCCGTCACCTGCAGCAACTGGAGAGACCACAAAAGTACCTCACCAAGAGGATCAAGGGTCTCAAACAGATGACCTATGCTGCCAGGTTAAAGCAACTCCAGCTCTACTCAGTTGCATACCGCCTACTTAGAGGCGATCTGTGCCTGACTTATAAAGCCATGTCCAACCCAGAATTAATGGACATGCTCCACCTCAAAAAATCCAAATCCACTAGAGCTACGCGCTCAAGTGATTTGAATCTCAACACAGAAATTAATAGGACATGCTGGAGAGACAGATTCTTGACCCAGAGGCTCCCAGTACTCTGGAATAGAATCCCAGTCCATATCAGGCAGAGCCCCTCGCTGACTCTCTTCAAGAGAAATCTTGATGAGTGGATGGGAGATCGTAAGTTCACTCCGGGGATCACTTCTGTGTCACTGCTAGACAGAGGCTCAATAAAGTAACCAAAAATAGGGCACAGTAAAACCCATTTTTTAAGGGGTGGCGTAAGCCAAATACACTCTGGCTAGGCTGATAAATGCCCTAGGGCATATAGCCTAGTATCAACCTATGATCCTATAAATAACATATAACTCTTTCTGCCTCCAGTAGGAATGTGGGATACTACTCAGAAACACATTTAAAAAACAGAGGGTGATAATAATGATGGAAAATAGAAACACATTATAAGAGACAGTGTAAAATCAGTGGACATTAATGAACTGCATCAATTCTAACACATAATATAATTTATTTTTGCCACAGAAAGATGTAAGACGTGTCCTCTTTCTTTAAATTATTGTTGTCAGTGGTACGTTCACCATGTAGTATGGTTCTCTACGTACTAGACAGCTTCAAAAATAAATCACATATAATGGGGGTGAAGGTCAGAAAATAATGTGAAGGGGTAAATTAAACTTGGAAATAAGAACATACGTTCAAAAATAGGGACATCCTAAATAGACTGAAAAGAGGAACGTTCCTTCAAAATTAGGACAGTTGAGAGCTCTGCTCTGCCTCATATTTTTTGGTTTGTTCCTCAGAACATTTGTGGTTTTCTGGAAGATCATTGAGGATAAAAGTCACTAAATAATGACTGACATTTGAGTCTGAAACTTCATTTCCTTCAAAAAATGCATTGAAATGCAAAACCTGCTATTCTAGCAACTTTCTAAGTTTATAAGAGCAATGTTTGAAATACATCACTGATTTTGGGTTTATTTTTGGCTTTAGTCAAAATTCATGTTCTAAGAGACTGAGTGGTAGACTCCTATGCAGCATCTGTAGGAAAAGCATGGATATAACAGTTCTCTGTTAAAAGGGGTACTCTTCTCCTTTTGTGTCACACATAATTAAATGCTTCTCTACAGGACTTTCAGGGCATATCCTTGCCAAGCATAATAGATCATTGTTGAACCATGCGAAAATGCCTGGCAAACCTGAATGGTGTTCCATCAGCCCTCTGACATGTGCCCCACCTCATACGTAAGGGTATCTCACCCAGGGGCAAAGAGGTCATAAAATCCCTGTATTCCCTTATAAGGCCCATTATTGAGTACAATGTCATGTTTGGCATGTATCTCACAAAGCACATGCAGCAGCTGGGGAGACCACAGAGGTCCCTCATCAGAAGAATCCAGGGCTTCAAAACTCTGCCATACACAGACAGGATAAAAACCCTATACCTCTACTCAGTTTCATACAGACTCCTCAGAGGTGACCTCTGTCTGGCATATAAGGCGATCTTGGACCCCGCTTTGATGGGACTGCTGCATATCCGCAAATCAAACTCCACTCGAGTAACCCACATGCATGGCCTCAACCTGGTCTGTGACATGAATAGGACTTGTCGGTGGGACAGATTTGTGTCCTAGAGACTCCCTCATCTGTGGAATAGACTCCCTGTCCACAACAAGCAAAGTACCTCTTTATCCCTTTTTAAGCGCAATCTGGATAACTGGATGGGAAACGGAAAATGCAACCCTGGGATTCCACCCATGTCCCTGCTGGACAGGGACATTGGGTGCTGACTTGTCTAAACATGGGCTAAACTCTTGGCTAGGCTTATAATGGCCTCAGGGCCAATAGCCTAGCAACTTTCTATGATCCTATGTGGTATGCATCAAGTGGCATTGTGTCACAATGCACATACAAGGCACTTCTACATGGTTGTTGCTTTGCTGAGCTATATGAGCTGAATCTCACAGTTCATAATCATGTGTCGATACATGCATATCTTTGTCATCTTGTTGCATTCATACAACACATGTGGAGCAGCATGAGATAAATGGCTGGGCTGCCACAAAACACTGAAAAGACTTACATTATAGAGGGATTAAAGGGATTTGCACATGGTTTACAATGTACTATAGTTCAATTATATTATGGTATGACACACTTGTACCACTGTTCCCCTGTGACTTTGCAATGCAGCCTGTGAATAACACATTAGCCAAGCCCACGATACCTTGACCACAACCAGCCACTGTGGAAGGTCAGACTGGCACTGGTGATGAGACTGGGAGTACCCCTTCACTGAGGAATGAAGGCTCCCCTTATGCAGGATGCCACCAAAGACTGACAAGCTTCATTTCTTATTCTACCTTCCTGCCCTGCATTGCAATATGTCTTATGTGTTCTCAGTGTATGTGTCTCTCTGCTTTCTGTTGACCCTTTTCCTACCATCCAATGTCCATATTTTCTGCCTCATGATTTTGCTGTAATGGGTAGCTGCATGTGTGGCTCCCACGATTAGGCACAATACTGCTCGAGTTTTTCCTGTGCTGCTTTAAGCCACTATGCTGCAAAACAAGCTATGAGACAAACTGCCTAATGGCTCTATTTGTAAGGAGTTTATGCTCTGCTGTACTGAGTAATGTGAGACCTGTGCAGCTCAGTGGGTTAATGCGATGACAGTACTGCTTAATATGTCCTGTCTGAACAGAGAAGGTTGCCTAGCTGCTAATTCTGCCTGTTGCATCATTAATTACTTTTTCCATGTTGCACTTAGCAGATTATCTATTCATGAACATTGCAGCTGCACAGTGAATTTTATGAATCCCAGGCTATGTCACTGTAGACACAACAAAATGACATGAATGATACTCAGAATTTCTATGGTCTATTACATGGTGATGGAACAAAATTATATTGCATGAATCATTATGTTCTGTAAAGGGAATTTTTAACTTTGTTTTGGATAATGTTTATGCAATTGATTCTACTTTTTCTGATTATGGGATCATAACTGCAGTAAATGGAGAAAAGTTTCTCTGTGAAGTAGACTGCATACAACTTTTAAGAAGGTATGAATTTTTGGGCAGTAAGAATGTGTGGCTAGTTACTACCGTACTGACTTAGTGAAAGCTGCTACAAACGTAAGTCAGTGTTTTTCAGCATCAAATGCTTTTTTCTCTCCATATACATTTCATAGTGACAAGTATTGTAATAATGCTGGAACATGTTTCTTTTATTTCAAAGAAAAATGTGTAAGAAGTTGTACTAAATTGGGACTGAACCAATGTAAGAGTGAAAAAGTTGCATTGCACTTGCCTTTTTCCACGAGGTATAATATGTAAAAGAAAATACATGCAATTGCATAATTTGCTGCTGAGAAATGCAGCACAAGTCTCATGTGTCTTGAAGGTTGCTGAATTTGGTCATCTGATGATTCTCCTATATGGTCTCAGGCTTGCCGAATCTTATTCTTCCCCTTGGTCTTGTAACTATGAAAAAAGGAAAGGCATTTTCTAAAAACTGAACTAAATCCACATAAAACCCTCATCTGGGGACTTAAAAATGGATGTCCTGAAATGACTTTTAGTATTGAATGCTATTCTTTTTTCTATATGATTTTTTTCTACCTTCTACTGACAATCAAGTTGCTGCCATGGCTGCCAATTAATTCCATATAGGATAAGAACTCTGATGCCCATTCATTCCCCTCTAAGGTGCTTAGGCAGCAACAACCATAGGCCATTTACTCCTGACTGGGAGAGGGGTCCATAGCATGGCTGTTAACAAGGCAGCCATGGGGACATTTTTACTTGTTAGCCTTGCACCCCCATTTCTGGTGGTGACATTATCACGTACATCACCATAGGTGCTACAAGCTTTCTACAGACAGGACCACACATAGGATCATCGAAAGTTACTAGGCTAACAGCTCTAGTGCCTTTTTAAACCTAGCCATTCATACCCCAATTTTTTCCAATTAGCAATGCCCACAGGCTAGAATGGCTTTAGTGTGCCTTAGGTCATCTACAAACTGCCTCTGTCCCTAAGGGCCACAGGCAACAAGCCAGGTTGAGTTTCCCATACATTTGTCCAAATTGCATTTGAATAGGCATAGGGAAGAGCTCTGTTTCACATGAATACGAGTCTGTTCCAGAGAACGGGTAATCTCTGAGACACATACCTGACTGTTCAACGTGTTTCGTTTATGTCACAGGCAAGGTTTAGATCCTTAGATTTGGTAATTCTATCACTGTTCATTTTGTGAATGTGTAGCAGATCCATCACATACCATGTGTCTTGTAAGAGCTACCAGAATTCTAGTTTGGGTTGCCATGCCCACTACTATCCCACAGCCATGGGTTAGCTGTTCAAGACAAGCATCTAAATATGCCTGGAGCAACACAGCCAAAGTTTGGCAAGTCACCAAATCCTTCACATACTGCAGGCATGTCAACAAAAAGCTGCACCTCTCATGTCTCCCCGGCCTAGACCTTCCATTGTCAAATTTGAGTTGTATACAGTAGAGTCAAGGTGCTATCCCGCTGCTCCACATTGCCCTTTAATATATGCACCAGTTTTGTACCCCACCTCAAGAACCCTTCCCAGTGGTTGCACTACTGATACTAATTTGTTTTAGGAACAGAAGCTGAGCATTCCCAGGCTGACCGAGAGCCCTATGGACCATACATTTCTTCATGGGAATCCCAATCACCTCTTTCATTCCTTAGCAAGAATCAGGAGATGGGAAGAATATCAGCTTGGGGATCATGGGGTAGTCTACCCTCTCACTTTTTGGAGCAACCCCACCCCCCTTCATGGCAACTCATCCAAGCCCACTGTCACCATCTCCTAAGGGGAAGTATGCATTCCATGCTGAATTCCTAGTGGCTTTGCTAGTGCTAAGTACTTTGACAGTGTGGCCTGGCTCATTTATACCCCACTAGGTAATGCCTGCTGCTCATGTAACTGCCACCCTTGCAATATGCCAGCACCACCTCCCTCCCCCATCCTCCCAGGCTGGGGAGCTGCTAACTGCTGCTCACTCCTATCCTCCATGGCCCGCCCCTAGAGGTCCTAAGAAGATATTGAAACTCGTATCACTTGTGGCATACTTAGGGTTGTACACCACAGAACTGGCTCAATTGGGTGATATTTTGATAATTATGCTAACTACAGTAGCAGGGTGTCCCAGCTCTGCAATTTCTCCTATAATTCCCAATTCAGTCACTGGAGCACTTTGGAAAGCAGTGGAATCAGGGAAGACATCATAACTTGGTATGAGAGTTCATCCAGGTGTCATCAATCAAGAACTGAGCAGTCTGTCCTGGTATTTTAGATAAAGGCTTTTCATAATCACTGTCTGCTCCTGTTGTGAATTTGATGTCTGCTACATGCGATCAAATTCCTTATGTATTCTTTATGCAGACTTCTTATATTGTGTGTGTTTTATTAGAACTATTCTTTTCAATATATGTTCTTCTAAAAAGTAACCACCTTTTGAAAAACTAATTGCTGCATTCTATTGCTTCAGTTCCGACTGCAAGTATTTCCATCTATAGCCAGCTTACCTGGCTTTCATATATACTAGGCAAGCAACTAAGCTAACTCAGACTGCGAACGAGTGTTGACCATTGCTCAAGAAAAGAATCAACCATGCTCCCATACTGGTCAACACAATAGAGCAATGAATGTCATTTATTGTGCTACTGAGCTTTTTAACCTATGTGATGTCAACACTGGCAGGCTTGCAATTGGCATTGATGAACTCCAATGCAAAATCAAATTTGAACCCAAACTGAAATATAAAAGAACAAGTTAAGTAAGTTACTGAAAAAATGGTTCAAGAAAAGATCCTTTACTTAGATTAGTAAACCTCCCAATCAACAATACAATATTCTATTTTTACTAAGCCTCTAGTTCAGCTGTCCCATGTATGCATGTGCCCCCAACTTACTTACCTGGAAGAGGATGTACTTTAACTAAAAGAAACACATTGCAAGTGCTGCTTACACTGATTGTGTGTTTTTCTTCAGGTGTTCTGCTCCAGTTTTTCAGCCCACTCTGTTCGCCACGAATGTTTGGGCTCTCTCTGCTCCACTGCCCTACTCTTCTAGTCATCCATCTCCTTCCACCTGTATCAGGAACCAATCCAATTACCCAATCACATCTCCGCACCCACCAAGTTCCACCCAATATTATACTCTTAAATTTCTACTTCACTCCTTTCTCAACCGGATTTAAATACATCTTTTCAAATCCAAAGCCCTGCATAATTCGCAACAAATCACCTTTTTTTTACTGCACAAATGATGACCCGCAAATAATTCATTTGACTGCACTTTAGTCCCTACCAACATAATTATCATACATATCAAAATACCACAAAACCCTCCCTGTTTTAAACTTAATTCCTTATTTTCTCCTTCTTATTCACCTACTGGTCCATTTTAAAAAGATTTACTTACCACAATGATACTTTTACTACTACTCATACTACCAGTTCCCTTATCACTAATGCATATTACCTCCTATCAGCTGTCTCCATTTAACAGTTTTAAAAATAACTACTACTCAGATTTTCAACTACTTGATATATCTTGCTCTAACATTGGTATATCTCCATCTCTCTTTATAGCAGAAATCATATGCCTCTTCAAAAACGTTACTGTTACCCAGAAACTTCTACTCAACAAATTAGGACTAGGCCCGAAACTCATATAAAATGACCCAACTCACAATTCCTTATACTCCACCCCCTACACCTGTGTGGTGACATACATCCTAACCCAGATCCTTCAAACCTCTATGTACTCTCAAACAACACATCTGGCTTGAACCTATATGCTGCCAACCTTAGAAACGTTATGTAATAAATTACTAGATGTCCATGCCTGGATAGTTCAATATTGCCCTGATATTCTAGTCATAACTGAAACAAGACTAAGTCAAGAAACCAAGGATGAGGAAATTATTCCTCCAGGATGTAGTATATTAAAACTAGGCAGGACTAGAAAAAAGGTGGAGGCATAGCTATTATTTATTAAAAAAAAAAAAAAAAAGACAGTGTTTCTTTTATCGCCCATCTCAATACCTCAAAAATGAAAACTCTGGAGATCCTAATAACATCACTCACACAGTACTTTTTATGTATTTAGTTTATCATATGAATATACAGTAACAGTATAGGTAACAATATTGACTCAAAGAATTTCTCTCCTCGGTCTCATCAAACATTTTACAAGAAACCATCATAATGAGTGATCTCAACAACCAAAGATTATGAAAACCCTAAAACCGTCATTAATTTACATGGCTTCTTTCAGCTCATCTTAACCCGTGTCTGATGCAACAAACAAACAAGCAAACAAAGCAACCACAATTCATTGAATAGTGACCAACAACCCCAAAAAACATTGCCAAAGCTGATTAAAATAATTAAGACAACCTTGCTCCCTGGCTGTATAAAAATAATATACACTAAAAAATGGAATAATGCATGGAAAGTATGAATGAAGTTCAGTACTGTAGCCAGTCTTCAGTTATACAAAGAACTAAGAAATGATGCCCAGAAACAAGATCAGAATCAAAAAAGGAACTACCATACTACACTGACTACAAACTGAAAAATAAAGTAACCCCAAAGCCTTGTGGTTATCCATAAATCATCTCCTAAATCCACATCAGTCACTGCATTCCACCCCATGTTCAACTAACTAAACACATATTGCTAACTAATTCAACACTCATTTTGTACAAACAATTACTTCTCTTATTAACACCCCACCAAACCCTACCACCATTAGCCCCCATAAAAACAACAAAGTCGCCAAAACATCTTTATCTTCCAACCAGTACCTACTGCTATGTTGAAGAAGTTATTCCTTAAACTCACACCTACCACCCTGGCCCCAGATAAAATATCAGCGGAATATATTAAACTACAAGCAGAAGTCTTATGTTACCCAGTTGTCAATCCAAATACATATGTCAGTTAAGGAAGGATAAGTTCCCACACTTTGGAAAAAAAATCATATATCTTACCTCTGCACAAAGAATGAAAATCTAGTGGCCTTTCTAACTACAGGCCTATAGCCATCTTATACCCTCTGTCAATAATATTAGAAAAGTGTATTTATAGATGAGTCCTCTACTGTATTACAGACAATAAACTTCTCACCCCCAATTCAGCATGGCTTCTGCCTGCAACATTGCACTACAACCACATTTCTAAACTTTATAACTGCAGTCAACCAGAGTAGGAATAATGGTTACTCAATCTCAGCAATATTCTTGGAACTGTAGTCCAAGGCATTTGAGACTGAATCCCATCAGAAACTATTACTTAAACTATCTTCATTAGGCCTAGTCTCATCATCATTAACTTGGTTTCTTAGCTACTTCTCAAACAGAGTGCAGGCAGGCAGAGGAGAAATTGACATCTCCACAGTTCTACCTGTAAGAATTGGAGTCCACCAAGGCTCAATAGTAGGTCCTCTCCTGTTCAGTATCTTCACCAGTGATCTACACACTGCAAGTAAACATACATCCATCATACAGTGTGCAGAGAACTCTACACTAATATGTTCTGAAAATAATCTAGAAAAACTGCAGTATCTAACACAAGATTTCCTCACTTCCATTGGGAAATGGCTAACAGACTCACAATTACTACTAAATCTCAAAAATACAAAACCGATCCTATTCACCGCAAAGCAACTAGCTCCCCACAAACAGCAATTTACCATCACCTCCTCCAATAATACTGCAATGGGACTAGTAACCAACACCGACCTACTGGGAGTCATCATTGATGACAATCTGAAGTTTGACCACCACATAAAACAGGCAATAAAGAGAACTTGTCAAAAACTAGGGACCTTCTACATGATCAAACCATACTTAATAGACAAAGCCAGAACAACCACACCAACTTCTTTCCTTCTTCCTTCCCTCCGTTATGCAGCCCTCATACTCATCAACCTGCATTCCACCTCAGTCTCCTCACTTGACTAGTGTTATAGCAAAATAACCAAATAGGACTCAAACTACAGCTACCGAATGTACCACTGTATACCATTGGCTCAAGGTACAGCACCCACTCACAGTTAGTGACTACTCACAAACTCCCACAGACTCTTACAACTTACAGAAAAGTGTCCAAACCTAAGCAACATTTTCCAGCAATATAACCCCACCAGACCACAGTAGTTTATCAACAAGCTATTACTGACTTTAAACAAGTCCAAGAACTCTGCTGGAGATGCACTGAACTCCTCCTCCTACATTGCAAAAATGTGGACTCTATACCCCAAGCACTTAGACAAATGAAAGATGCTAAATGATTCAAAAATCAGTTAAAGCAATATCTGCCTGATACATGGCTAGCTCATGCTCCACTCTGGGCTAAGTTCTTACCCTAACTCTGCCTATAACTCCCTGCAACTCAAACTTTTTAGTCAGACGTGTTCATGTTCATTTCCTACTATATACTTTAATAAATTATTTGTATGTTTATATGTTTCTGTAATATACTGTTTTAAATACCTGCAGGCAATCTGTCTAACTTGTTACTATTCTGGAGCTTTTCTCCCTGGGTCTCCACTGAAAAGGGGCATCTGTTTGCCCAGTCTGACTATCTCGGTAACAAATACAACAATAAATAAATAAAAGAAGGCAAGGAAGCAGGGCACTGTCATTTTCTATGCTCATGAAAAGCCTACAGATGTCTAGTTTCCTTAGACAAAGATTTTTTTAATTAAATTTGGCTGTGTTTGCAGTCTTCAGTTTTGTACTGTTTTCCTAAGCAAAAACAAATGTTTAATTTAGAAAATATTAATGGGAGTCTTATGCCTGCAGCAGAAGTACTTGTAGGTTCTTTTAACACTGGACAATACTAGTAATTTGACAGAAACTGAAAATAGTTATTATTGCCAATATTGGAAGACAAAGAATTGACCAATGATCTGTTAAAACACAGAGGTACAACTGTTGAGATTGGGTGGAAAAAGAACAGCATAGAGTACGACGGATGTTGTGTTTTTACCCTTTGATTTGGATGTTATTTGGTATTTTTTGTAGAAACCTTAATATTAACAGACATCAGGCTTTCTTAATCTCTGTGTTTCAAAAGTCTAGACAAACAATCCACTTATGCTGTACTGACAAGTTCAATAAAATGGTTTAACATGGAATGACAACAGGTAGTTGGGTTTGTCTTGGGTTTGTCTTTATCCGCGGTAGTGGTGCTGCGGTAGCGTTGTCGCCTCACAGCAAGATGTTGTCGCGTTCAATTCTCAGCTGGAGCGTCTTCTGTGTGGAGGCATGTGTGAATGGGCATGCCTTCGTTGAAGGTTGTGCGTCAGGGCTGGTAACTCGGCATGTAAAAATCCACTACCAAACATTAGCGGACCGGAGTTCCACTGTGGCAACCCCTAACCGGGATAAGTTGAAAGACACCACAACAACAAGTTGGGTTTGTCTTTATTGGCCTGAATGCACCAATAAAGACTTAAAAAAGTAAAAAGTCATGGGCATTCAGATGCCATGTAGCTGAAACACTGATATATCCTTAAGAGATAATGTGCATATTTCCCATAGACCTCCACTGCATGAGTTTTAAGGGATTGTACAATGAAGGCTATAGCTTAGCTGGGTCTTTCTTTAAGTTTTTAACTGACAAGTTTGTCTGTGCCACTTTTTTATCCTTTGATTTGGATGTTATTTGGTATATTTTGCAGGCACCTTAATGTTTATGAGCATCTGGCTTTGTCATAAGCTTTGTGCTTCCAAATTATAGCCAAGCAATCTATTTATATTGTAGTGATGAGCACAAAAATTAAGGATAAAGTATGATATGTTTACAGCTAGGAGTTTGACTGTCCCATTAATCATGAGCATTCAGAAGCCATGTAGCTGAAACACTGATATATCCTTAAGGCATCATTTTCATATATCCCATGGGACTCCACTACAGGAGGTTTAATTGTTCCACGGTGAAGACACTTGCTTAGTTGTGTATTTCTTAGAGCTTTTACTGAATGGTTTGTCTGTGTGATCTTTTTACCTTTTGATTTGTATGTTTTATAGACAGACTCCCTTTGATGGATACACCTTGCTACCGCACAACCTCAGGTTCATTGGGATGTCCCACTGGTAAAGAAATATTTGAGCCAAGGGACTGATATCCTCCTGATAAGTGATATTCCAGTCATACATTTAATTTTTGCAGCAGTGATCCACATGATGTACATTTACAGAAATTCATATTACTTTTTACTTTGTATAACTATTCTGGAGCAGTCAGCTATGTGTAAAAGCTTAATTTCAAACTTCATCCCAGATAGAACTGATATTAAAGTCAGTTATGTCAGATGTAATCATGTTTCTTGAACAACTTTGCATTTATGCTTTAGCAATTCAGATTTGCAGATTTCAGACTGGAATATATGATATAATTTGAATAATATTTCAGTATAACCCATTTGGGATCAGTTTTCTATCTATCTAGTTGTACCATGAAGTGATACTACCTTTGCATTCTTCCCATTTTATGACATACCCTTTCCCCCTCCCAAATGTTTTGTATGTATACAATTAGCATTTAGCTTTGACAAATGTTAATTTGTTTATTTAAGTTAACCATGCTATTATCCTGGTATTACAGCCAGGTAAATTGCATTTACATTTTTTTGTAACTTTGTAAAATGCCTTGCTAGAATCTACCCAGAATATTTCCACAGACCTTTATTTATATTTGCTGCTGGGGCAGTGCAATGGTCAATAATGACCAATTTCAGGCTCAGACTGGGTGAAATATAAAACATTTCACAAACAAAATATACATAAGTGCAAGCAATAACAGAATAGTTCAGACTAATCATATAGAAAAAAAATGTGTATATAGTGTGTATATAAAGTCCAGTGAACAACACAGTGCAATGTATGATCAAGCAGAGTGCGATGTACAATATATACATTCATTTCTAAAATGGACCCTTGATGAACTATGCCTTTATCTGATGAAAAAGTCTGTTTTATTTGTCACAGCCTACCCGCTATAAAACCATGCTGTCTCATGCTCTGCACACTCAACATTCATTTCTTTGTTCCCTTTTAAGCAATGATTGAGTAATTCCTCTCCCACAGATTTCAGACTAACTGACACATCACTTTGGGCTGCTGTATTACTTTTATGAGACTAAATCACAGCTATTCTCTCCTGGTCTTCAAATGTCACTCCCTTCTTTCTGTTGTTGCTTAATAATGAGACTATCACGTGTACACATTAGATGAAATGGGAACTGCACATTGCAAGGAGTAAGTCTACACCCACATTGTTAAAATTTTACAATTTCCATTGCAGAATTCATATTTTTGTTTGTTATTTTGGTAATAATGGTAATCACCAATTTTATGAAGTTGAAATCTCATTCAGTTGAAGTGTAACAGAGAAATTAAGGAAACAGAAAAGAATGTCCATTTGTAAAAGAAAAAAAATAATTTGTTATGCAGACATCACACTTTTTACATTAGTACAAAGGCTCCTACTGATATTTGCTGAAAGAAACAGTAGAAAATCTTTTCTGTAAAAAGTATACCATTAGCTAAATGGACAGTGCAATGGTGCAGTGGTGCAGCAGTAGCATTGTTGCCTCAAAGCAAGAGGTTTTCCAGTTCGATTCTCGGCTGGAGTGCCTTCTGTGCAGAGTCTGCATGTCCTCCCTGTGTTCGTGTGGGTTTCCTCCGGGTACTCCGGTTTCCTCCCACATTACAAAGACATGTGTCTGGAGCATTTCTTCCTGGGCCTCTGCTGAAAACTGGCTTCATTCCAAGTCCGACATTCCTGGTTAACAAATGTTAAATAAATAAATATTCTAGGTTTAATGACTTACTGACAAAATAATACATTTGAAGGATGTTTTATTTAGGTAACACACCTCTCAATTTCTTAACACAAGAATTCTGAATGAAGCCTAAAATAATGGGTGCGGACTAATGCCTAAAAATAGGGACATATTTTAAATATTGCTCTTATAAGCTTAGAATCTGCGGTGGTGGTGCTGCGGTAGTGTTGTTGCCTCACAGTAAGATGTTGTCCTGTTCGATTCTCAGCTAGAGCGTCTTCTGTGTGTAGACATGCATGAATGGGCGTACCTTCATTGAAGGTTGTGCGTCAGGGCCGGCAACTCGGCATGTAAAAATCTACTGCCAATCATTAGCGGACCGGAGTTCTGCTGTGGCGACCCCTAACCGGGAAAAGCCGAAAGACACAGCAACAACAAGCTCTTATAAGCTTGGAAAGCTGCTAGAATAACAGGAATTATGCTTGTTTTAATAAATTGTTCGTAATTTATTAAAATGAACAAAAGTGCTAAAAGTATCTTGGAGTCCAGCTCTTCTTTTTATGACTTTGCTGTTCTTGCTTTTATTTCGTTTTTTATGAGAAGTAGTTACAGTGAATTAGGATTTGTGTTTGCATACATTTTCTGAAGGATATGAAGTCTGAAACTCAAGTATATGTCATTATTTGGACATGATTTAGTGACGTCAGTCTTATGTGATTTTCCAGGAAACCACAGATTTTATGACGAACAGACCAAATATTTGTGGCATAAATCTGGACATTCTGCAAAAAATCTGTACAGTTAAGAGATATGTTAGGTAGGGAATGTCTGATGAAATATAAAATTCATTGCACTGTGGTTCACTGACAACAGATCACTGAATTTATAGTCTGCTGAAATAGAGAAAAGTGACATGAGTGTTCATCGCATAATGTACTTTTGCAGGGGACAAAGGTCCACATCATCCATCAATGTCCTTTTAAACTTTATAATCAACTCTGGGGTTACCAGAGCTTAAAGAAAGGGAAACACATTTTAGCAAGATTAAAAGCACTTTAAAAAATACTTTCCTGAGATCTGTCAAGACCCTTTCTGTGAACTGTGAATCTTATGAACTATTATCAGAAGAACACTATGATTTAACTGTTTTTCATCATAGTGTCCTGCAACCATGCTTCCCAACTGTCCAGACGTTTGCCTCATATTTCTGGTCTGTTCCTCGTAAAATTTGTGTTTTTTGGCAAGTCACTGAGGACTGAGGTCACTAAATAGTGACAGACAATCCAGTTTCAGACTTCATATCCTTCAGAAAATGCATGCTAACACAAATTCTGTCATTCTAACAATTTTCTAAGTTTATAAAAGCAATATTTAAAATCTGTCCATATTTTTGGGTCTTTGTCCCCCCCCCCATTATTTTAGACTAAGAGTTTAAGGGGTATGCCTACATCAGCTCTACTGCTGAAACTGCAATACACATAAATAATTACACTTTTGATTAATGATTTTTTTCAAAATGCTTTGAAGTAATATGCAAAGCCAAATACTGACAGATCATCTTTCAGCGTATCCTTACAGAGCTGTAGTTATAAAGAAAAAATCAAAAATTACATCGGAGGTTTAAAGTGTAACATGACTGAATCACTTTAAGAACAAAGAGATTAAAAACAAAGACAGATGCATCACTTTAAGAACAGTTAGAGATGCAATTAGCTCTCCCCTTACTTCCCATTGCATTGAAGACTTGTGGATGTTTTTTTTCAGAAACTTTTCTTTTGTGAATTACTCATACTTCTTCCCTTATATCACTTCTGTTTTTTATTTATTTTGGCTTGGAAAGTTGTGCTTCCTCTTTTGTGAATACTAGGCAACTGTATTCATTCAGCATTCTTGACTTCTGTCTGTAAACATCTGATAATTCTTTTTGATTCTCATGTGGTCTGTTTTTGGGGCTTTGATCTTCTAGCTAGAAAACGTGTTCTCTAACTTCTTAACATACTTCTTTTTTACCATTAGTTGTCCTTTCTTTGCTGACTCCTCTACTTCCAAAGCTAACTTCTGGTTTAGCTGTTATTGTATCTTGCTGTGCTTATTCATTATTGCCTTAAACTTTCTGAACTCTATATTTACTCCCAGTCTGCCTCGACACAGATCATAATTATGTCTTATTATTAGCTTTTCCTGCATCTATAATGACTGTTATTTACATAGTTTCACTTCTGTCCTGCAACCTATATAGTATATATTTAATTTTTAGTATTTCTTTTTCAGTGAGCCACTTTTGGTTAGTATTTTCCCATTTTAGATGTAGCCTGCTAAACAGAAGTGGTACATTTTATAGCAAAGGAGACAGTGAATTGAAGCAGTGGAATTAAAGATATGTAATAATCGAGGAGATGAACAAATAAATTGCAGGTAATGTAAATACAGGTATCAAGAAAATAACTCTAGTAAACCTGCAGAACAATGAATCTTATGTATGCTGATATTATGCCTGAGTGCACAGTTCTTTTTTAGTAGGGCAGTCTTGGTTCATACCTCCTTTCTGACAAACATTATGAAAAATCTGAAGTGAAATATCACTTTTTGTTGTTGTTGTTATTAGTATAAATGCTAGAAAACCTGCTATCCCTTTCAAGCAAGTTTAATTCTTCTGCTCTGCCGAATATTTACATTGTTTATTTGTATCATTGCTATTTTGTTTTATATTCACTCTAAAATCTTAAACATTAAGAGTTATGCCTTATTATAAGAATTATATTAACATGTCTTCCCAGAGAAAACATGAAATCTGAAATAAAATTGTGCTTTCTGGAGACGTTTGGCATGCAAAGTGTGACAGTAAGAGGAACATATTCTATGAAAATGAGTTTCCCTTCCAAGAAACTAGAATTCTTTCATTATAAACATGCCCCATTTTCACTGATACTAGTCTGAGTGTAATTTGACATTGAAACATTTTCTCATTACGTCTAGGCTAATAGGCTTTAAACATGAAAAAATTTCACCTGTGGAAAGATAGTCTCAGTAAGTACTTTTACAAGTAATTTGTTGCTGAATAAACCTGCCGCTGTTTATAAAATTTGAGTTAGATAATAAGATTTTGTATGTAGCTCAGGGAAATATTTTTGCAGTGTTTGTACTAGCATCAGCCATTAATATCTGTCTATAGAGAAGAACTATTCTTGCTCAGAGTACTACGCAACAAACAGATCGTATGCAAGATTCATGTGGTTATTTCCTCTGAATCCATCCTGGAATACCCTAGAAAAAAGAGAAGAGCTGATGAATCCCTGGTCAGGCCATAAACCTCAAAATGCAATGCGAAGGAGACTACACTGGTAATGCAGAACTACTTCAATCGGCTGTTTATTTATGGTAGAAAATAATTTGGGTAGGCAAATCAAGCAGAGAGAAACATGAAATTCCATTCAGAAGCTGGGGCAAATGATGTTGTACTGTGCCAAAAAAGTTTATGCTTAAATCTTTAAATTCTGTAAGACAGAAAAAAAGGAGGTAGTAATAATAACAAAATATGTTTCCATCTACTAGACCAACTCTGTGGTGGAGGTTTTTGGTCCTGATTATACCCCAGCTAACCCAGGTTCATTTAGCACCCAGGATGTGGAGGAACTGGCCAAGTAGGGTTAGAGTAAGCAGCTAATACTGTCTTAAAACTTCCCAGGGGAGGATGATGGTAGAGTCGCACCACAGGAGCTCCACTTG
The DNA here is from genome assembly GCF_019279795.1 of Protopterus annectens. Taxonomy (NCBI): domain Eukaryota; kingdom Metazoa; phylum Chordata; order Ceratodontiformes; family Protopteridae; genus Protopterus; species Protopterus annectens. The sequence goes on from NC_056727.1 coordinate 488,637,588, forward strand.
GGAAGGCCTTGCAGCTCTTACATTATGGATTTGGTGGCACAAACATGCCAAAGACTGCACACACAGGAAGATTTATTGTACAGAACTGCACACTGATAGAAGTCCGGAATAGCAGGCATTGCATCTTGGCTTCCAGCTCACAGAAGGACTGTAAGGAATATTTAAAAAAATCTGTTTACAGATGCTGGCCCAATGATTGACTATCCACTCTGTTTCCTGCTGTTCTAAGTTATTGTGGGCTGGGGGAATGAGTGGGTCAACAGGGGACAGTGGTGCAATGGGAATGGGGGACAGAAATTAATTTAAAAATATATTAAAAAAAAATTCACATGCAGCAGCCTCTGAAACCTTGAATTTGACCACATTCTGAAGAGCAAATTAATTATCTGTAGAATTTATATGACTTTACATTAGCATGTCCAAAGAGTTATCATAAACCCTCACATTCAAAACACATCAACACATCACATTAGTCTAATGTAAATGTGTAAAACATGTCTTGTGTGCTACATTATGGAGCTGTACATAGTTTCTTATATAAATCGTTCAAATTTACTGCAAATGAATAGCTAAAGGCATTTATAAATGTGGGTTTAGATGTAGTACATAGCTTGAACTTACTGTGAGCGCTCACAAAGACTGCACTGCATTCTTTCAAGGCATATTAAGATTGAGCACTGTTAACTTAATCCATATCCTTAACTATGCAGCTGGATAGAAAATCCTGTAAATGTACAAAAGTGTAAACCTAGGCAAAGGACATCTTCACTGGAGCCCCATATGCCCTCTATCTAATGTTTGTTCTGTTCACCAGTGGAACACCTTTTTAAAACCTAAATAGCTCATATATCCACATTCCCAAGTCTTCAAACAGTTGATCAGTAAATCAAAAAACAGGTATGCAGGAATGTAGTTTCTGTGAGATATATACAGCCTCTGTATTACAGTCTTCAAACTAGAAAGCTGTTCAAAAGATTAAAAAAAATAGATGGTTGTCAGTGCAGTAAAATCTATGCCCTCAATACTTCCTTAAACAAAAAAACAGCTCGGCAGTAGCCTGGTCTATTTTAGCAGAATAGTAAAACCACTAGGCACTCATACACCTAAAGCTTCAATGGCTGATGCAGTTGAGGTTTAGAGTTCAGTAACCATTTACCGACAATTTCAATGTGCAGCATGAGGTTTTACTTTTGTGTTATGAGGATATAAGTGCAAAGAAAATGAACAGCTCTTAAACAGCTTAAACTATACATAAAAGCACCTCATTTTCCATACCAATATTTATACAGCACATTTGGAGTAAAGACTTGTTCACATGCATGCAATGGCCTTTATAATGGCTCCCAACTACTGCTAGTGTCATCAGGATACCTTGGTCTTGGAAAAGGCATTTAGTACCACACTGTTTGTTTTAACAAGACAGAGTTATCTCATGTGTAAAGAATGCTGAAAAGTAACATAGAATTGTACAATGTTACCATGCCATTCATTAATAACCTCTGATGTAAACTCTGTACATACTTGAAATTGTGGTAGTAGGAAAAACTATCAAGTGTGGTTCCTGTGGTGTGGGGTGTACATACTGCTGTCACTGACAGGAAACAATGTTAGACAGTGATAAACTGATTATAGGTTTGCAATTATGTGACATTTTAGACATTAGTATTTATTTAGCTGAATTTTTTTTTATGACTTACGAAAGTAAATAGTACTGCCAGAACAAAAATGCACCCACCCCGATATTATCTGCAAGCCAGGTGACAGTACTGTAGGCAATGGCTTGTTTGCCTTCTAGCTTTTCAAATTCATTCAAATTAAAAAAAAAAAAAACATAAATAAATCAGGAATTTAAAAAAGCAATTTGATTCTTGAATGTTTGCTTTCAGTAATTTTGTTCTTTTAGTAGACCATTACAGAAAAATCTCCTGGGAGATGGGGCATTGGGGGCTTAGATAAGAAAATAATGCTATACTAGTGTTTATATACATAACTTATTTTATATAAACATCAGGAGTATATCTTAGACTGTCACTGTGAAACTAAAGTACAATAACTTTGTCATTGGAAAGCTACTGAATGATACATTATCAGTGAATATGTCTGATGGAAACATACCTCTGAATTATTACTGGGGAGGTTATGCCTGATAACATGTTTACACATGGGAACTGTTAATTATTGATCTGTGTCTTTCTTTCTTTCTTTCTTTCTTTCTTTCTTTCTTTCTTTCTTTCTTTCTTTCTTTCTTTCTTTCTTTCTTCTTTCTCTAATATATTGCTGGTCTCTTCTGTCTGTAGGATGTGAGTCACTGTACTTTAGGAATTAAATTTTATATACAGCTCCATGTATGTAATACAGGAATGATTGACATAAAAAAAAAAATTATCATAAAGGTGCACTCATTCAAATGCACAGCAAAACTTCTAACTTGCAAAAAACTTTATACACACTTTTGCAGGGTGGAGTTGCCTCCCTGCACCATGCCCACATAAGAGATATGTCACGCTTACCCATGTTCCTCAGCACACTTGCTTGAAATATGAATCAATGTGCAGGGAAAGGTAGTAGATCCCAATATAACTCTGGGAGTTGGGCACCAATTTATTCAGTTTGTGGGAATGGGTATCAGCTTTTTTTCCTTTACTGTCAATGCTGGCAATATCTCTGTTTACAGAATTTATAAATATATAAGAAGTTATGTACTTACCATAACATTCCATGTTTGTTGTCCATCTCGCCTTCATTCTTTGCTGGTTGGGGCTCAACCTAATTCAAAAGTTTGCGAGCTTCCACTGGCTCGAGGCTATAGCCTATCCCATTATGCTCAGGCAAGATTACCCAGATCTTGTTTGCAAGTGAAAGCATGAAAATTTGACTATGTTTAACCAAAAGGTCTAAACAAGACTAAGAACAGAATCAGAGACTCCATAAACCAATTATTACTAATAAAAAATAAATGTCCACTTGATCCTCCAGGAGCGAAGGTGGGGGAAGGAGGGCGGGATGCAAGAATGAAGGCAAGCTGGACAACAAACATGGGACATTACCAGGATCCAATTTGGTCTGTGAGCACCTTTTGGATGACTCTTTTTCTAGCAACTTCTGTACCTCTGAGGTTGCATAACCCCTTTGAATGGGTGGGACATCTGGGACTGATTGTTTCTCCAAAGGGGGAGTGGAAAAGGGTATGTAATAACCTCTGGATATGATCGTTTGTACCCATTTGTCTTGTGTGACTTCTAGCCAGGCATTTGGGTGCAATGATAAGTGACTGCCGTCTGCTTCCAGAGACAGACAGGCGGGCCTCCTCTCAGGAGCGCTGAAAAGGCTTTCCAGGGAAAAATCCCTGTCGCCCTGGTTCTGGGGATCCCCTCTGCTATGAGGTCAGTGTCTTCCATTGTTGCTTCCCCCTCTGCCCCTGGGGGAAGAATCACCAAGTGCATCAGGAAAAACTCTTTATGACTTGTGGAACCTTTGGGATAAGGTCTAGTGGGGAGGGAAAAATGGGCTCCCATGGCAGACAGAGCTTTTCCCTCCTGTTTGCACCTGGTTAAGGTCTCTTTAACTTTGGGCCCAAACAATGACTAGCCATCAAATGGGGCATTAGTGAACGAAGAATTGAAGGGTTCAGCAAAGTTACATAAGCACATCCGGGAATGTCTCCTTAAAGAAATTCCTGTAACCACTGCCCTACTCGCTCCATTGGCCGCTTAAGAAATCAGTCATATGGAGGAGTTTACCATGGAGTTTAAGGTGGAGAGCTGTGAGGAAACTTTATCTGAAACACCTGCAGCTACATTACCTTGAAGGATATCTTCTAGCTCTTTCAGGTGATCCCTTTGTAGTGTCATAAATCTCTAAGTGTAAATGCCACTAAAGAAAAGGTACACTTTCCATATCTGTCCATTTTTGAGACTCTTTGTTCAGTGGATGAACAGATGAGGACGTTTCTGAAAATTCCTTTTTTGTGGCCGCCACCACCACCATAGCATCTACTGGGACTCCTTTGCTTAGAAATTCCTTTTCTGTAGGTGCTGTAATATATTTATTTGGCCTCCTTGGAACAGGTTCCATTGTATGTGGAGAGTCCCACACCTTTCAACTAATTACATTAATCAACTGATCAAAAGGTGGAGACACCCAAGAGGTGGAAGGGTGAGAACCAAAAGCTTCCAGGTACACCGACTCATCCTCAGAAGGATTTGTGGCCTTTCAGCCACCCCTCTGCTTAAGAATCTCCAGGATGTCTGCAAAGGAGACATCCTCAGAAGGGGACCACGGGGATCCTTCTGATTCATCCAGATCAGTGACTGAGGGGATAAACTCATCCAGGGAGTCTACGTGCTTCCTCTTGCATGATCTCTTCCCAGTGACGTTTCAGAAGAGATAGTTTCGCTTGTCAGGGCTTCCTGGGGCTTACGGTCTCTGCTCTTGGAGGGGAGCGATGGGGCCGAGACTTACACAGGTGCTTTTGGGGGAAGAGTACTTGAACCAGAGAGTGGAGTAGTCTGAGGTTTCGGTTCCAATGGTTCCACTATGATCGGGCCCAAGTGCTCTGGCTCTGAAACCCCAGGCTGAGTCAGAGGAGGAACCGAAGAAGGAGAAGAGCTCTTTGTCAGCTCCGGTTCCTTCCGGGTCGGAGTCGACAGAATTTTTGCCGGCATCAGTTTTTGAAGGAGTCTCTTCACCACTCCCTTCACATCATTGTCCGATAAACTTCTGGAGGATCGGGAGGACAAAGATGGTGACCTCGCTCTTTGTAGGAGCGGAGATCTTAATGTTGGAGTTATGGGTTCCAATATTGGGGACCAGCTCCTAAACTTAAACTCTATTGGCTCCGGAGCTGCAGTCGGAGTTGAAGAGGTAGACTTTTCAGAACCAAGAGCCCTTGGTTCCGACCCAAATTGTTTTGTCACAATTTTTTAAGTGGCTCCGAAGTTGGATCTGAAGTGAAGTCCTTTTACCCAACTTCTCAGACTTCAAAGAAGAAGGGGATTTATCAGAAGACTTAGAGCTCTGAGGCTCTTCTAAAGCCTCTGAGAAAGAGGGCTTCAGTAATCCTCTAACTATCAACTTATTCTTGTGCTCTAAAAGCACTCTGCTGCTAAAAGCATGACAAATGGCACAGGATTTTTGCAAGTGGAGGGCACCCAGGCAATAAACACAACTGGTGTGCCCATCTGTTAGGGACATCTTCTGACTGCACCTGTCACATTTCTTGAAACCAGATGGTTTCTGTCCCTTATGGCCTTTAGACATGTTTAAATCCAAGAAGCTACACTAAAAACTATATCAATATGTAACATTAAGAAAAATTCAACACTCAAAGAAAGCAAACAAACAACGGAAACTTAACAATATTTTATATATATATATATATATATATATATATATATATATATATATATATACACACACACACACACACACACACACACACACACGCACACACACACACACACATATGTGTGTCTGTGTATATTTAGCACACAAGAAAAGAACTAAGTCTATGAATAACAACCAAGATTAACACTATTAAACATGTTTTTTTTTTTTGTTTGTTTTTTTTTTTTAATAACAGAAGAAGTTTAAACTCTGTAATTAAACAATGATTAAACAAGATGGGATAAGTCCTCTTAACTTAAATGGAAAGAAAAAAGCCCAATATTTTGATTATTAAACTTGTATAAAGTAGATAATGTGTTAAATATATAAAATAACATAAAAATAATGATAATAATCTTTGATTAGGAAGCGTTGCGCTTCCATTATTAGTATTTATGCTGTAGGTTGAACACTGTCATTATTTTTATGTTATTTTATGTTATTTTATATATTTAACACATTAGCTACTTTATACAAGTTTAGTAATCAAAATATTGGGCTTTTTTCTTTCAGTTTCAAAGCCTGCTATTATTACAGTCTCGGTGTATGATTTTTCATTATGTTAATAGAGAATTGCAAATGCACCTTAGTTAGTTAGCTGTGATCTGTACCTTTAAGGAGCTAAAGGGAGAGCAAGGGGCGTGGTTAAGTGTTTCAATGCTGGTATTTAAACTCACTTGTAATGGTGTGAATGTTTTGCTTGTCTGAAGAAGTTAGTGCAAGGTACTAACGAAAAGCTTTTATAGTGGCTTAATAAAATTTGTTGTTTTTCATGTTTTTTACGTTTGGACTGGCCTGAGTCGAGTTCTTGGCTTTTGAATTAGCGGTGGTTTTCGCTAGTTTGTTTTTCCGGTCTTGAAAATTTATTACAATTGAATACACATTTGGATTATGTCCTAAACCTAAATTCCCCTCCGGCTCCCTAAATCTGAATTCCCTGATCACTGCATAAACCTAATCCCACACCTTGCTCCTTAACCAAAAGCTAAAATTCACCAGTCATTCCCTAAATCTAACAGCTAAAGTCCTTCACCCACTACCATTGCACTTACTTTACTCTCTATCTCTGTCTGTCTCTCTCTCTCTGTCTCTCTCTCTCTCTCTCTCTCTCTGTCTCTCTCTCTCTGTCTCTCTCTCTCTCTCTCTCTCTCTCTCTCTCTCTCTCTCTCTCTCTCTCTCTCTCTCTCTCTCTCTCTCTCTCTCTCTCTCTCTGTCTCTCTCTCTCTCTCTCTCTGTCTCTCTCTCTCTCTCTCTCTCTCTCTCTCTCTCTCTCTCTCTGTCTCTCTCTCTGTCTCTCTCTCTCTCTCTCTCTCTCTCTCTCTCTGTCTCTCTCTCTGTCTCTCTCTCTCTCTCTCTCTCTCTCTCTCTCTCTCTCTCTCTGTCTCTCTCTCTCTCTCTCTCTCTCTCTCTCTCTCTCTCTCTCTCTCTCTCTCTCTAGGGCTGCTGCCCCTTACCTAAACATATTGTCATATTCAAACATGAGTGACAAACTGTGTGAAATGATACACAAGTTTGTTCCTGGATGCAAGGCTAAGCTCTGCAAACAATCTGGACTCTTACAAATAAAGTAAAGTCGGGAGAAATATGTAATAATGTTTTACTTCTTATGTTATGCGTTATGACTTCTGATAGATTTTTGATATATGCTCTGGTATCTTGAACAAAAGACATATTTTTGACACTTTTTTAAATCAAAACCTCATTGAGCTCCAGGACTTAGTAGCCTTACTCTTCTCTGAGGAGATGGTAGAACTGGATCCATTCTGGTAGACTAGGCCCTTAGGATGAACTAACAGTTCTACTGTCACAAGGTTGTGAGATTTACATGGGATGCAGACAGAAATACTGAAGATGCTGGTCATTGTTGGGACATCATGGTTAACATTTCTTTTTTAGTGTTGCATAGAAGGTTTGGACAGTATCTCTGGACTGGAAAATTGCATAATACTCCCCATTTTCGAAAAGAGGATAGGTGGTTGTCTTCCAGTTATAGAGGAAATACTCACATAGAAAGTGTATGCTGGAGCCACATGTGGTTTAGAAGTGCCTGGTCAAGTAACAGTGGACTCACACTTTTTCTGTTCACAAGACATTGGAGGATGATAGTGGTTTGCCAGTACTGTCTATGTGTATTTTTTTGCACTTGGCGATGGCATGTGACTGTGTTCCTTGGAATGACATGGGAAGTGTTACATCAGGGCAGTGTCTCAGGCTTGATGCTGCATGCCATTTGATCTCTGCATCTGAGGAGTGAGAGCTGCGCTTGCATTATCAGGGTTATGTACTTTACTTCCCTTCATGGTTTAACTGAATGGGCTGGTTATCAAAGCACAATCAAGATCTGGCGAGTATACATTTGAGGAAATGAGGGTGAAATCTGTATTATTTGTCTGAAATGACTGTGAGCCTCCTCCATGCACTGGAATGATTCACTGCTGTGTGTGAAACAACCAGGAAGAAAATTGTTGACTTCAAATAAAGAAGTCATGTTTCTCTCCTCAAAGAGAGTAGATTTTGTGTGTGTGTGTGTGTGTGTGTGTGTGTGTGTGTGTGTGTGTGTGTGTGTGTGTGTGTGTGTGTGTGTGTGTGTGTGTGTGTGTGTGTGTGACAGGTACCTGAAGGGAGGCATTTATTTAAGCATCTTGTGGTCTTGTTCACAAGTGAATGCAGAGAGGACTGGGGCACTGACCAGTGGATTGGTACAGAAGTGGCTGTCTGCAGGCATTATACCATACTGTGGTGGTGAAGGGCACAGCTGAATCATAGGATTAACCCATCGCTTTATTGATTAAGCTATATCCCCACCATCACATATGGCTATATATGTAGGACAGTGACCAAGGATGAGATCGTGGATACAAGTGACATGTGACAGAAATGAAATGCCTTCACCTGCTAGCTGGCTTCATTTTCCATAATAGTGTGAGAAGCTATACAATCTGGGTAGATCTCAGAGTACAGTCAATGCTCCTCTGTGCTAAGTGCAGTCAGTAGAGATTATTTGGTTATCCCATAAGGATGCTTACCACCTCACTTGGAAGTTGTGCGATACACTATGCCTCACAGAAGAAATCACAAGGGCAGACTGAAGACATATTTGATGAATTACATTTTGCAACTTCCATGGAAATGTCTTGCAATCCCATAGGATGAACTGGAAACTGTTGATGAGGATGGAAAATCTGGTGTACGCCGCTTGGTCTGCTACTGCAGTCCTTACCAGGACACGTGGTTCAGAAAATGGATTTATGGGTTCAGTGAACTCTACAGTGGTACAGACTTCCACTAGACCTATTGTTACAGAGTTAACTCTCAAATTGTTTGATATCTTCTAGGGAAATGGTTTGGATTCTGTGCTCAGACATTCAGTTATAAACTCCATTTAAGCTGTAATTTTAGGTGAAAATGGAATGAAAATAAATAACTCAGAAAGTTTGCATATCAATTCACAATTCTATGCAGCCAAGCATTTCAAATGTTTGGTAACTTCATTTTAGGGAAAAATAAATGGGGGTTTAAAATCTGTTGTTACAATAACATGGTTCTACAATTTCATGAAACTGGAGCTGTTCTAAACACAAATGCATGATATCTATTACATGAAATTATATGCAGCATCTAAACACATATAAAGAAAAAATACTTTAATACAAATAATACCAGCACAAAATAAGAGGAAGCAGTGCAGGTGGGCAATCCCCCCACTGTACCCCATGTCCCGCTACCCCTTTACTTTAGTATTCTCACTTTAGGGTCACTTTCATTTGAGAGAGATCAGTTAAAGAATAAAAATGAATGCATCCCTCCTTCTCTGGAATACTTTGATGACTCAGTCAAATGTAAAGCATATAATCTTAGCCCACACTTGACTATAATGTGTACTGAGGACCAAACAAGAAAAACAGTATACTGAACAAATATGCTCCAGAAATTTTAAAACAAACAAAATAATTTCAAGTACCCGAAGGGAACTCCCATAAAGTATGTAGGATTTCATTGTGTACTATATTTGAACTGCTTCAAGAAATAGCAATATTTGCATTTTTGTTGAGAACTAAAGCAAATGAAGTTTGTGAGCTGAAAAATTCTGTGGATCTTTCTGACCTATTTTTAGTATCAATCCCAAAAAAGGGTTATATTGTCAAACAGACTGGCATCTACTAAAAGTTTTTGGGTAACCTATTTGGATAAGCATTTGCTAGCTGTACTTGTTGTGATTTTAATTTAAAATGGAAAAGAACAGCAATGCTTTGAATTTATTTATTCCTCCTTCACAACCCCACATGACCCTGCTGTCTGACTCCACTTGCTGTACCCAATCAACCCATTCATTCCATGTTGCAAGAACCTGACATCCCTGAGGTAGAAAAGAAACTTGCATCCCATTTGCCTCTGCTCAAGAGCCTGAGATCCCTGAGCTAGACAAAAGCTTTACATTCTGTTTGGTTCTGCTCAAGAGCCTGGCACCCTTGAGCTACTCAAGAGCCTTACACCCCATATGGTCCTTCCCAAGAGGTTTCACTGACTCATTCATTTCACAGCAATGACAGTCAGATGACAGAATGTTAGACAGCTAGTGGGGTCCTGTGGAGTAGCCCACCCCTATAGCTGCTCTCTCTTGGCATCTCACTTTAACACCACAATGCTGCTGATCACCTTCTTATGGAACCATGCTAGTTCCTGACCTGCTGTGTGCATACTAGCTTTGCTTATGGTAATGTGCACTCACTAGACTCATACTCTATGGATACATTACCCAGTGCTCAGGTTAATTGTGCCTGAAGAGGCAAGGCACAGTCATCTTCTTTCCTCCCTCCCTCCATCCTTCCAGGATGGGTCAGTAGGTAGTGGCCACTCACTCCCATCCTCCCTGGCCTGTCCCTTCCAGTGCCCATGTTGTTAATTAAACAGGGGTCATCTGGGTTGCAGTCAGGCCTTCATTCATCTATGCAACAGAAGCAGGTTCCATGTTTTGAATTTTTGCATACTGTTCATAATTCACTTTAATATTTTTTTTCCATTTAAAATTTTAAGTGATGAAAGATGTGACTTTCTATGTCAAATATTTTTTGTTGTGCTACTATAAATACACAAACAGCACATTTTATGATTCTGATATGAGCATGTTCACAACCCCTAAAACAGAAAGGGTTAGGCCAATGGTTTAAGTGCTGTTTTAGTGAGTTCTAATTGTATTAAGCAAAGTTGATGAAAACCAGTTTTAGCGGCAACAGAGTTTGCTGATTACTCCACTGTTGTGTGATCACGGAGTATGTCTATATAATCTCAGCGTGGTGTGGGTGTTTCCTTCTACATAATTTGTTTGTTAGACATGGCTTTCAGGGAGCTGGTTTCACTGAGCTGGAACTCATTGTAAGCTAAAGATAGATAAACACCTTAACCATTATGCCAACCCCCACTGTTATGTCTGGAAGTATCACTGATCTACCAACTTGAATCCCCTAAGAAAATGTAAGACGTAAATGTTGTAAGCCAAATCAAAAGTACGTTTGCAAGCCCGCAGATTATAAGGCTTATTTCCCCCTGTTTTGGGTTCCTACTTCAGGGTTAGACCTCTAAAATTGTTTTGAATTTATAGGAAAAGTGCCCAGACAACACATTTAGGTACACATCTGTAAATTGTACTTAATTCCTGCCTTGTAAGTTTGAGTATATACTCTCTCCAGTTTGAATATGCTCCATGTCATTATTTTCAGTAGGCTTTGCTTCAAATGCTTGACTATACCATTTTCGCTGCCATGTAGTTTATTTTAGATCCAGTGTTATAACAACACAGTATGTTTTATGATTTTTGTTATACTGTAATGTCTCACCTAAGATAAAAAGTATTATGTGTGTGTTTCTTGTGAGCCAAATCTAATGCAAATTTGTATGCTGCCAGAGTGTAATAGAATGAAAACTGGAATATGTGCTGTAAACTATAATAAATCATTATCTTATCTCCATTGCCTTTATAGAATACCATAGAAGAATAATTAAAAAATAAAGTACAAATGCAGCGTGCACATTTTTCAAAGTAAAAGTGGTTTGTTTCATGTCAAGTGATATTTTTAATTTTTGTACAAGATGCAGGCAAAAAAATCTGATTCATACCAGAAATGTTGTTTATGAATAAAGTTAAAGTGTTAATAAATATGGATTTTTGTGCATTTATTTATTCGGTATAGATTATTACTGCTCCATGTTTGCTATACTCCTTATCACTATGATGTATCATGAAACCTGCATTGACTCATACTGCTGCACTGTACTTTAGGCATTAGTACCAATTCAAAACAGAGGCAATACAAAAAGCTCAAGTCATGTCTGGTATCCCACCTGTGATCCTAAGGGTGACAGGACTAACAAAAACAGAGTACAAATGACTAGTCCAGATAAAAACCACTTTAGCTTGCAGATCTAGGTCAGTCTTGTTGAAATTTCAAGTAGTTCATTCGGTTAAGTAGGTAGGTGGATGAGTGTTCTTGTTCCAATACATTACATTCAACAGATCAGTTATTTAAAGGCAGTTACAGACAATAGTGGGAAGGTCCAGGTGAGCTGACTGGAAGAAAATCTGGCAGATGGAAAAACAATGAACCAATCCCAAAGTTTAGAGGTTAGTCCCTTATTTGAATATTCCTGAAAGACTCATGAGGGTCAGCTGTCTGTGAAATCTTATTTTTAGTTAAAAGGTTTTTATTTTTGTTTTTAACAAAGAAAAAAGTACAATATAGCATGGGATACTACTATAGAACTATAAGAAAATACTTTTGCCTGAGCTTCAGTAGAGTCATTTAATAAGAATAGTTTGTAGAGTGGTTTACAGTTTGATCATGGAAAATGCCCACTTCTTTTACACTACTGCCAGACTTTATTAGCCTGTTTTATATCCCATGTAATATGAATGGATGCATGGGGCTCATATTCCTTAAAGCAAACTGATAGAAAGTTATTCAGCTTTGTTCTCTCCTGATATCAGGTAGTAAATAATTTCAGATTTTGGTAACAGAGTATATAAAGGTCTATAATGTTTTAGAGACTGGGTAAGTGGAAGTTTATTCAGATGCTCTGTTTTCAGCTCTCTTTTTGGAAGCATGCTTAATAATACAATTTAAAACTAGGCATTATTTGGGATTGTGCAAGTTGTTAAGTACATTTTTAGTTTGGGAGCAATCCACTCTGATTAGAAATAAATACAATGGTATCCATAAATTCACACCTGGCATGATTGGTCTGACTGTCCTTGAAAAGGGAGGCAAGGCCTAAGGGTGAGTACCGGCAAGGCAGAAATGACCTTATGGTTCAGTTGCCTTGTTAACTCCGATGATCCTTCAAACTGGTCAAATGTATTGCAATATGTAGCTGGCATTTAAGTGCTGGATTCAAAGATCTTTTGGAAAAGCATCAGAATTTAGGTTGGAGTTATATAGGACAAGGGTTTGGGTGTATATCTCAACAAAGAAGTCACCATTCAATTGTAAGTTATATTTGTACTAACAGCAGTAGTTCGAGGTCATTTTTATGGTAGGTTTATATTAAGAACTAGTTTTGTCGTTCATTAGGATAAGTAAATTATAAATGTTTTAGAGTACAATTAAGTTTTGATGCTTGGAGTGTTGTGAGGGAAAAAAGGGATCACAGAATGTGGAGTGGGAGTTTGAATGGTTGTGGATGTCATTTTGTAGAGGGGTGTGGTAGCTGGTCATTGTGGTTAGAAAGGTTAGCAGTAGGGGCAATAATAGGTGTAACATCAGCAAATGAATTGTATTGGAATTGTAGGTTATTATCTAGTTAGCAGAAATGTATGCTTTAGTTAGGTTAAAGAGTGTTGGAAATATTTTTGGAAGTAAATGTAGGTATATTGGTGTTGGTATAGACGTAGGCAAGAAAAATGTTGTTTTATTTATTTGCATTTATTTTGGATTGTTCTTGAATAAAGGTACATTCCTTTTAGTTTTGCAGGAAGTAATAAGGAACATGGGATAGCAGAACTGAAGGTGTGGTAGTTAATACAGATACTGCAGTATGCTGTGTGTTATTAGAACTGAATGTGTGGTAGTTAATACAGATACTGCAGTATGCTGTGTGTTATTAGAACTGAAGGTGTGGTAGTTAATACAGATACTGCAGTATGCCATGTGTTATTAGAACTGAAGGTGTGGTAGTTAATCCAGATACTGCAGTATGCTGTGTGTTATTAGAGCTGAAGGTGTGGTAGTTAATACAGATACTGCAGTATGCTATGTGTTATTAGAACTGAAGGTGTGGTAGTTAATACAGATACTGCAGTATGCTGTGTGTTATTTAGTATCTATGTAGTACAAGAAGGAAGAAAGCATAGCTATAAGTGATAAAGCTAGGTTTGGACTAGTGCAATATTCGTGTCACACAACTGGGCATCCCTCATGTTGATAGACAGGTGTCAGGCTTTAGTGGTGAGAGAAGAAAGAAGTGGGTCATAATCAGCAGCAAAAGGGATAACCAAACCGAATCCACCAGTGCATTGCTGGCCACAGTCAGGAAAGCAATGTTTTTTGCAGAAAGCTAGAAAAAAGAAAGTTAAGCAGAAAAAAGAAAATTAAGAAAAATGAACTCTAGAAATGTATACAATTTATGCAAGCAGCTAGTTAATGGTGCAAGTCACTATATTACTTTAGTAAAAATGTGTAGGGAGGAATGCCTGCATAGACATGAAAGAGTGTGGGGAACTCTTTATTTGTTTCACTGACTTCATGTTGTCCACAAATGGGACTCATCTTCTTAAAATATAAAAATAAATTAACCCCCAGGTAGTAGATGTAGCTAAAGGTAATGCCAGGGTACCCTGCCTAGAACACATAAAAAAGTGCAGTGTTGATAAGAGCTGGGAGGACAGTAGTTTAAAGTTTGACAGCCTTGGCCAAAGCCCCTAGTTGCTTCCTTGCACAGTATGAAAATTGCTGGGTCAATAACTTTTTTTGGGAGCAGGGAGGGCAGTAGGTTGAAATCTGTCAACCTTGTCTGGAACTTCTGCTTGTAACCTCCTATTAGAATTTCATATGTAAGTACTAGGCAATCATTCTATAGACCATTACAAGACTAGCAAAAATCCCTATTCAGAAATCAACTCCACCCTCAAAGAAGGCAAAACAAGAGAGACTGAGGTACAATTTTTGGCTGCCCATTCAGTCAACTAGGGTTACCTTGAAAGTGTCAAAGGTGCTACTTTGCTTGACATGCAGTAGAAGTATGTTCCAGAATTGAGGAATAAGTTGAGATATGAATCTATCATACTAATGTATCTTATTTACCTCTTTCATACTGATGAAGATTTAGTAATTTCCTTTAAGCTGGTATTTGTGGTACCATTTCTTCTTCAAAGGAATAGGAGATCAAATAAATTTGGATCGTTCATGGAGCAAAAGGCTAGAAACAGATCTAAAATGGCGGATTCTGTAAGAAAATGAGTTCAGAGAAAGGGATGCCAGTCTATCCAGATAACTAAGAATTTTGAGGCCACTGATCTTTTTAGTTATGAATCTTTGAGGTCTTGCAAACTTATTGATGTGTTTTAACAAATTCATGCAAAGAGGTGCGATATATTCAATAATGGGTCTGATGAAATATGAGTAAAGGGGAATTAAGACTTCTTTGGAACTAGAAGAGATGTCTTTGGGAATTAGATGAGCCAGACAGAAGGCTTTCCAAACAACTGCGGAGACATGATTGTGAAATGATTAGGAATTTGTAGATCCCTTACAATGGTATCTGATTGGTGGGGTGTGTAGCCTATATGGTATGTGAAAATGTTTTGTTTACCAAAATGAGCTATGATACATTTTTCACATCTAACCCATTTTGGAACAATCATCAGTGAAAGATTGAATAACAATACCTAGTTTAAACTTAGATAACCATGAACGAGATGTTTTGTCCTGAAGGTCTGAAAAATAAATGCCAAGTAGGAGAAGACCCATCACTGAGCCCCAGAGTACACCACAGGTAACTTTCTTCCTTTCAGAAATGTCACTTGCAGCTCCAACCACATGGGTTCTGTCAAACAACCATTTAGCTATCCACTGCATAACATAAAGGATTTATATTCATATTTACAAGTCTGTCAATAATATCTGCATGGGGAATAGTATTAAAGGCCTCGGACAGGTACAGATATGTACTGCATAATTGTTATCCACTGCTTCAGTTATTTTTTTCAATGAAATCAATATGGTGAAAGAAACAGGACAAAGTTAAGTTGGTAAGGGTTCATGGATGAGAGGTTCTCAATGTCTAGTCTAATGAGGTGTGATAATATGTTCCATACTTAGTGAGACAAATATGTTTATAGTTACCATGGTCTGTAGTTGGGTCACCTTTGTCTAACAGTATTGCAATGGCTCTTTTTTGGGCTTCAAGAATGTAATCAATGGAAAGGTTTAGATTGAATGGGTTAAATAGGTGTTTATACAGGCCATATTTGGTTCTGATAATTAGGCAACCTGATATATTATGAGAGCCAGTGAATTTGATGTTCATAACTTTTTAGGAGACTAGGAGGACTTATTCCATAGTTATTAAAAGAGATGGCCAAGACTGAGGAATCTGTGGAATGTCTGGGTAGATTAAAATTTGCACTAAATTAGTCAGCAGGGATTTTACATTTTTTGGTTTGGGTCAGAGTGTGCAGTATTATTGTGGACTAGCTCCAAAAAGTTTGGGGTGTTAATTTTTAATTTCCTGACACAGTTAAAGAAATATTTGTTATTTTTGGTTGTATTGGGTATTTTAAGTTCATACTCAGCTCCCTAATAGCTCTCTTGCACTGTGTTGCTTATGTTTGGTTTTAAGGTAGGTAAAATTAGACCTCTTATAAGCATTATGCAATTTCTTCATATTGTTATATCATTTATTTCTATGGATACTCCATCATATGGGTTTGTTTTTAAAATTCTCATTATATTTTGTGTGGATAGGAACTGCCTTATTAATACAACTATTTATTGGGAGTAGAAATCAAAAGCATAGACAACAACTTGAGCAATGAAATCCAATGGAGGAGGATTACAGTGGAATTTACTTAGGTCATCAAGTAAGGGAAGAAGGTTTGCTTTTGAGAAGTCCCTAAACACAGAGGTATTTACACAGAACATACCACTAGTTTTAAACGAAAAGGTCACTAACTTATGGTCTGATTTAACAAGACAATGATAATTATAGACATGTTAAGAAGTGGCTGTATTTGTGAGGACAAGATCAAGGATACTGGAGCCCCTGCTAGGATGGTAAACTATTTTTAAATAGAATTAGCATTTATAATGTCAAGGAAGCAATGGGCATGCCAACTTTTGGCAGTGTACGTCCTCTCATTTGATGTCCCCCAGTAGATAGCTGTTGGGTTTAATGAGGATTTCAAATAATGTGAAAATAGCTGTCGTACTCAGAAGGGGACTTAGAAGGTGTTATATAACTAGCTCTGAAGTGGTAATTAGATTTGTTTATGGTGACTTGGATTTCCATGAATTCAAATTTGGTGTCTTGAGGAATCTGTCATGAGGTGATGATATCCTTAACAAACACTGATACTCCCCCACAATTAGTATTGAAAAAGGGCTTGTAACCTGAAAGCTTTACTGAACATAAAGGTGATATTTTCTCAGCATGTGTCGTGTTTTGGATTACTCCCCCACAATTGCCAGTAGGTCTGGAGGCACTATATTTAGTTCTTTCATTGTTCTGAAACCATGTGTCTATAACTACATCTGTATGAATGCATTCAAGTTGCAGTAGTGCCTCAGGTTTGGATATTTTTTAAGATTCCTGGCATTGAGGTGAACCACATTAAAGTGATCCAAATTAGAATTTGCTTAAGTTGAAATGTCCAACAGATAGCCTCTGCCTAAAAAAGGCACCATGGAGCATCAAAGGTCACATCCAGTTCCAGCCAAGTGTACTTTAAAAATCTCTTAGTCGATAACTGTTTTGAGCAAGGAAGGCAGTCAGTAGAAGCCTGCTGACTTTGACAAGGGCTACTACTTGTGGACTCCTATTTGTACCAGCATGCTTAGAGGTTATTTGGACATCTATAGTTTGTGTTTTTATGCCATACTTCATTACCATTGTCATTGTGGTACAGTCCTTAGTATCCTGAGAGATGTTTGCTGTCTGCTACAGCAGGTAATGTTATTCTGAACTGCTGTGGTAGTTATATTCTTTCCTTATTTAGTATGCCACAAACATCTGCTTTGTGTTGCTGTATCTACTAAAAAAGTCAGGAGATGGAGTGGAAGCAGTCAGCAAAAAATCATATTAACATTCTGAGAAAGAGAATCTAAATTTTAAGACTTGCCCTGGAATTTATTAAATGCTTTAGCATGAGCTGTATGACTCCTGCCAGAAAGGCCCCTCCAGTACAGCGTGCCTGCCTATTTGCAATCCAGGGACATACTACTCATGATGAAATTGGACCTCATTATTACCTAATTTGCATATTTCCTAAAATGCAAGTAGTACAGTGATGTGTAGATCATGGTACATCACAGTAGTTCTCTGCTGTTTGTGTAGGCAGTAGAATGCCCCCCATCCAGTTATTCTCTTTCGCACACACTTACACAGAAACACATACACCACAGTCCCTGTAGCTGTCCCCACCCACCCGTGCTTCCCCCATCTCATGATACTTTAGTGCCATTACAGCATGTATGTATAAGGGTCTGGTGGTGTAATGTATCCCCCCAACCTCTGAGCACCATTTTGATTTCAGTACCAATATGATACTCTGAGTCAGCCCATGTGGACTAGTCTTTTTCCCTCTCCCCTGATTCCAATATTATTGCTGGTGCCATTACAACATATTAGAGTATAAGCCCTGGTGTCCGGTCGTTTAGCCCCTGAACCCCACCATGCTGTTCTGTGCCTCAGGTCACTTTATGGAGTATTCCCCAGTGTTTAATACATCACCCCACCCCCTAGTCCCAAAGTAATGTTGGTGTCATTATGGCACTTAAAACATTCCCTGGTGTCCTGTGGTTCTCCCAACCCCCCAATTCCCACAGTTACACTGGTACTAGTATGGCACTGTATTCCTCCACCCCCCGGTCCTCAAAGTAATACTGTACCCAGTACAGCACCTTAAAGATACACCCCTGGTGTCAAATGTATCCCACATCCCTGCCCCTGTTTGAATGTTAGCAATATTATGGAACATTCAAACTAAGCCCTGGTGTCCAGTGGTTCCTCCACCATGTTTTTGTTCAGTGGTTAAACAAGGCCTTTTGACTGTGTTTAGTATGAAAGCTTGGTTGGGATGGCTGTGCTGAGCTACATGATTGAGTGCTTTCCTGAGTCTCTCAGTCATATAGATGCCTTCCTGGATTGGTTCAGGGGAGAAAGCACATGGCTAATTAGCATATATGTATCCCCTGGAATGCCTCATTAGCATTCAGCATGGCCACAGGGCCAGCTCTTCATGTTGCTGCATGTCTTCATGTCAGAGGACCATGCAGCACAATGAAATGGTGGTTACTAAATACCAAAAAGGTAATGTATACATGTTGTGGTGCCTTTCTGGCCCTATGTTCATTGTAGTTTGCTCTAACATGGCCTGTTCATATTGTGGGTAATTGCACACAAAAGTGGTTCCTACCAGAAAAAGTAAGATGACTCGCTTTGGTATTATGATGCCTGAACTGCTTTTCCAGCAGAAAAAAATGGAATTCCAGGAGTATCTTATGATAT
The DNA here is from genome assembly GCF_019279795.1 of Protopterus annectens. Lineage (NCBI taxonomy): Eukaryota > Metazoa > Chordata > Ceratodontiformes > Protopteridae > Protopterus > Protopterus annectens. The sequence continues at coordinate 488,656,689 of NC_056727.1, forward strand.
TATTTATATCCAGTGTTCACACAGCAAATTAAACTTTGTATGAGATCAAGACTGTTTAAGTGCATATATATAATTTAATTTCAAGTTTAACTTTGACATCCTTTGAAACAGTGAAGAGATACATCAACAGAGATTAATCTAGAGTATCTGATGTTCTGAATAAATATGAAATACCGCAACATGGGATTTACATGTTCAACATTGTTAGGTAACTGTCTGGAAAGATGTTTTGTTATAAAATAGGGGAAAGTTTATAATATTTAGTAACTATGCCTACATTTGAGCTATTGAGAGAGAGAGAGGGAAATTTATAAAAATGTTTATTGACTTGTAGTTAGCAATTTATGATTTTTCTTAATGACTCATTTAAAAGGAAATTACCCAAAAATATAGAGAGTTCAGAAGGAGATGGTGGTTTCCAAGAGGAACTGTGATGCAACTGAGATTTTCTTCTATTATTCAACAACTACTCAGTATATTTGTTTTCTTCAGCAGGGATTATTGATATCATGCATTCACTGTAATTGGGTTCAATCAGTAAAAATATTATGAGACACTGAAATGGTGTTTTGAAATCTGCCAATTTGGTATTAACTTCAGGGTCTTCAGTGAACACAAAAGGATCAAAATGGTTACCAGATGCCTACTATATATCTTTATTTATATTTGTTGCTTTATTGCTGCTCAGGTCTGCAATAATATCCTCTCATCTACCGCAAAAGAGACTTGTAATGTTGCTGAGTCTTCAGTCACATCTGAGTTTCTCACTGGCCTTTTTTATCAGTAAGGGAGCACACAGTTTCAGTTATCATTAACCTATCACTACTAATCTGAGTGGACTGATTTCCTGTCATCAAGTGTCTTGTGTGTGCCACAGGAAGATGCAATTGGCATTGCCATATTTCTGCTCTTACTGTGTATGAGAAGTTCGACATGACTATCATCTGTTTCAGATGGGGAAGAAGTAATTACCTATTTGTGTGGTAAACCATGTGAAAGTCAGGAAATATTTCTTCCACAACATTGGCTGCTGTGACTTTCTTTCCAGACATGGTGCACCAATGTTTCAAGTGGAAGCAAATTTTGGAAGAAAAAAATGTACATCTCCCATCCACAAAGAGTAACAGAGTGCCCAAATTATGACAAAGACAGCATCTCCTAAATGACACAGGTGACAAAATATATAGGAATTATTTTATTCTGGAAAAGATTTTTGCTTAGTTTTTTCACACACATACTAGCTCTTATAATGGCCATGTCTTGGGTGTTTTTGCTCAGAATATAAATAGGTAAAGATACTCTGAAGAATACAAGACATTTTGGAAAGGGTATTTCTATCCCTTTCATGCAAAATATTCTCAAGAATAATGTCTGAAAAGTTCTCTCTGTCTGTAAAAATGGTAGAAACTCTCCCAGAATAAACGCACAACACTTAATTTTCTAACGCTAAACATTAGTCTTCTCATTGAATGTTCAGCCCATTGAATCTGTTGGATAAGAACCGGTTAGGGGAGGCCATCATGCTAAGAAACTGGTAAGCTTTTACTTTGCCCCGTCTCCCACTACCTGGTGGCAGTCCTCAAAATCAGGTTCTCACAATGCTAGGATTCATACATGCATATTTCTGTGCATTTTCAAAAATGATACAGTGCAGTACACACTGCTTGGCAAGTGTATGCATCCTCGCCTATGCACTGCATCTCAGTCATACCCTGCTTCAGCCTGGTCTTGGTATCACAGTGGATATGGCTGCTTCCCTCTACCAAGATGGCGGATTCAGCATCAGGCACTCATTCCCACTGCCAGCTGACTCCTCCCATCACCAGCTGACTCCTCCTGTGCAGAGATAACTAATCAATTCAGGGCCACCTGGGTCTCACTCAGGGATTTAGCAGTTTTTGATACAAATAAAAAAATAAAGTTGAAACATAGTTTCCTTTCTGTCTTTCGGCTTTTTCCCAGTTAGGGGTTGCCACAGCAGAACTCCGGTCTGCTAATGATTGGTAGTTGATTTTTACGTGCCGAGTTACCAGCCCTGATGCACAACCTTCAACGAAGGTACGCCCATTCACGCATGTCACGCTCTAGCTGAGAATCAAACCGACAGCGTCTTACTGTGAGGCGACAACGCTACCGCAGCACCACCACCGCAGTAAAGTTGAAACATAGTATATCTATTAAATCAGATCTTCATACAAAATGCAACTATCTGCTGAATAATGTCTGATAGGTTGTATCTTCTCTGACTCTAAACAAGTGACAATAACTGTCTGAAAATAAACCATGTAACGCTTATTTTTAAGTATTTGTCCTGTCAGCCAAATAATCCCCCAGATTACTTCATAGCAAGGAGACCACCCTTACTGCAGAAAGTGACAAAAACTCCCTCAATATGTAGTAGATAAATTTTTCTAGAAAAGTACTTTAGTCCCTTTCAAAAAGTAGACTCTTCTCCCAACAATAACCCCTAAAAGTATTCCTCATTTGATGATGAAAAAGTGTCAAAAAATGAAAACAAATTGTGCAAGACATATTTTCTGGGAAGTACTTCAATTATTATTACCCACACATTATCAGGTTAACAACTGAAATTATGTCCTTTCCATGATTGAGAATACATGACAGAAACTAATAAAATAATATGCAATACTTTTAACCCTTGTAAAGCATTTTGTCTTTTTTCACACAGATCATTACCATTTATAATAACACCTAACAGTGTATCCTTCCTTTGTAAGCAATTAATAGAACAGCATATAGGAAAATGTTTATCTTTTTAAAAAATGTATTTCAGATGCAGGGTATTTTAATCTCTGGATATAATCCCAAATATTCCCTGAGAATAACCCCAAACAGAGTATCTCTATTTTTTGTACATATGATAAAAACTACCTTGCTGTAAATATATGCACATACAGACACAGACAGACAGACAGACACATGCAGATATGATAGAAAATGCTACTTCAGATGCTAATGAGGCATTATGGGGGAGTGGAATATGCTAATTAGTTATATGTTTTCCCCTGGAAATGCCTGTGATAACATATTTACGCAGCTGAGCAATTCAGAGAACTATTTGGCTGTGTAAGTTATATCAGCCACCCATGTTAATGAACACGGCCAAAATATTATGTTCACCCATAGTTTTAGAGGTAAGTATAGGGGACTTTGGTGGACAGATTGTGTTGGGGAGGGTGTGCGTGTGTGCGTGTGGTTGCATGCATGAGTGTGTGTGTGTGTGTGTGTGTGTGTGTGTGTGTGTGTGTGTGTGTGTGTGTGTGTGTGTGTGTGTGTGTGTGTGTTTGTGTGTGTGCATGCGTGTGCATGTGTGTATGTGTGTGCGTGTGTGTGTTTGGGTGGTTGCAGTAGGTGGGTTAGGTTTGTGTGTGTCTGTGTGATTGTATGGGGAAATAAGTGAGAGTGTCCATGAGTGCGATCTGGTTGGGGGGGGGGCTTTTGAGTGTGTGTTTGTTTGAATATGTGCACATGTGTGTGAGAGACTGAATGGGGGTGCCTGTGCCCACATAATGCATGGGCCATCAGAGTTAACTCCCACAAGAAAATGCTGATTCAGAGATATGCAAACAGCATGATAATGAGGTCTTTCCTCGTTTTGGCTAATGTGTCTATAAACAGCCCCTTTAGGCTAGAACTCTGTCAGCATCAGTGTTCTTTTTGAATCCTTGGAAATTATTAAAATTAAAAAAAAAATGAATACAATTATATCTCAAAAATAAAACATAAAAACAAGATGAGCAAATTAAATATTTGCAGGCAAATACCAGCTGAGTAGCATATCCAATACTGTAGGTTTAAGGAATGCATGCATACTCCATATATAAATGTATTAAATCTGTTTGTAATAAGTTTGCATGTGTGTGCCTCTCTCTTTCTCTCCCTCCCTCTCTTATGTCTATATTGTGACATAAAAAACACAAAACACCTAAATCACTGACCAGTGAAAACATAACTGCACAAAGTTTTTATGGGAGTCGAACTCCTCTGCACCCCGCACCCTCTTTGCATTTCTAAATATATTAACTATGGTAGTGTTAACAGTGGAGGAAAGGGAAACTACTTTGCCGTCACTGTTCAGTGGGCTCAGAAACATGGGTAGGTTTCAGCATTTTTGCATTTCTTTCACTAATTCTTGCTAGTAAAGTCTCACTTGTACTCAAGCCTTAATTTTGTCATCTCCAAATAACCTCCCAACACATTACTATGCACTAACTAAATTACTAGTGCCCTGCAAGACTTTGGCATTGGTAGCTGATGTAGAGCTCCTTCCCTTTCTTTACATACTCTATATAAAAGCTAATCGTTTAGCTCAAAATAGGGTTAAGAAATAATGGTAATATCATGTTAACTACCTCCCCTACATCCTTGTTTATGTTTTCTCTAGCTCTTAATCAAGTATCCTCTTCCAACAGTGCTTTTTAAAGTTTATTTGACTCATTGGTAAGTTTACTAACTTCAGTTTAATGTCTTTAGTAACTTGCCCTGAGCTGGGAGGAGTAGCTGCACTCTCTTCTATATCTTCCTATACAAAGGAGAGTTTTAAACAAAAGTCAAATGTTCTTTACTACTTCTGTTATGAGCACAGGCTTCTTTGACTGCCTTCTTTTCTTTTTTGTCTGTTGTCTCTCTCTCTCTCTCTCTCTCTCTCTGTCTCACACACACACACACACACACACACACACACACACACACACACACACACGCATGCACACATGCAGGTACGCACACATGCACGCACACACACACAGTGTGTGGATACCATCTTCTCACTTTGTTTTCTTTTGTTGTGTTGCCCTCACACTGTCAAGGGTATCTCAGAACAAAATGTATTATCAGTTTTCCTTTTCTCTTGGCTGACAGTTGCCTGTTGCTGACAGTCTGCGTTATTTGAATTTTCTGCTTGACACTAACAATAATAGGCAAAGAGTTCTGCATTCTGCTTAACTCGGTTTTACTACTCATTTTTTTCTGAAGGTCCTCGGTTAGGTACCTTAATTCTATTTGTGTCTCAGTTTCTGTGCAAGCACTTCTGGTATGTCTGTGTGTTGACTTTTGTCTTGCTCTGAGTCTTACTTCAGAGTTGTTTATTAGTTAACCTTCAGTTCAGGTACTAAGAGCTCTCACTGCTTTTTTTGTTTTGTTTTGCTCAGTCATTGGGGTATGTTTCTGATAACAGACACAATCCTTTTTACTATCCAAGCACAACCAAATTATAATCTCTCTGTAGATGTTATGCCAACTCCCTTTACCTGTTTTTGATATTGGGATTGTATGTGTGTTTACCACATTGCTCTTCCTCCTTATTTTTAAGCTAAATGGGTTATCAAACTACATTTTTAGCCTGCCATCAAGGGCGCCCGCAGGCAGGTGCAAAGGGGTGCACTTGCACCTCCCTGGAATGGGCTGACCGTTAGAAAAATACATTGTGTTTTGCATTCTTTTTTATTTATATTTTTTGTGTTCTTCTTTAAGAACGGTCCTGCTGGTCTGGCCCCATCATTTTTTGTGTTCTTTAAGAACGGTCCTGCTGGTCTGGTCGCATCACTTCTGTGCATCCAGATGTCCAGTTCTTCCGGTCGCATCACATCTGTGCGTGCAAACATTCTTTTCTTCCTGTCTGCCCACCCGCGCTATTTGAAATTGCTTCTTTTCTGGTCTGCCCGCCCACGCTATTTGAAATTGCTTATTTTTCTGTCTACCCGACTGCGTTATTTGGAAATCACAGAGAATTTACAAGTGGATAATATTTGTTGCACAGACATTATGAAGTAAGTGTATAAGGGAATTGGGAAGGAATTTACTATGATTAGCTGCAGTCTGCAGAACTTATGAAGTAAGGATGTGTGTGTGTGTGTGTGTGTTTGATTGCTGCACAGACATTGTGAAGTAAGGGTGTGTAAGGATATAGGTTGTACAGCTGGTGTTTCTCCTTATGCTGTTTTTCCTGATGTTCCAACCAAGTCAGGGACCCTACAGTATAATTATTACTAGTTATAACATCTGTAGATCAGTGTCTCCTATGATAGACAGAGAACTGGTTTTACCTGTGAGTGATCAACCCCCCCTTTTTTGGTTCACTGTTTATTAAAATTCAAATATTGAAAGTATTGAGCCAAAAACTAAAAAAGTATATATCTTTGTTTGCAAGGGGCAAGACCCTGCACATCCATCATGTGGATGGCTCTTTCTCACATCCTAGTAAATTATACATACCATCTCCACAGATACACCACAGTGGAGAAAATTGCAAAAACCCTCAAAAATAACTCACCTGGGTCACTGTAATGTTAAATATTAGAACTGAAGGCACTCAACCACCACTGCTTTAACCACATGTAGTAAGCAGATACTGCATGCCTTCCTTGGGAGGTAGTACTACTGTAGTTCAGTAGTTATAAGCAAACATGCTTCATTTTGTTTGCTTTTGCAATGGAGAGCACATGAAATGGCACTTTACATGCTCTGAACACAGCTACTATAACTACCGCAAGCACATATTTCTGCTGGAAAAATAACAAGAGAAGCTTAAGGTTATGCGCTGACAATGAGTTTCATGCTTTAGTCCATATAATAGGTCCCTCGTGTTTCTGCTTGCATACTGTGCAGTATAAAAGAAAGTATTTAACTAGGCAGTGTTCCCGGAATTTCTACAAAAAGAGGCATTTGTGACCAGTAGGTTTGCCCAGTTAACCAGACAAATAAATAAAAAAGTTTAGAGATCAAGAAAGCTGTTTTTATTGCTCTTTAGCACAGAGAAATAAAGGCCTGACTGTAGCCCAGATGGCATGGGATCAAAAAGTAATTTGGGCATTGAAGGAGCTTGTGGCAGAGGTTGGGGGGAGTGAGAATGATTGATCAAATTTGGATTTCTAATCCTGGAGGGAAGGTGGCAATCTAAACAAGTGAATGAATGATCTGTTCCTGTTTATTTTAGGCTTTGTCCAGATTTCTTGCACTAAGAAGTTGAAGTGTGTGTGTGAGAGACAGAGAGAGACAGACAAAGTCAGAGAGAGAGAGAGAGAGAGAGAGACACCCTAGTTTAGATCTAGCAGGTGGAATTCATTTTCAAGTGCATTTTCAAGGAATTGTGAGCTTCAAGGGAAGCAAAGGTTACTGCTGCTCATGCTAAGTCTGCTTAAAATGTGCAACGGTTTTGTTTAGCAAATGGTAACATTATTGTGGTATAGAATTTTAAGGCAGTGTTAGAACAGCAGGTAGCATACTTGCATCTTGATGCAGAGGGTTGTAGGTTCTATTCCTACAGCATGTACATTTGTATTGTAACGGGGTATAGTTCTGGAGTCCTTAGTATGTCCTCCTTTGGATGAGACACCTAATAACTATGAACAGTGGTGGCTGGTGACTTCAAATTAAAGGAGGGCTGCAGGAGACAGCTGAATGGGTGGGGCCAATGTGAAGGGGTGTGGCCAACTAGAAAGTGGGTGGAGCTATGCTCAAAACCACATCAACTGGAACTTTAATTAAATACTCTGCCCTGGGTGCCAAACAGTCATTACGAGAGTCCAATCAAGACAAAATGAAGTGTAGAAGAAAAAAATATTTCAATGCATTAGCTACATGACAACTTACTTAATATCCAGATGGAAACAGGTTGTGAGGCATGAAAAAATAAATTACTTTCTAAATGCATTACTGGAATGCCAGTCAAAATCAAATATAAAAAAACAAGCAGCACTCAACTCAAACCACTACTCCTTGCACTGCAGTTCTAATTATAATTTATATTCAGCTTTATAAAATTACCAAGTAACATGCTGAAAGTAGCAATCTCTGTGATACCCCCACTTATAAAAATGTTTCTTATCCAAAAAAGACCTGCTGCCTGACTCAACTATCTACTTGTTTCATGGGGAAGACATGATCAAAGTAAAAAATGAACAGCAAACAAGAAACAAGCTCAAGATAAATTGCTTAAAGGATTCCTGCACAAGTTATGGACCACACATGATAGATTGGCATTCTGTTTAGTTTATGGGTAAGCCTGCAAAGATGACTGCAAGTCTTCAACAAATGTAATGAGCTTCTGAAAATACTGTAATCCTGTCCTTTTATTACAAATAGTGTCATATGCATTTCAATACCCAAGGCTTATACTTTATCTAGTTATGTAAATATTCTCGGCATAGCAACAATGAAAAGGCTTTCAATGCTGGTAATTCTTTAACAGTATGCTTATTAAAGCTTACTTGCATCTTACAATCTCTGACAAGCTTACCTGATGGTCATTAAATCATTGCTACTTAAACAGAGCAACAGGGCACTGTGACAGCAAGCATTTCCTGAATAATAAGAAGCATAAATCAACAGTATAAAAATATGACAGAAAAACAGAACATTCTGCAAAATCAAGGACAGATGAAAAGCCACGGTCGTACTTGTGGTCTACCTTTGATGAGGGAATACTCTGCACACTTACACTGCATAACTGCTCCTTGCCTTCCTTGGACACATCCAGAGCCACTACAATGGGGAGTGTGGTGCAACAAGTATGTCACAATTTGAAATGTCTCTGGCTGACAGTGATGGCTCTGACACTCATACCTCTCAACTTCAGAGCAAGAAATCTGGACAAAGCCATACATAGAACTAGAAGTGGGACACAGGCCCAAAAATAAGGATAATATTTAAATATTGCTCTTATTAACTTAGATAATAGAACAGTAGTAGGTCTTGCATTAGTACGAATTTTCTGAAGGGTATGAAATCTGAAACTCAAATGTCTGTCATTATTTTCTAACTTCAATCTTTAATGATCTGCCACTAATTTGCCAGAAAACCACAATTTTACAGACCAAAATGTGATGCAAAAATATAAAGTTGCCACACAATGCAGCTGGGAACCTGTCAAAAAAAGGGACACCTTTTTAATATTAACACTGTTAACTTGAGCAGCTAACAAAATAAGAGCATCTACATGCATTTCTGAAATAAAAGTAATCTATAACTCTGATCATTACAGTTATATAATTGCAAACCCTCCACGTTTTCTTCCAAAATTGCCATTTTGAGGAGGGATTATTAGGGGAGAGCAACATTTTGAGTCAAAATTGGGGACAATGGAGAGGTTTGGATATTCCTAATTCTACAAAGCGATTTGCACATACCTCTCAACCTCTTAATGCAGAAAATCTGGACAAGGCCAAATATATTGGGGGAACATGCAAACACTACTAAAAATTGCTCTTGTATAAACTTAAGACAGTTGATAGAATAACAGGTTTTGCATTAGCATGCATTTTTCTGAAGGTTATGACGTCTGAAACTCAATGTCTGTCATTTAGTGACTTCATTCCTAAATTATTTGCTAGAAAACCACAAATTTTATGAGGAACAAACCAAAAATAAGAAGCAAATATCTATTCATTCTGCAAACATATGGACAACTGAGAGGTATAGTTCAACCAGGGCTGTCTGAGTTTGCTACCCCCCCTCCTCACAAAATCATGGTCGAATGGAGCCTCCCCCTACAGCCATTCCAATGTCCCATTCCTTGGTTATTTTGTCCTAATTACCATAAACACTGTAATGTGCTGCTTTACTTCTGCGATGATTTAGATTTCATTTGAAAGTTTTATTTTGCATTTTACAGCACAAACTCTAATAGATATCTGTTAAACAAAGCAATGCAGTCTCATAATGAAAATAGACAGCATTAAAACTTCTCTGCCCTTGAATCTCACATGCATTGAAACAGCATTGAAACCCACATTCAAAGAAAATACATTTTGCCAATGGCAGATAAAGATTAACTCTGGGCTGTTTTCAAAATCATAAGCCCCTTGAACATGAAACATACACATGCTCTTTGATACACCTTCCTGACTGCATTATATTATATTCCTTATACAATACAGTACAGTTGTTAAGAGGGCATTTTAAATTTATTGTTTTGAACATTTTTCCAGTAAACAATGAAATAAAATGCATACACCAATGACAAAACTGCCCAATTCAGAACATTTCCATCATAAAAAGTCTACTCAACCTTCTATAGTTCACCAGTATCAGTAAATATGCACAATCTCTGAAGTAGTAAAATCCACATTAAAGAAATCTGTAACTAATAAAGAGGTTGCTGCCAGCAAACAGCTTCATATGTCATTGTTTCATCCACAAATAAAGTCCCTTTTGCCCTTTAAGAATAAATTGCCTATGTTGCATGCATTAAAAAAATGATAAGCTAGTAATACCGCAATAGGGAATGGATAGCAAACTGATAACAGGTTCATAGTTACTAGGTATCTTTACCAAAAAGGACTGCAGCGTCCACTCCCTTTACAACACAGTACAGTATCAGCAATGCATCTACCTACTGTGGGAGTAGAACCCACAGCCTTCTGCATCAAAAGCAAGTACACTACCTGTTGTGCTATTAACCGTGCAAGCAGAGTTAGCATAAGCAGCACTAAACTTTTGTTCCCCTGCAGCTCTCAGCTCCTTGTAAAATCTACTCGACACTCAGCTGTAATCTCTGAACTTTGCAGCACAAGAAATCTGGAAAAAGCCAAAATTTATTGGGGGGGGACAAAAGGTCAAAAACCAGGGACACATTTTAAACATTGCTTGTATAATGTTGGAAAGTTGCTAGAATAAAATGCTGTGTTACCACCATACATTTCACTGCCACGTCTTGAACCCAGGGGACCCTGTGCAAAACAGTCAGAGCAACATACCACTATGCCAAATCAGCTGTTTTGTGAAAGAGGAAGACAGAAACTTAAATGGCTACCATTTAGTGAATTCAGTTCTCACCATAGCACAGCTGTCAACCTCTTAGCACAAAACACCTGAACAAAGCCAACAATGGGTGAATACAGCCCCCAAACATTCAGTGAATTCAGTTGTCACCATAGCTCTCAACCTATTAGCAAAAAACACCCGGACAAAGCCAGTAATGGGGGAATATAGCCCCCAAACATACTCAGTGAATTCAGTTCTTACCATACTCTCAACCTTAGCACAAAACCTGGATGAAGCCAATAATGGGGGAATACAGTCCCAAAAATAGGCACAAATTTCAAATATCCATCTTATACACTTAGAAAATTGCTAGAATAAAAGCTTTTGTGTTACCATGCACTTTCTGAAGAATATGAAGTCTGATATTCAAATGTGTGTCATTTTTAACATTTGTTAACCAGGAAAGTCTGACTTGGAACAAAAGCTAATTTTTAGCAGAGGCCCAGGGAGAAACACTCCAGACAGACACATGTCTTTGTAAGATGGGAGGACACTGTATTCTGGGCTGTGGTGTAGTTCCTGTGTTGTCCATTACCTTACTTGGATAGAAGGAAGTTTCTTTGCTCACCAGTGAGAGTGGGGAGCCTTGAGCAGCCTACCTGTCCTTGGGGGAAGTGACCTCAGCACAAGAAGCTGTTAGTAATTGGTTGTTTGGGACCATTTCTAGCTTTTTTGTAGTTCACTGCTTAAAATCCGCGTTTGCACGGCTTTATGGGTCGCATAGCAGCTGGTTAAACAAGGTTAAACTTGGTTAAACTTTTCTGGCTCCAAGTCTGCTCTTCAATTTTTCCCTTAGAACTGTTCTACCTGCAATCTAAACAGCCTATACTCTATCTGAAAAGCTCAGCACTTGCTCCTAAAGCATTTTGTATACAGGTAAAGCACTCTTAAACAAACAAAAGTACTTCATTCACCTAAATTCTGTTGAGTACCCATTTCCCTATAGGTCCTTTCTGACTCAGTTACACAGCAATCTTTTCACTATTTCTAGCATGTCAAGGGTCAGTTGCTGGCGTCCTCTCCTGTTCAGCTGGTGAATCTAGAATCTTGAGGCAATGTTACAATTGCCTCATGTACACAGACAACCCTCTCCTCCTCCCAACAAATACAAATATATGAGAGATGCAACTATATAGCCAAACTGGAGGCTGAGCTCTCTCAATTCAGTACTGGCAAGACCAGTCAGGAGGAGAAGGTAACCACGCACACCACAAACCCACTCTCACATAGAACTATCACAACTGCAAACCAAACACATAAACACACAAAACATACTGGAGGCTGATTAAAAATCTACCAAAACAACAGAGGCCTCCAAAGCAGACACCCAAGCAACCACCACCTCAAGACATAGCACATGCAACACATAGTTCACAAAGTCAGTGTGCTAAACAGTCACAGCCCTTAAGGCCAAACAACATGCCAGACACACTTGTAATAGGTGACTCCATAGTCAGGCACACTGAACAAGGAGAGGGTCACAGTAAGCTGCCTGTCAGGAGCTAGAATCCGCCACATAACACAAGCACTCAGGTCACTCCACAGCAAGTACAAATATGACTCAGTCATTGTACATGCCGGTGTGAACGACCTGAGACGATACCTCCTGGACTACATGAAAAGAGACATAGAGGAGCTCTCTGATTATGTAGCCCAGGCCGGTATGACCCTGACCCTGAGCAGCATCTTACCTCACCAAGAATGATGCCCCAGTACAAAGACAAAATGATCAGTTTTAACAATTGGCTTAATTACTGGTGTCATTCTAAGGGGATCCAGTGTCTGTCTGCTTGGGATGACATGCTTGACAAGCCACGCTGCAAGGGATGGCTTGCTCCTGTCCCCCTGGGCTTCCGGATATTGGCCAAGGCTCTTGCCACCCCCATAGTGCCTTTTAGGCAAGGCTCAAATGACAAACCTACCTCACTAGAAAACACAAGTGGAAAAACTAAGGGTAATGCTGCTCAATGCCAGAAGTCTAAACCTCAAGATGCACCCTCAAGCCCTCCTCAGTATGGAGAACATTGATGTCTGTGCAGTGACTGAAACCTGGTTCAAGGCTCCTGAGAGCACCCCAGCACTATCAGGTTTTACCTCATATCATGCTTTCCGGCCCCAAAACTTGGGCCGAATCCACAAAAGGAGGGGAGTATCCATTTTCATCAAAGATACCCACACCTCCAGGTTAGTGGCAACGCAAGCATCGGAGACTATCCAGGTGCAACTAACCATAGGCAAAACTGCCTTACAGTTTGTAGCATGTTACAGACCACCCTCTCAAACTCAGGAACCCCACACAGCCTGGGTGCCAAACAGTCATTCACGAGAGTCCAATCAAGACAAAATGAAGTGTAGAAGAAAAAAATATTTCAATGCATTAGCTACATGACAACTTACTTAATATCCAGATGGAAACAGGTTGTGAGGCATGAAAAAATAAATTACTTTCTAAATGCATTACTGGAATGCCAGTCAAAATCAAATATAAAAAAACAAGCAGCACTCAACTCAAACCACTACTCCTTGCACTGCAGTTCTAATTATAATTTATATTCAGCTTTATAAAATTACCAAGTAACATGCTGAAAGTAGCAATCTGTGATACCCCCACTTATAAAAATGTTTCTTATCCAAAAAGACCTGCTGCCTGACTCAACTATCTACTTGTTTCATGGGGAAGACATGATCAAAGTAAAAATGACAAACAAGAAACAAGCTCAAGATAAATTGCTTAAAGGATTCCTGCACAAGTTATGGACCACACATGATAGATTGGCATTCTGTTTAGTTTATGGGTAAGCCTGCAAAGATGACTGCAAGTCTTCAACAAATAATGAGCTTCTGAAAATACTGTAATCCTGTCCTTTTATTACAAATTCTGTCATATGCTTTTCAATACCCAAGGCTTATACTTTATCTAGTTATGTAAATATTCGGCATAGCAACAATGAAAAGGCTTTCAATGCTGGTAATTCTTTAACAGTATGCTTATTAAAGCTTACTTGCATCTTCAACTCTGACAAGCCTACCTCATGGTCATTAAATCATTGCTACTTAAACAGTGCAACAAGGCACTGTGACAGCAAGGAATACCTGAATAATAAGAAGCATAAAACAAGAGTATAAAAATATGAGAGAAAAGCAGAACGTCCTGCAAAGTCAAGCACAGATGAAAAGCCACGGTGGTACTTGTGGTCTACCTTTGATGGGGGAATACTCTGCACACTTACACTGCATAACTGCTCCTTGTCTTCCTTGAACACATCCAGAGCCACTACAATGGGGGCGTGGGGTGCAACAAGTATGTTACAATTTGAAATGTCTCTGGCTGACAGTGATGGCTCTGACACTCATACCTCTCAACTTCAGAGCAAGAAATCTGGACAAAGCCATACATAGAACTAGAAGTGGGACACAGGCCCAAAAATAAGGATAATATTTAAATATTGCTCTTATTAACTTAGATAATAGAACAGTAGTAGGTCTTGCATTAGTACAAATTTTCTGAAGGGTATGAAATCTGAAACTCAAATGTCTGTCATTATTTTCTAACTTCAATCTTTAATGATCTGCCACTAATTTGCCAGAAAACCACAGTTTTACAGACCGCAATGTGATGCAAAAATATAAAGTTGCCACACAATGCATCTGGGAACCTGTCAAAAATGGACACCTTTTTAATATTAACACTGTTAACTTGAGCAGCTAATAAAATAAGAGCATCTACATGCATTTCTGAAATAAAAGTAATCTATAACTCTGATCATTACAGTTATATAATTGCAAACCCTCCGTTTTTCTTCCAAAATTGCCATTTTGAGGAGGGATTATTAGGGGAGAGCAACATTTTGAGTCAAAATTGGGGACAATGGAGAGGTTTGGATATTCCTAATTCTACAAAGCGATTTGCACATACCTCTCAACCTCTTAATGCAGAAAATCTGGACAAGGCCAAATATATTGGGGGAACATGCAAACACTACTAAAAATTGCTCTTGTATAAACTTAAGACAGTTGATAGAATAACAGGTTTTGCATTAGCATGCATTTTTCTGAAGGTTATGACGTCTGAAACTCAACGTCTGTCATTTAGTGACTTCATTCCTAAATTATTTGCTAGAAAACCACAAATTTTATGAGGAACAAACCAAAAATAAGAAGAAAATATCTATTCATTCTGCAAACATATGGACAACTGAGAGGTATAGTTCAACCAGGGCTGTCTGAGTTTGCTACCCCACTCCTCACAAAATCATGGTCGAATGGAGCCTCCCCCTGCAGCCATTCCAATGTCCCATTCCTTGGTTATTTTGTCCTAATTACCATAAACACTGTAATGTGCTGCTTTACTTCTGCGATGATTTAGATTTCATTTGAAAGTTTTATTTTGCATTTTACAGCACAAACTCTAATAGATATCTGTTAAACAAAGCAATGCAGTCTCATAATGAAAATAGACAGCATTAAAACTTCTCTGCCCTTGAATCTCACATGTATTGAAACAGCATTGAAACCCACATTCAAAGAAAATACATTTTGCCAATGGCAGATAAAGATTAACTCTGGGCTGTTTTCAAAATCATAAGCCCCTTGAACATGAAACATACACATGCTCTTTGATACACCTTCCTGACTGCATTACATTATATTCCTTATACAATACAGTACAGCTGTTAAGAGGGCATTTTAAATTTATTGTTTTGAACATTTTTCCAGTAAACAATGAAATAAAATGCATACACCAATGACAAAACTGCCCAATTCAGAACATTTCCATCATAAAAAGTCTACTCAACCTTCTATAGTTCACCAGTATCAGTAAATATGCACAATCTCTGAAGTAGTAAAATCCACATTAAAGAAATCTGTAACTAATAAAGAGGTTGCTGCCAGCAAACAGCTTCATATGTCATTGTTTCATCCACAAATAAAGTCCCTTTGCCCTTAAGAATAAATTTCCTATGTTGCATGCATTAAAAAAATGATAAGCTAGTAATACCGCAATAGGGAATGGATAGCAAACTGATAACAGGTTCATAGTTACTAGGTATCTTTACCAAAAAGGACTGCAGCGTCCACTCCTTTACAACACAGTACGAGTATCAGCAATGCATCTACCTACTGTGGGAGTAGAACCCACAGCCTTCTGCATCAAAAGCAAGTACACTACCTGTTGTGCTATTAACCGTGCAAGCAGAGTTAGCATAAGCAGCACTAAACTTTTGTTCGCTGCAGCTCTCAGCTCCTTGTAAAATCTACTCGACACTCAGCTGTAATCTCTGAACTTTGCAGCACTGAAATCTGGAAAAAGCCAAAATTTATTGGGGGGGGGACAAAAGGTCAAAAACCAGGGACACATTTTAAACATTGCTTGTATAATGTTGGAAAGTTGCTAGAATAAAATGCTGTGTTACCACCATACATTTCACTGCCACGTCTTGAACCCAGGGGACCCTGTGCAAAACAGTCAGAGCAACATACCACTATGCCAAATCAGCTGTTTTGTGAAAGAGGAAGACAGAAACTTAAATGGCTACCATTTAGTGAATTCAGTTCTCACCATAGCACAGCTGTCAACCTCTTAGCACAAAACACCTAAACAAAGCCAACAATGGGTGAATACAGCCCCCAAACATTCAGTGAATTCAGTTGTCACCATAGCTCTCAACCTATTAGCAAAAAACACCCGGACAAAGCCAGTAATGGGGGAATATAGCCCCCAAACATACTCAGTGAATTCAGTTCTTACCATACTCTCAACCTTAGCACAAAACCTGGATGAAGCCAATAATGGGGGAATACAGTCCCAAAAATAGGCACAAATTTCAAATATCCATCTTATACACTTAGAAAATTGCTAGAATAAAAGCTTTTGTGTTACCATGCACTTTCTGAAGAATATGAAGTCTGATATTCAAATGTGTGTCATTTTTAACATTTGTTAACCAGGAAAGTCTGACTTGGAACAAAAGCTAATTTTTAGCAGAGGCCCAGGGAGAAACACTCCAGACAGACACATGTCTTTGTAAGATGGGAGGACACTAGAGGAAACAAAAACAGGGAAGGCATACAGACGGTAAGGCACCCCAGCCACGAATCAAACCAGAGAACATGTAGCTGTTAGTCAACAATGCTACCACTGCACCAATGCACTACTGGCTTTGCAAGGACACAAAAATACAGAAACCACAGATTTTATGAGGAACAGTCAGAACAAGTATGAGGAAAAAATCTGCAACATTTTTACAAATGGTGGTGGGTAGGGAATTCAGGCTCTTCCCACCTGGGCCCAAGGTGCAGGGTTCAAGCCTTATTCTCTACACACCACCATGTAGTACCTGGGGCATGTTACACACACACACCCTACCTGGATAGATGTAGTAGATCCCTTTGTTGCAGCATTGCATTAAATCCATAGCCATTGCACTACAAGCCTGCCTGAGCACTACATCCTTCCCTATGTCTGTTGGAGCATTACAGCCCGTGAGATGTTCTTCCCCCGACGAGACTCCAGCCTGCCGACGTTGCAGTCCAAGTCTGATCCCTTTCTAGCGACAGTCTATGCAGTTACAACTGCATAGACTTCTGGGAATTCTGCTCTTGAATGTTTCCTAATCTGGACTGCTGCTGAGACAGTCTGCGCATGCTCCAGACTGTCTCAGCAGCAGTCCGGATATTGGAAATGCTGCTAGTACGCATGCGCGGGTCCGCTATTTGCGATCATTTTTTTATTTTATTTTCTTCTTTTCTATTTTCTTTTCTTTTTTTTCTTTTTTACAGCTGGGGGGGAGGCTGCAGTCCGGCAGTCCAATAGCATGGGCAGCCCCTGACTATGAACCTGTTTTTCACCTTGCCACCCATTCCCTATTGCAATATATCAGCTTACCATTTCTTTTAATGTAACATAGGCAATTTATTCTTCAAGGGCAACAGGCACTGAATTTGTAAATGAAATATTGAAATATAAAGTTGTTTTCTAGCAACAACCTCTTCATTGTTTTCAGATTTCTATAATGTGAAATTATTCAGATGACATTTACTTCTGCAGAGATTCTGAATATTGATTGATATTGGTGGATTGTATGACAGACGTTTGAGTGACCATTTATGGTTGAAATGTTCTGAGTTGGGCAGGTTGTCATTATTGGTTCATGATTTGTTTCATTGCTTAAAGGAAAAATGTTCAGAACTATAAATTTAAAACATACTCTAAAAAGTGGTGCTGTATTATACAAGGGATATAATTAAATTATTATATAGTATAATTAATAGTCAGGAAGGTGAATCAAAGAACTTTTGCATGGTTCTCAAAATGTGTGCAAAGAGCCTATGATTTGAAAACAGCCCAAAGGTAAACTTACCCTGCCACTGGCCAGATGCATTTTCTTTGAATGTGGGTTTCAATGCTGTTTCAGTGAATGTGGGTTTCAAAGGTAGAGAAGTTTTAATGCTAAGTCTGTTTTCATTGTAAGAGTATTGCTTTGTTTAGATTTAGTAAATGTCTATCAGTGTTTGTGCTATAAAATTTGAAATAAAAGTTGTAAATGAAATCCAAATATCTGTAATCATTGTAGAAGTAAAAACAGTATGCACACTGAGAGATTTGAACAGTGTCTGTGGCAAATGGGGAGAAATATCCAGGTAATGGGACACTGGAATGGCTGCGTGGGTGGGTGGGAGGCTGCGTGGGTGGAAGGGGTGGGGCTGCGTGGGTGGGGCTCTGGGTTTGCACCCCCCCCCCCTGAAAAAAATCCTGCGGGCTCCCTTGCCTGCCATACTATTTGTATAGTGGCTCTCTATTCACACAGTTTCTATAGTGCTTGAAAATAGAGAAAATTCTTTCTTAATATTATGTCATGAGTCAAACTAGGAGTTACAGCAATGGGATATAACAGTTTTCCCAGACAGTCTGAATTTCTACATGTTCAAAAGGTTATTGTTTTTTATTAACATGATTTCATATTACCTCCACTTTTTGTTTGTTAGTAATATTGTACTTACAAACCAGGGTACCCTTGACAAGGGTGATCATGCTTCCAGAATCTAGAAGAGCTTGAACCTCCCTCCCAGTGCATTCCCCTAGCTTTATTGTAACATAATGGCATAGTGCTGACTCAATTATTCTAGATGTGATTTAATTACTTTCTATAGGAGCAACTTCATTTACAGCATGCATTCCAATTTCCATATTTCCACTAGTATCATTCTCTCCAGTGTTAGTAGCACAGACCTTAGCAATCTGACCCCTTTCCCTCACATTTAAGACAAATGAATACATTACCTGCTGCTTTTTGTTTCACAGAAGAGGGCACATTTACAACCAAACAGTTCCATTTTGAAAATTAGTGGGGTGCTTATTGGTTGATGACACAAAAATACTAGCTGATCACTGATGTTGAGATTACTTTACAAAACTAATGTCATTTATCATTTGACTACTGCTATCATTTCTAGCATTTTCAATTAACTTTTGCTATCAGGTTCCAGGCAATGCTTTAAATATGCTGTAAATCACGCATATGTTCTCTTACTGATTTATCAATATTAAAGGTCAAGTGATAAAATTATATTGCTTGCACTTCAGGGGTTATGTCAACCCTGGCTAAAAGTTCTGTCATAGTCCATTTAATCAGTCTCAGTTGTCCCTTGTGGCATAAAGCTCAAAAGGCACCAAGTATAATTTCATCATAGTTGGCATAAACGTAGAACTGTCAGTTACAGTGGCCAGTACAACTAGCTGTTGCTGAAGTTGTACCTAGTTTTTGTCAGTCCCAGATCTGATTTCACATCTTTGTAGGAAGTCCTCCATGGATGGAGTTATCACGAACACAAGAATTACAGTGATTTAGGAATTAGTAGCCCAAATATGGTATGCATTTAGCAGCAGAGATAAAATAGCAAGTGTCCAGCCAACAGCCCACCACACACCATTAATATAAATTCTAAGAAGACACTGATGGTAGGGCATATAATGCATGAATTTATTTTTCACAGTGTCACAGTAAAATCAAATTATAGTCCACCTGGCCTGAAATACAAAACAATACCTGTAGATTCTTTTCATTAATGATATTATTGTCTCTCACAGCCCCTTTAGGAATAGGCCCAGGCTGTAGGCCTTAACAAGGCCTGAGTCATACCTCTGTATTCCAAGTGATTCTTCAAAGTATAGTCCACATGCAGTATAATTCATACGTGAGCCCTAACTGGGCTGTCACCCTCCATACCTCTTGGGTCTTCAAGGCGAGCTCGAGTTCAGCCCTGCTGAACTTCTAATTGAGGAAGAAGGGTCCTGATTCTAGCTTTCCAATCTATTTCCTTTTATATAATACTAATTACCAATCACTGCCTGGCTAATGCAAAGTGTTTGCTTAGAAATTGATGTGGAAATGTTCCCAAGTGCCATACTGAAGTGAACATTTATGAAAACTGCTAAAAGCAGCACTTTAGAATTTGTGTTCATGTATATATGTGTGCATGCATGAGTGCGTGCGTGAGTGTGTGTGTGTGTGTGTGTGTGTGTGTGTGTGTGTGTGTGTGTGTGTGTGTGTGTGTGTGTGTGTGTGTGTGTGTGTGTGTGTGTGTGTGTGTGTGTGTGTGTGTGTGTGTGTGTGTGTATGCAAATGGCAGTTGGAGCAGAGGGTTAAGGCTGTGAGCTTTTGTTCCTGTGGTACAGAATTTGACTCCTTCAGCCCTCCTTTGCCTACTACATGACTTTGAGCAAGTTATTTAGTCATTTAACCAGACAGTGCTTGGGAGCAACTGGAACTTTGGGCTGGACTCCTCAATGGTCCCCTAGACTGCAAGCCTAGTAACAACCTATGAATCTATAAATTAGATATCAATGCAGATAGAAATAAATCTATACATAGACATACATGCATCCATCCATACATACATATATGTACTTTAGCTATAAACATGTAGAAACTAATTTCACACGCATGCTATTTCCTTCTCCCTCCACAATAATCTCTTTCTGACAATCCACCCCTCATTAGCCCAGGAACAAGTAACCAAAACTGAAAATAAAATACAGTGGTTTGGAATGGCTTGTTTGAGTTGCATTTGCTTAAGCTTTGTCAGTTCAAAGTATTGTTTCCTCATACTAGCATTGTTCTGGACATATTGCAGTAATGTATTTAGGCTGAAATTGTTTGTGCTCACAGTGTTCCAAGATCAATTAATAGTGCAGAATAACCAATTATTCTTTTCATGTTCTAAGAAAGACTGCTTTATTCGAGATGGAGTAACTGCAGAGTCATAAGTACGGGGGTGCAAATATGCTTACTTTGTCTTTTATATATTTGCATATATCTCCATTAGCCTTGTTTGCAGCCGATATGTAATTGAGTTAAGGGATTTGTGCATACATGTCTGAGCTATAGTAGTTTGTACAGTTCATCAGTTTTAGATTACATTGTAGGCTCATGTGCCACTTATTTTTCCTGCTCCATTCCCATATCGACTGCCCCTTGCAGACTTATCAAGTATATTACAGGATGGTTTTCTTTTTGGCTGTGACCAAGTGACATAAAATGCCTGAAAATAAAATATGTGCTATTTATTTTTTTTAGTTCTCATTATACAGACTGCCTCCAGAGAACATTCACTTTCTGACAAGATGCTGAGGTGACAGAAAATGATAAAATATACTTTGAGTGATGCATATCTGTACTTAGACATCCCATCTACCCAGAATAACTGTTGGCCTGATATTCAGGCTTTGTCTGTGAACAGTTAACAGAAATATACTGGAAGTAAAGGCCGGGATTCCTAGAGATGTGCATGTGCTGCACATCTGAGCATGGCTTGTGTAACTGGGAGGTATTGTGAGGTGACATAGAGAAGAAGCTAGATATCCCAAGTGAGACAGGTAATACTGTACTCCTAGGTATGTACACTGCCTATGAAAACAGACACACCTGTGCAGAGAAACACATATACAGAAGCAAGCACAAGGCACAATCCATATGGTGGCTGCTTGCTACATTATGTGGATCTTTTGAGAATAAAAGTGACCAGACTCATGCATCCCCACCAAAAAAAAAACAGTGCATGTAGTAACATTAAAGGGAAAGTAAAGGGATGCATACGAAAGTAAGGATAAGGGCGCAAGCAAAGGGACACACAGAAGAACTAAATATAGGAGTGTGCAGGCTGGGGGAAGGCAGGACTACATTTGTTATAGTGAGGACAGGATCTCTTTATATAAAAGAAGAGGCATGGGGAAGGATGAAAGGAAAATCAGAGTAAGAAAGGGGGGTAGTGTAGCATGCGAAGGCCGACAGACTCACAAAAAACAGCAGCGGCAAATGGTGGGTGCTCATATACACTGTGATAGAGAGACATTGGATGGAGAGAGTGTCAAACAAAGGACTGAACATGGTGATAGGGAGGGTTGGAAAATGCACAGGGTATGTGGTGTCACACAAGAGGAAGGGGCATACCTGGCTGTGGATAAGTTTGGGTAGGAGAAGCAGTATGTCATCTGCTGCCCTAGCCCAGAAGGGCATTATTGTGATCCATCACCACATGATGAATTAGGTTTCCTGGTGTTATGGGCCAAAACAAAGCTAGTGAGCTCTATGTGAGTGGGGGGGGGGGGGGTGCATATTCAGCAATATGTGACAAAGACCTATCTGTATTCCCAGATCTGTCTTTTCAGCAGTTGTAATATGGCATGCCCCCATAGCTGTCCCTTGACTACAGTATGTTATATCTAGAGTACTCCTTTGTCTGTAGTTGACATCCTGCCAGTTTCACTATTATATAGTCTAATGCATTGTGCCATATCTTCACAGGTGGCTGCATGTCCAGATAATAAACAGCCCTGCTGAAAATTATGTCCTGTTACAGGAACTCAGGACACATGGATGGTGCCAGTTGGGAGAGGGAGTGCTGATGGAACTTTATGAGATCAAGTGCTGCAGACAGTGTTCTGTAATATAAATACCATGGGGATGACAGTCACAGATTACAGTAGTATTGTAATAATGTTACCAACATGTTACATTATACCAAAGCAAAGGCTCATTTCCATAGCAGTGGATAAGATATCCCATGGAAGAAGCACACAGTAGCAGCACGCTAACAAAAGCCAGACAGGCTTTTGGTGTCCCTTCAGGGAGACAAGTGGCACTGGGGTCATCCTGGGAGGAATGGGCACTGGCATCAGGATAAATTCACCCCAACTTGTTTTGTTGATGTACTAGGTTAGTACCCCATACAGCACAATTCTTTTCAACATCACTGCATATATAGTCTATAGCTAACAGCAGCATATGTTACTTAAGTTTTATTATATAAACATCAGGTAGCCAACCACAACATGAAGGCAGCAGAGGTAAATTGGGATTGTACATACTGCATGGACCCCATTAGCATCAATATCACATGGACACAATTGTAGCACAGCTGCTCATTCTCACTGTGGTGTTGTGTTTGATGAGTATTCATTGAACAAAGCACTACTATAGTGACAATTGTGAAGACTGCAGCAGGGCTACAGGGTGATCTTGGCCAGAAGTGTGCTGCACCCTAGGCCAGTACTATGAAAAAGCAACCCACCTTCTCAGGTCTTCAAGTTTGTGTCTTTCGGCTTTTCCCGGTTAGGGGTCGCCACAGCAGAACTCCGGTCCACTAATGATTGGCAGTAGATTTTTACGTGCTGGCTTGCCGGGCCTAACACACAACCTTCAACGAAGGAACGCCCATTCATGCATGTCGCCACACAGAAGACGCTCTAACTGAGAATCGAACGGGCAACGTCTAACTGTGAGGCGACAAGTGAAGCTCGAAAAAACACTTCACTGTAATCACCTGATCTCTACCAATCAGCTTCTTACAGTTAAATCTATGCCCCTCCCCAACCAGATCTTCCATTGAAGAGCAAAAAAATAATAATGATAATAATAATAATAAAAATCCTTTTAAACTGTAGCAAACTGCTTCCTACAAATGTAACAAACAGTTGCTACAGTTTAAACCATGCCTGCACAGAGAGCTATAGTGCTCAGATTTTAGTTAAAAAAATGTACTTTTAAACTGTAGCAAACTGCATGCTACAGTGTAACAAACAGTTGCTACAGTTTAGACCATACATGGAGTGCTACACAGCTCAGGTTTTTCTGCAAATGCAATACCGGCTACATTAAAGAGATATTGGGATTGGCTGATTGCATCCCTCCCAACACTTTGCACATGGGGCAGTTGCTCCTCACGCCCCACCTTAGCTACACTACTGATCTTGGCACTTATGCAGAGATGATGATGACAATGATGAGACAGATATCTGAGTCACTATCAGATGATACAGTGCCACTGTCTGACCCACCCTGAGTGGACACTGACCCACAGCAAAAGGAGAATGTGTGGATTAACCCGCAGATGAATGTGAGGCTGTACAATATGAGAACTTACCTTCCCATGGGGAACAGTTCTCCAGGGGGTATAAGCAGCAGTGATGTTTCTCCTGCAGTATGAGTCCATAACCTGCTACTATTCCCCCCCATACTGTTGTCCAGGTATCCAATATAGCTTTTCAAGTCTGCTTGACTTGTCATCTAAAATGTTGGCCTGCCTCTAATACAGAAACATTCTTTAGCTGTTTATGTGACGCACAGACCAGCACAGAGCTAATTGTTGCATTGCATGGCATGCATGAGGATGTCATCCAGCTCTCTTAGCAGCTCCCTTTAGATATGGAGTCTAGGGACACAATACTAATTAAGCTTAAGAGGTCTGTGGTGACACCAGCCACTTTAATCTCCACCTCCTTGCATATGATTGCCAGCACCATCCTCAGTGCCTATACTGGCGGTCCTTGTTTGTGTACCTACCTGGGGTGCCTTGTAAGGGGCATATCGCACAGTATATAGTCTTCTCCTATATCTGGAAGTCTATGGCACTCTGCCACTACTTGTTATGGGTGTTGATGGCACACAGCATCTAATGACAAGACACCTTGCCAATGGATTCAGTCCAGGTCATGGTCCTACACTCTTATATCAACTCTGCCAGGGGAGACCCCATTCCTAGTGCAAAAAAACAGCAGACTGGCCCCAGGTCAAGGTCATGAAATGGCACCCACACCCTATCACAGGAAGCAACTGTCCCCCGCACAGATTACCTGTGATTTAATGTCCCCTGTCTCTGCCTCTTGTCGTATTCTACCTCCCACTCTAGCCTCCTTCCTGTTTGGTGTATCTGATACACAGTGTGGCCCTGTCATGCACCATGCAGTTTTCATGTTCTCACCATGGACCTTATTTATGGAAGAGAAATTGCTGCTTCACCTGCACTGCTGTGCATTGTGCTCGTCTTATTGCAGGGGGAGAGCATTTTGGAGGTTGTGTGTCTGTTAGTTACTGCTAAATATCCACCTCAGTGTCATCAGATGATACTGCTGATGTCCTTTCCTGCAGGCTGTGTGTGTGCTCTGTCCACATCATTCAACTGTCCAAATTTTCTCCTCATATTTTTGGTCTGTTCCTCATAAAATCTGTGGTTTCCTTTTAAAACACTGGGGAATGAAATCACAAAATACTGACATATACTTGAGTTTCAGACTTCATATCAGAAAATGCGTGCTAACACCTGGTATTCTAGCAACTTTCTAAGATTATAAGAGCAATTACTTAAACATTGTCCCAATTTTTCAGCCTTTGTTCCCCCCCCCCCCCCGCATTATTTTAGGCTTTGTCCAGATCTTTAGAACTAAGAGGTTGAAAGGTATGGCTCAGTCTGATAACCTGGGCCTGTCCAGGCTGTTTCTTCACCAGGATATTCTGCAGATTACAGTATACTGGAACATCATACAGGCTACCTGGAGTGCTCCCCAAGACATATCAACATGGGACTATAAATTACTATTATGGTGCACCAGCCTGCAAGCGGCTTTTGTTTCCATGCAACTTCACACACATCTTGCAGAATCTATTTATAAATCCTTGCCACGATTTGCAAGGCTTGTTTTTTTTCAGGGAAGTACTTCAATTTCTTTAACACACACAACTACCTTCCACCACCTTTCTATTCAATATAGTTCTCTCAAATGGAGTTATTTTGGCTCCCATCACATAGAATGTAATTTATTCTGTTCTTTTTATTCCTCTTCTGTATGATATTTCAATAGATTAAGCCCTTCTGGATACACTTTTATTTGCACAATGAAATTATTCATTATTTTCACGAAGAGAACATCTCATGTCTTTGCATTATTAATTAGAATTGATCAGTTGCTGTGTGGCACAGCAACCTGTGATCTGTTTCAGGTACATTGCATGCTACCACTTTTGAATGGAAAGCAAGACAGTAATGCTGACTGATTATATTACACTCCTGTTTTATGTTGCAGTCTTGGTATAGTCTTAGTTAAGTACTAGACTGACTAAATAACAGCTTTTTAATGAAAAAAAAAATCTTCAGGAGTATATCTTGTCTGTTACTGATGTAGGTATTTGTCAAAACCAAGTATACTAAGCATGCTCAGAGCACTCCTAACGTAGATGCCAAGTACAGTCTACAACAACTGATAAGGAATTACGAAGGACAAGCAGGGTAGAAAATATTGGGTTTTGTTAAAATATTAATATAAACAGAGGAGATATGGGAAATAAGATCAAGTTGAAGAAGACTGATTAAAAAAGAGAACATATGACAGACTCAGTATAACTGGAATAGTATGTTTGATATTTGTAGTCCTGTCAAAACCCATCAAATATATTTTCAGTGAGTACTAAAGTATTACTTCACATTAACTTGATAAATAACATTTCCAGTAAACAAACTATTTTTAGCAGAGGGCTAGATCTCTGCATTCCACATCCCCAAATTAATATCATGGTCATACACTGTGAGGTAACGGGGAAACTCAACTGGCACTGAAGATAGATTCAATGAATTTATTTTATGACATCATTACTCCCTGAAAGAGATTCCAAACAACTGATAGGCTGCCTGATATTCTGGGTAGTGGACAGTAATTCAACACTTATAGCTAAAAGCACTGAAAAATACAGGAAAAAGAACAGCTGTGTACTTAACTTACCATAACAGTAGACACATGAATAGGTCACTGTTGCAGTAGCCATTACATGCAGGACATATCTGGACAAGGATACAGTGGGCCCAGCCAGTCTATACATTTATGCACCTTCCTCAAGTACTGTACATCCACCCTTAGCACAAGAGGATGTTCTAGTTTACTGGGTGAGCAAACTAGTGCAACTAAGGAAATTATTTTTTAGCTGTGGTACAGAATCACAATTGTCTAGACATACTGAGTTTAATTCTGGTAGCGGCCAAAAAAGCAATTATTAGAAAATGAAAATCAATGTCTAAATCAGCTGTAGAAGTAGTGACTATAGCAACAGAGATAAAACAACTGGAAATGGGATCTGTAGAAAAGGGGAGGAGCAAACTACATTAACAAAATGGAAACTGAGGGAACAATGCATGAAGAAAAATGTCTTGGAGGAGGAATGAGGTTTAAAAGAAGGCAAGAAATGAATTAGCTATGTAGTGTTTGATTGACAATGACCATATGGAAGATTATAAGTGGTGTATAATGTTTGCTACGGAAAATATGTCAATATAGCTTGTTTTCAGTTATATAAATGTATGATTGTCTATGTCATTAAGTGGTAATATAGTAAAGTTGTTTCTTCTTTTAAAAAAATGGATGTTCTAGTTTAAAAAGAATGTAGAGAAACACCAAAACTCAAAGTTTGCTTACGCCTAGAATGGAAGGATGAAGTCTATTTTTTTTTAGTAAAAAGCCTTGCTAGAAGAGAAGTGGGAGAAGGATATTCCACCCCATACAGAGAAGGCATTATTCAGGGGGCTAAAAGGTGGGTGCTACTACTGAAACAGGGGTCTATTCAAACACCTACTGTTATGGTAAATAAACTACTAGATATGGGATGATTGCCAGAACTCAACAGGAAAGGGTGGATGAAGAAGGATTAGTGTCTACAATACCATGAACAACAGCTCTCGGGAAGCATATTATGGCTCTAAAGACAATATCCAGCTTGTAATGTTTGTTAATGTAGAAAATGAGGACCTAATATCTGCTTCCAAAATGACTCTAGATTCCACATGCTTCCAGAAAGCCTTAGATGTGGCAACAGCTTTAGTATAATGAGTCTTGTCACAGTCTGTAAGAGTTTTGCCATGGCTAGTATAGTAGAACTGAAAGGAGAGGGAAAGACATCTGTCTATAGATGTCTAAGAAGCTGGCTGTCCCTTCTTCTTGCCACCATAGCATACAAAAGGTTAATTAGATTTTCTGATGTATTTAGTTTTATCCAGTGAATATGTCAACTGTCTGTGAATATCCAGGCAATGAATAATCCTTTCTCCCTTGTTTTGTGGATCTGTATATAAACCAGTTAGTTGGAAAATCTGATTAAGGGTAAAATCAGAGATAACTTTAGGTATAAAGGAAGGACTGGTTCTCAGTTTCACCCGGTCCTTGTGGAAGATCAAAAAAAAAGGCTGAATAGATTACTCATCCAGTAGAAGTTACAGCTACCAGCAGAACTCTCTTTCAAATTAGAAACTTTTCCGGCCCATAATTAAGTATAACACCCCATTCGGCATGTACTGTACAAAGCACGTGCAACAACTGGAGAGACCTCAGAAGTTTCTATCAAAGAAGATCAAGAGGCTCCAGCATGTACCTTAAACAGACCAACTAAAGTCCGTGTCACTATACTCCGTATCGTATCAACATCTTAGGGGAGACTTATGCCTGGCCTACAAAGCAATCCAAGACCCAAACCTAATGAGCTTGCTGCATATATGTAAATCAAACGGGACTAGGGCTACCCATTCCAGGGACCTAAATATGGCCTGAAACTTAAATAGGACATGCTGAAAGGACAGATTTATCTCCCAGCGACTGCCTCATATCATGCAAAACAGAGCACCTCTATGACACTGTTCAACAGGAACCTGGACAAGTGGATGAGGCACCGTGAATTCTTACCGAGGAGAGCTCCCGCAGCATTTCTGAACATGGGTAGTCATCACTAAATGCAATCTTGGGTATTGAATAACAACATTTCTATGGTATTAAAAAAATAAAACAAAGCGAAAAAAACAACTAAAAACAAAATAACACAGGAGCCAGAGTAAAGTTTAACACTTTTGCTCCGTTTATTACAGAACTTCTTCAGAACATTCAAACACTTCAATTTCCTTTTATACTACCAATCATCATGACATAATTTCCTCAGTTAATACACAGATTGTATATGTAAAAACAGCAATATTAATATAAAAGAATTATTAATACAAATGTCAACATATAAAAAAAATATTTTAACCAAAATGCTTGTGAATAATTAGTCATTAACATGTTTCAGGAGACTCTTAATAGAAATGTTATCACTAATTCCTGGTGCTACATCCACCCTCAGGAAAATCTGCCATTTGAGTTCTATTTTTTCTAAATAGTTATTAAATGTTCCAACAAACCTATTTTTGTTGACCTTCTCTACTACAAAAAAATACAAATTTTCTAAAATCAATGCAATTAACTTAATGTTTAGCCAAAGTATTGCTAAAATCCTTTTTCTTAATGGCTAGCCTATGCTCCCTGACCCTATGACTCAATTTCCTAATAGTTTTACCTATATAGAAATTCTCACAGTTAGAACACACTGCAAGATATACTAAACCTTTACTTTGACAGTTGTATCTACCTCTTGCTATTAAAGTGTAATTTAAATATTTAAAATGGTGGCTGTGTACTCCCATCATAAATCTACACTGAGTGCAGTTGGTACATGGGAATGTACCAAAATGTGAAAAATCAGCTTTACTCCCTGTGGACCTAGAAGAACTTTCCAATAATTCTTTTAAGTTCTTAGTTTCCTTATTGAATTCTATGGTATTACATTGGGATGAAACAACTAGGCTTAAAATGACCTCCGGGTCAATAGCCTAGTAATCTCCTATGATCTTATGATCCTATAAGAAGAGCTGATTGCAGTTTTAAATGAAGGTAGATTAAGTTTTTTAATCCAAATCCCAAGAAGGAGAAACATGTTTTCTTGGTGGCCTGATATATAACTCCTAATTGCTTTACTTGTAATAAATAGGAAAGCAGGGGATCCAGTAGCAACCAGGTTTAAATGGCCAAAAGATTACCTACTAGGCCAGAACTGAGTAATTCACATGGGTAGTGGAAGGCTAGCAGAGATGGGTCCTGTTCCCTATCACAGATCCACTGCCCTGTGTGAGTAAGTATACTCTGTGAGGATGTTTTTTTGTAAGTGACCCTGGTCAGTTGCATGAGAAGAGAGAAACAGTGTTGCCTGAACCAAAAGGGAGTAATCAGTAACTTCTTTGGTAAGCCTCTCCTGATCTTTTGAAAGACATTGGAAATGACAGGAAATGGAGATGGGCATAAAGAAACATCCTCAATCAGGGTTTGAAACATCTGTCGTCCAGATTTATTTCCTTGACAACTGGCTCAGTCGTCTGTTCAAATTGCTGGACAATCTGCAGGAAGACTTCAGGGTGCAGCATCCATTCATGATGTTTTGGATATTCTGAATTATGGAATATTCTGGATCTGCCTAATGAGTCTGCTACCGTGTTCTACTTTAAAGGAATGTATGTTGCCTAAATTGCTAAGTTGTGTTGAATTGCTATGTTCCAGGCAATCATGACCAGCCTGCAAAGATGGTATGATGTTGTCTCTCCCTTTCCTTATGCACCACATGACAATTGTGTTGTTTATTACCTGTAAGAGAGTGTCTGAAGCCCAAAGCTGGTTCAGTGCTTTGAGAGCATTTACAAGAGCCATCATCTCTTTTAGGTTGATGTATTTGTACCTGTGTGGAAGATTTCAGATTTCTTGTAGCCTGACATCCTGAGAGATAGCACCCCAGGGAAAGTCTGAGGTATCTGTGGCTACTGACTGAGAAGGCTGGTTGCAATGTACCCCTGGGTTTGACAGAACTTGTCTGGCCCATCAAAAGATACATTTCCCCACAAAGTTAAGAAATGGAATTGTGAAGGATAAAGGGTAAGAATAATGAGTAGAAACTGGATTAAGAAACTACTGGATCTTACTCGTGAAGTCTGACGTGTGACATCATGAGAAAAGAAGAGGTAATAAAACCAAGATCTGCTAGGAATTCTCTTGCAGTACACACTGTCTGTTGGGAAAGATTGAGAAGTACTGATTATGTTTGTTTCTTTTGTAGAGGAAGAAATGCAGTCATAAGGGAGGTGCCTAAAAGACATCCCAGAAAAAAAAAACAGTCAAACAGTCAGCGAATTTGGAATAAGAAAAAAAATTTTTAGATTCAGAGTAAAATCCAGATTGTGGAAAATGTTCAAAGTGAACTTTAGAGCTAACAGAGGGTCAAGACTGGTTAAGGTAGATATCAGCCAATCATCTAGATAAGGAAAGATGTGAATGTCTTGAAGCATGCAAAAGGATGTCACTGGACCAAGACATTTTCTGATAACCCTTGAGGTGGTAGAAAAATAAAAAGCAAAGAAATAACTTGAAAATGCAATCCAAATACAAAGAATCTTAAAAAACGTGTGCTTGTTGTGAATAGGAATATATAAGTAAGCATCTTTTAGGTCTAAATTGATCAAAAAGCTTGACAGGAAGAAGGGGAAAATGGTTTGGAGTCAACATCTGAAATTTGGTTTAAGGGGTAGAGTGTTTAGGATGAATAACTCTACAATGGAACCCAGGTTCCCTCTTTCCAGAGAGACCACAAACAGTCTTGAGTAAACTCATTTCTCTGTTGGTCTGACAGGGCTAGCTCTCTGATATCCTGCTGGAACATAGCAAGCAAAAATAACCGACAAGGTGTGCGTTAATGAGTAATTAACCCCCGTCCGGGTTGTTCTGAGGCCCAACGCTGTAGAGGGAGGGCCTCTACACCTGTGGAAGGGCGTTAATTACACATTAACACATACACTGGAGGGCATTATTCCATTTAGAGAACTGGCTTTCTGTAAAATGATGTTCTACTTACGTAGTTATATATTTTAATGACTATATTTCTTATATATTTTTGATGTAAAATAGTTCCTTAGCCAATTGTTTCAAAGTTGCTGTAGTATATGCAAATGATGCTAGAGGAAGCATTTTACATCCAAAATATATAATTTTTAAAAAATATCTAGATATTTGCTTTATTTTTATTCGGTCCCTTATTGTTAAAATGTGTGGTTTCTTCATAGTCAGTGGGGATTGAAGTCACTAAATAATGACATACATTTGACTTTCAGACTTTATTTCCTTCAGAAAATTCATGTTAACACAAATCCAGTTATTTAGCTTACTTTGTAATTTTTATAAGTAGGACATTTAAAAATCTATTCCTAT
Source organism: Protopterus annectens (assembly GCF_019279795.1). Taxonomy (NCBI): domain Eukaryota; kingdom Metazoa; phylum Chordata; order Ceratodontiformes; family Protopteridae; genus Protopterus; species Protopterus annectens. Next base: position 488,688,841 of record NC_056727.1, read on the forward strand.
GTTTGAGCCTTTGTTCCCCCTTTATTTCAGGCTTTATCCAGATTTCTTGAGCTAAAAGATCGAGAGGTACAAAAACCTCTTATCTGTTGTTTCCAGTGGTCCATCATGTCATTGTCTTTTCCTCTCACTCTCACACACAGACACACACACACACACACACACACACACACACACACACACACACACACACACACACACACACACACACACACACGCACGCACGCACGCACGCACACACACACACACACACACACACACACACACACACACACACACACTTGTACGAAAGATGCATGCTAACACAAGTTTTATTATTGAAAGAACTTAGTGATTTTTTAAAGGAATATGTTCCTGTTTTGAACCTTTGTTCCCCCTTTATATTAGGTTTTATCCAGTTAACTTATCTAAGAGGTGAGATGTACATAAACCTCAATGCTGCTGTTGCTCGATCGTGCTCACTCTTCACCCTCTCTCACCCACACACACCCCTCGCTTTCATGCACACAAACACGCATTCATACACACAGACAGAAACAAACACACAGAACTATACACACACAGAAACATTAACATACACCACACACTTTTTCTGTTATACTTAGTTTTTACACTCAGTAAACAGCAAAAGTGCTGTTTAGCGAGTATAAAATAATGGCTCAATCGATCTCAGTTTAACTCACATGCACACATACACTCACACACAGACATAAAAACACAGACACGCACTTTTGTTTTTTAGTTTTCTTTTTTTAAATATATATTTTACAGTCTCAAAACAGCAGAAGCACTGCTTAGCAAGTGTAAAATAATGGCAGCCGTTAGATTTTTTTCAGTCTGAGCTCCATGGCAGCTTGATATGCTGCCATGAAGTGGCAGACTCATTTTTTAGTGGGCATTACTTGTACATTAATACCCTGCTGGAAAACATTTGTTCTCCAGTCAGGATGCTGATGTACAGTTTGCCCATTCTCTAATATGAAATAATTAGAGGCAAAAGGTGAAGATGTTCCTTTGGAGGCTGTGGAATACCTGATGGAACATGGAGTGATGGTTATGTTAATTTTTAACTATGCTCTATTATGTCTGACACCCCAAAGTTTGTGGTTATTGATTTCTATTCAAGAAGGTATAGAGAAAGCTGCTTTGTAATTTTCAGGGGGAGGCCGTGGTAGAGAGGGGAAGGAGGGGATAGGTGACACTGATAGGAGTTCTTTATTTGGGAGTTTCACGAAAGGAGATACCGCCAGCACAGCTAGCTGGAGTTTTGTAAATAATTATATGTCATTTGTGAATATCAACATGATTTATATAAGATGTTTGTGTTACAACTGTATTACAATTGTATGTCATGTGTATCAAACTGGTTTGTACAAACGTGTGTTAAAAAATGTATTTTATAAAGTGCCTGTGCTTAAATCATAACCACAGTATGCCCTACTGGAAAAGAACAGAAATGTACAGGCACTATTGCAACTGTTTATATGTATATATTTTAATAGTGGAAACTGTAATACAGGAGGTTAACTTCAGAAAAATATCTGAAATTAAATTACTTTTTGGCTAGGCCATAAAAGATGGTACCTTTCAGTTTCAATGCAGCAAGAGACATAGTGTCTGTACTAGGGAGCTCTCTGTATTGTCTTTAGGGTGAAATAATTACTAATCTTGAAATGTGGAGGAATGTAATTGTTTTATGACTTCCAGCATCTGCAAAGATATGAGGTCTATGTATTTTCACAGGTAGATGCTAAATACTGCCAGGTTCTAACAGTGTGTGGGGGGGGGTTCATCTGGGAACTACAGTTAGATGACAAGAAATGATGTCATTCTGCAAGCTATCCCAGCAGTAATAATTGAGATATTAATTTGAGAAGTCTCTTAGAGAGACAGAGCATTCTGTGTTCTGTCTTGGACCTGGCAACAAGAAGTCCCATTCACCACACATCTGCCTTGCTCTATAAGTAAGTTTCTAGGGTATAGAAACTCTCTTAGATATGGTCAGGAATATAGTAAAGCTTAGGTTAGATATTTTTCTTTATTTATCTGAGACTGTCCTGTAATGCTGTTTTAAATATTTCCTGTAATTTTGAACTCTGATGAAATTGTGAATATATATGGAATATTTTCTTGTTCTTTTATTATTTATTATTAAATATATTTAAATCTTTCATTGTGGCTGATCTGTGTAGAGATATTTAAGTTTTGAGAGTTCTTGCATATTTATCTGGTGACACTGTGTGGGCCACTCCTAATAGCCTTGATCTTAGTCAAACTACCATTTTGTATTAATATTAATATTACACAGTAAAGTTGGAACACTTTGTTAAGGGCCTTAAAGTAGCTGATAAGGAGTTGACTGGTGGTAGTGGTAATTACCTTATAGTCTGGGCAGAAGGGGGCATAGCTAGTAAACCTGTGCCAGCCACTCTCAGGTGTGTGTGTGTGTGTGTGTGTGTGTGTGTGTGTGTGTGTGTGTGTGTGTGTGCGTGTGTGTCAACCTCAAAGGGTGTGTGTGTCAGCTACTTGGGCAGGGACACAAAGCACTGGTTGGACAGAAAGGGTGCTGGTATGTCTTGGCTTAGTCACTCAGCTGCAATCTCAACTCTATAGCTGTGCCAGTGGGAAGTCTTACTGGGGATTTGGAAAAAGAGGGAGAAACCAGCCCCAGACTGATTGTGGTCTCTGTGTGCTCTTAAGGTAAACTGCCTCTTCAATTATTTAAATTTATTGGCCATCCTACAGTATTTCATAGTACCAAAATACAAAAGTGACCACCCCTTTCAATCCATCTTGCTGTTTTAAAAATAGTAACTCTCCACTAAACCTTAACTTTTTAAACAGGTAAAACTCAAGTTACCTACTTTCACATCTAACGTCTCTAGTGCACACTGCAGAGTGCATTCTTTTCAATCTTACCTTTAAGCATCCCTGTGACTAGCACTTTCTCTAATACCTGCTGGAAAGCACTAGGAAGCCTTAAACTCATACAAACACTGAACTCTCCTTGTTAACAAGGAGAAATTAATAGTAGGCACTAAACAGCCTATAATTGCAAAGTACCTTGCTAAGGAAACAGCTCCTATACTTTACAAAGAAAAAAAAGCCCCAAACCAAGCATGTCCAAGGGTCAGCTTCCGGTGATTTTTCCTGTCCACCTGGTGAATCTGGGCATACTGGGGCAATGCAGCAATTGCCTCATGTACACAGACAACCCTCTCCTCCTACCACCCAACACTACAACCTGTGAGAGATGCACTTACATAGCCAAGATGGAAGCAAAGCTCTCTCCACCCAAGATTGTGCTAAACAGTCAAGAGGAGAAGGTTAACACCCACACTACATCTCAAGCAACACATAGCCCTTCTAAACCCGCACCACCAACACCCACATATAGCAACACTAAATCCACATATGCAGAGGCCCTTAACTGTAACCTGCCCAAGCAACAAAGACCTCTGAAGCTGAAACGCAAACAAACACCAATCACAACCAATGTGTCACATAGTTCACAACACCAGTGTGCCACCCAGCAACAGCCCCTAAGGCAAGACAATGTACCTAACACTTTAGTCATAGGCGACTCTATAGTCCGGCACACTGATGTCCCTCTCACCAGGTTGAATAAGGAGAAAATTACAGTCAGCTGCCTGTCGGGTGCCAGGATCCACCACATAATGCATGCACTCAAGTCACTCCACAACAAGTACAAATATGACTGTCATTGTCCATGTTGGAGTGAATGACTTGAGACGTACCTCCCTGAACTACATGAAAAGAGACATGGAAGAGCTCTCGGATCATGTGGCCCAGGCAGGTATGACCCTAGCCCTGAGTAGCTTCCTGCCTTCGTCCAGAATGATACCACAATATAAGGATAGAATGATTGACTTCAACAATTGGCTAAGCTTATGGTGTCATTCAAAGGGGATCCAGTATCTGTCTGCCTGGGATGACATGATTGACAGACCATGATGCTTTGCCAGAGATGGTCTGCACCTGTCGCCCCTGGGATTCAGGTTACTGGCTAAGGCTCTTGCCACCCCTATAGTGCCTTTTTTAGGCAAACTTCAAAGGACAAAACCACCACTGTAACAGGTACAAGCATACAAAATCTGAAGGTAATGCTACTCAATACTAGAAGTCTAAACCTCAAAATGCAATCTCTCGAGTCACTCCTAAAAATGGAGAACATCGATATCTGTGCAGTAACTGAGACCTGGTTCAAGGCTCCAGAGAGCACCCCTGCAATACCAGGCTACAACTCTTACCACACTTTTCGGCCACCAAACCAGGACCAAAACACTAAAGGTGGAGGAGTGTCAATATTCACCAAGGATATTCACACCACCAGGCTAGTTGGCCAATACAATGTGTCTGAAATTCTCCAAGTGCAACTAACACTAGGTAAGACTGCAATCCAAATTGTAGCTTGCTACAGATCCCCCACCATACCCCAAGATTCTCACTACACCTTTCTAAACATACTGGAAAATATTAATATAGAACCAAACACCCTAATACTGGGTGATTTTAACTACCCTGCCATTAAATGGGAAAACTACTCATGTCCCAACACCTTTGTGCAACGGTTCTTGGAATTCATAAATTCCAATGCCCTGGATCAACTAATCCATAGTCCCACCAGGGGCTCCAATATCCTAGACCTGGTCATTACCAACATGGGAAATCAATGCTCCATACCTATGGTCACCCCCTTGTTAGTCAGGTCTGACCATAAGCTAATCACCCTTAACATCCACATCCCACCCCACCCCCGAGTAAAGAAACCACCATAAAAAACTTCTCCAAAGCCAACTTCATGCTACTCAAGTCAAAAGTGACAAACTTCATAACACCCATGCAGATGGGAACTGAAAGTTCAACTGCTGAATCCTACACTAAGGCACTGTCTGAGCACATCCACTCATGCATGAATCGTGCCATCCCAAATAGAACCAAAATGCTCTCATCCAAAAAGGAAGCCAATCTGGTGGTCCCCTGCCATAAACAAACTTTACAACAAAAGGAAGAAACTTTTGCAGAAAAGAGGAAAATCCCAGGATGCAAAAACTCCCTTACTAGCCTCAGTAAGAAACTGAGATGCCTCATAAAATCCTCCAAAGCTAGTTACGAAAATAAAATTGCCAAAGATTCCAAAGACAACCACAAAGCATTCTATAACTATGTCAAGAATCTAATGGCAATGCTCAGATCTGATCTGAGCTAAAACAGAATGGCATTAAATATACTGATCCAAAGGATATTGCCAATATCCTGGCAGATCGATTCAGTGCCAACTTCACCCCCTCTCACCCCTAAATGGCCCATCTCAATACCGGAAGATTGCCAAATTCCAGTAATAACGGCCACACAGGTACAAAACGCACTCTCTAAAGCCAAGAATACAGCATCCATGGGACCAGATGACATCCCGGCTGTGTACTACATGAACTACAATATGAACTGGCACCTCACCTAAGTGTCATGTTTAATCATAGCCTCACCTCAGGTTTCGTGCCCACTGAGTGGCGCAGAGCTACAGTTATCCCAATCCACAAGGGGATCCACCTTGGATTCGAAACTACCGTCCCATCAGTCTGACAAGCCTTATCTGCAAGGCCATGGAGCGTATTATCATGGAACTTATAAACAAAGACATTGGCAACCTTCAAACACTGGACCCCACCCAGTTTGGGTTTGTGAAGGGCCGATCTTGTCTCCTGAACCTGATTGACTTCTTTGAATCAGTCTCCAGAGCCATGGACAAGGGTAAGGTGGTCCACACAGCCTATCTAGACCTTGCCAAGGCCTTTGACACCATCCCCCATCTGGAATCATAGATAAACTTACTAAGTTGGGCATTAATCCCTATGTCACCCAATGGGTTGCTAAATGGCTTACTGATAGAACCCACACTGTAAAAGTAGCTGACTCCAAATCCAGCTCCAGACAAGTGACAAGTGGAGTACCTCAGGGTTCAGTCCTGGGGCCGCTATTGTTTGGCATCTACTTCTCTGAAGTACAGGTCAACACTAAGGGACTCTGGCTAACAAAGTTTGCAGATGACTGCAAACTGGGAGCCATTATTGAATCCCCAAATGATGTGGATACTCTACAAAAGGGCCTTACAGAAACAGATGCTTGGTGCCAGAGCCACGGGCTCAAGCTCACTGCCAATAAATGTATTGTTATCCCCTTTGGGAAAAAACATGTATCCATGAATTACCATATAGGTGGCAGTACACTAAACACAGAAAGTGTGATAAGAGACTTAGGGACACAGGTGGACAGTGGTCTCACCTTCGATAAACACATCGCCACAACAGTCAGGAAATCCTTCTATGTGGCACACCTCATCACGAAGGGCTTTTCATCCAGAAAAAAGGAGGTCATTGTCCCACTGTACTCATCCCTCATTAGACCCATTATAGAATACAATGCCCCATTTGGTATGTACCTCTCAAGACATCTGCAACAACTGGAAAGGCCTCAGAAATACCTCACTAAAAGAATCACAGGCCTAAAGCAGATGCCCCTCGCTGACCGCCTTAAAAACTCCAGCTATACTCTGTCATATCGTCTACTCAGCGAACTCTGCTTAACATACAAGGCCATGTCAAATCCAGAGCTGTTGGACATGCTACACTTAAAGAAATCCCAATCCCTCAGAGCTACACGCTCCAGGGATCTAAACCTTGTCATCACAATAAACAAAACATGCTGGAGGGATAGGTTCCTGACCCAGAGACTCCCCAGACTCTGGAATAGATTGCCCATACATGTCAAGCAGAGTGCCTCTTTGGACCTCTTCAAGAGGAACCTTGACGATTGGATGGGAGAAAGGAAATTCACCCCAGGGATCACGTCAGTCACCCTGCTAGACAGGGGTCCAGGAAAGTAAATAATGTGGGAAGAAATAGCCAGGGAATTGTTATGGCTAGGCTTGTATAGGCCTTAGGGCTGATAGCCTAGTACCAACCTATGATGCAGAGAGCTGCATCTGGAAATACTGTGTGTGTGTACCTGTTATCCTCCCAGTGTATGTCTCCCACTGTTGCCAGTGGTGAGGATTGAGGCTCCTTGATTACTGGTCCAGTGATGGGTCATCACAGGGAGCTAGATCCTTGAGATCCATTAGGTTTCTTTTACTCACCTTAGGTTCATAGGTTCATAGGTTCATACTAGGCTATCTGCCCTGGGGCAATTATAAGCCTAGCCCGATTCTGTATGGCTTACGCCACCCCTTGATTTGAGTATACTGTGCCCTCTTTAAGGTTTAGTTTACTGTGCCTCTGTCTAATAGTGACACGGGAGTAATCCCTGGGACAAACCTACGATCCCCCATCCACCTATCGAGATTCTTCTTGAAGAGATTCAGTGAGGTGCTCTGCCTCACATGAACTGGAATTCTATTCCAGAGCGAAGGGAGCCTCTGGGTTAAAAACCTGTCCCTCCAGCAAGTTCTATTTATTTCTGTGCTGAGGTTCAAGTCCCTCGAGCATGTGGCTCTAAGGGATTTAGATTTACTGAGGTGGAGCATGTCCATTAATTCTGGATTTGACATAGCTTTGTATGTCAGGCATAGATCGCCTCGAGTAGGCGGTATGCAACTGAGTAGAGCTGGAGTTTTTTTAACCGAGCAGCATATGGCATCTGTTTGAGACCCTTGATCCTCTTGGTGAGATACTTTTGGGGTCTTTCTAATTGCTGCAGGTGTCGGGTAAGGTACATCCCAAAAGGGGCATTGTATTCTATGATGGGCCTGATGAGGGATGAATAAAGAGGCACGATTACCTCTCTTGATCTAGATGTGAAACCCTTCATGATGAGGTGGGCTATGTAGAAGGTCTTTCTAACCACTTTGGCAATGTGGTTTTCAAAGGAGAGATTGCTATCAACTTGGGTCCCCAGGTCCCTAATAACTTTCTCTGTACTTAATGGGTTTCCACCTATGTGGTAATTTGTGGGCACATTGTTTTTGCCAGAGGGTATGACTATACATTTTTTGGCATTTTGCTTTAAACCATGGCGCTGGCACCAGTTATCTGTCTCTGTGAGACCTTTTTGAAGGATGTTTGTGTCAGTTGGAGAGTTGATTATGGCACCCAGTTTGCAGTCGTCTGCGAACTTGGTGAGCCATAGTCCTCCCACGTTTGTCTGTACCTCGGAAAAGTATATACCAAACAAGAGTGGTCCCAGGACAGAACCCTGTGGGACACCACTTGTGACCGGTTTCGAGTCTGACATGGCTCCAGCAACTCTCACTCTGTGTGTTCTGTCTTTGAGCCAGTTTGCGACCCATCTTGTGACTTAGGGGTGTATATTTAAGCTGGATAGCTTATCTATGATGCCCGAGTGGGGTATTGTGTCAAATGCCTTTGCAAGGTCCAGATAGGCTGTGTGGACTACCTTCCCTTCATCTATGGCTTTGGTGACTGTTTCGAAGAAGTCAACCAGGTTCAAAAGGCAGGATCTGCCCTTGACAAAGCCGAACTGGGTAGGATCTAGTGTCTGTAGGTCCCCAATGTCTTTGTTTATGAGCTCCATGATGATCCTCTCCATAGCCTTGCAGACTAAGCTAGTCAGGCTTATGGGGCGATAGTTTCCAGGGTCCATAGAGGCTCCACCTTTGTGGAGTGGGACCACTGTTGCTGTACGCCATTCTGTGGGCACATATCCTGTAGTGAGGCTGAGATTGTATAGTTGTTTTATTTGAGGGATTAGTTCCTCTTGGAGTTCATGTAGGACGCAACCTGGGACGCCATCTGGTCCCATGGAAGCAGTGTCTTTTGCTTTGGAGAGGGCAGCCTTCACCTGAGCATCTGAGATGTTTGGGAGGCAGCCCTCTGCCGGGATAGATACTTGCTCTTTTGGGGGGGAGGGGGGGGTTGCACTGAACCTGTCTGCCAGGATATTGGCGATGTCTGTGGGTTCAGTATATTTTTTGTCATTTAAAATCAACTCAGAACAAGTCTGGGAGTTGCATCCCAGGTTTATAACATAACTGAAAAAAGCCTTATGATTGTCTTTGGTGTCCTGTGCAATTTTTCTCTCGAAACTGGCCTTGGAGGATTTTATGAGGGGATCGTAATTTTTTGCTAGTACTGATCAGAGATGCCTTCCCTATTAGGGATTTTGCTCTATCATGTAGTAGCTTCCTCCTTCTGTTGTACAGTTTATTTATGGCAGAGTTCCACCAGACTGGACGCCTGCCTTTGGATGATTGGGTCTTGGTTTTGTTTGGGATAGCATGATCCATGCATTCCTGGAGATGTCCGTAGAATGGGTTTATATAGGATTCTGCAGTTTGGGCCGTAGTTTCCACTGGCCCTGGGGCCTTGAAGGATTCCACTTCGGTTTTGAGAAGTGAGAAGTTCACTTTTGTGAAGTTTTCACTGTGGTTTTCTGGGCTGGGGGTGGGGTCGGGATGTGGACATCCAGTGAAATTAATTTATGGTCTGATCTTACCAATGAGGGATATACTTCTGGTGTGGAGCACAGACTCCCCATGTTGGTAATGATCAGGTCTAGTATGTTGTCCCCTCTTGTGGGAGTGGTGACTAGTTGTTCCATAGCATTTGAGTTTATAATTTCCAGGAACCTTTGGGCTAAGGTGCTGGGGCTTGAGTAGTGCTCCCAGTCAATGTTTGGGTAGTTGAAGTCGCCCAATATAATGGTGTTCGGAGAGATCTTCATGTTCTCCAATGTTTTCAGGAAAGCCGAGTGGGATTCCTGACTTTGAGAGGGTGGTCTGTAGGATGCTATAAACTGAAAAGCAGTCTTGTCCACTGTTAGTTGCACATGGATGGTCTCCGATACTTCGTGCAATGCCACTAACCTGGAGGTGTGGATATCCTTGATAAATATGGAAACTCCCCCTCCTTTTTTGGTTCGGTCCGGGTTTAGAGGCCGAAAAGCATGATATGAGGTATAGCCTGGTAGTGCTGGGGTGCTCTCTGGAGCCTTGAACCAGGTTTCTGTCACTGCACAGATATCGATGTTCTCCATACTGAGGAGAGCTTAGAGTGCGTGCATCTTGAGGTTAAGACTTCTGGCATTTAGCAGCATTACCCTTAGTTTCTTGTTCCTTGTGCTGTCTATGGGGGTGGGTTTGACTTTTGAGCCTTGCCTAAAAAAGGCACTATGGGGGTGGCAAGAGCCTTTGCCAATATCCGAAAGCCCAGTGGTGACAGGTGCAAGCCGTCCCTACCGAAGCAACGTGGCTTGTTGAGCATGTCATCCCAGGCTGACAGACACTGGATCCCCTTTGAATGACACCAAAATTTTAGCCAATTGTTAAAATCAATCATTTTGTCTTTGCACTGTGGCATCATTCTAGGTGAGGGTAAGATGCTGCTCAAGGTCAGGGTCATACCAGCCTGGGCTACCTGATCAGAGAGCTCCTCTATGTCTCTTTTCATGTAGTCCAGGGAGGTACGTCTCAGGTCATTCACACCAGCATGTACAATGACTGAGTCATATTTGTATTTGCTTTGGAGTGACCTGAGTGCTTGCGTTATGTGGCGGATCCTAGCACCCGACAGGCAGCTCACCGTGACCTTCTATTTGTTCAGCCTGGTGAGCGGGACGTCAGTGTGTCTGACAATAGAGTCACCTATTACAAGAGTATCAGGTGTGTTATTCAGCCTTAAGGGCTGTGGCTGCTTGGCACACTGACTTTGTGGGTTATGTGTTGTGTGTGTTTTGTTTTGAGGTAGCGTTTGCTTGGATGTCTGCTTTGGAGGTCTCTGTTGCTTAGGTATATTTTTATTTAGAGCCTCCGAGTATGTTTTTGTGTATTTATGCGTTTGGTTCGCTGATGTGGTGGAACTATGTGATACTGGAATTGTGTTGTGTGAGGTTACCTTCTCCTCCTGACTGGTTACACCAGTTTTGAGATGAGAGAGCTCAGCCTCCAGTTTGGCTAAATAGTTGCATCTCTCACATATATTTGAACCTGTTTGGAGGAGGAGAGGGTTGTCCGTGTACATGAGACAGTTGTAACATTGCCTCAAAATTCCCAGATTCACCAGCTGGACTGGAGAGGAAATCATTGACTGACCTTTGGACATGCTAGAGTAATATAGGGAAACTGAATTTAAGATGGACCAATAGAGGACAGGGTAATTCTTCTTAAACTACTCCTTTGCAGGTTTTTGATGGCTTGATTTTAAGGGTTTGTGGAAACATGGCCATGGTTTGGAAAGCTAATTCTTTTGAAACTTATGAAATGGAGATACAAATAACTTTATAATACTCTGTATGAGTTTACCCTTTCCTTTTTATTTTTTTGTAAATGTCCACAGAAGTGTTACCAAAAACAAGTCATTCTCCAGAGGAGCATTTAATAATTGTGCTGTCATATCCCCAGGAGAGGACTGCAATCTTAATCAAGCATGTCTTCTCATGACTTTTCCAGCTGTAGAAGCCCTACAGAAAGCATCCACACATTACAGCCAAATGTAATGATGTGTTTAGCTACCTGAGAGGCAGAAATAAACATGCCCATGACATCAGTTTCAAATGAGTTTTAGAAAGATTGGCTAAGGTTTGTTCCATGTTGTTCAAAACAGATGAAAAGAACATGGATATATGGGTCTGGCAGTTAATGATTCTAAAGGCTAAGGTGGCAGGAGTGTAACCCTATCAAATTCTCTGCTGCCTTTATCATCAGGGACTGGGTTAGAAGTGGTAAAGGTTCTAACACCTTTGTCAGCATCCAAACATATAACAGGAAGGTCAGCAGAGGGATTTTTATAGATGTACTTGTATAAATCAGGAACCCTATAAAACCTGTCAGGCTTTTTAGGATCCAAAGGCTGACAGTCTGGGAACACAGAAGTGGCTGAAAAGGTGTTCTGGTAATCACTAGCAGAGCGTATGGGTGTGATGAGTCCCACTCCCATCTACAGAACAACTTTTCTCACATGTAAGAGAAGATCAGGGGCATGTAGTCTGAAATGACCACGTTAAAGTTATAATTAGTACAGGGCATTAGTACAGATAGCAGCAGCAAAAAACTGTGGTCAAAAGCTAGTTAGTACTTGTCTCAGTTTGGAACCCTGTCACTAGTGATCATCACTAGTAAGGAAGTTATCAAATTAAGATACTCCTTAACTTAATACACAAATAAATGATTGCCATTCATCCTTCGAATGAGATGTTAAACCGAGGTCCAATCCACTTGAGTTGGTGGTAGTTCAGGTAGATGTAAAAGATCCCATGGCATCTATCAAAAATAGAAGTTCCCCAATGGCCTGGTCAAATTTGCACCAGAAATATAAATGCCATCTCAGGTCTCCCCTGAAAACAGGCCACTAGCTTAGTGGGACTAACCCAGAAAACAAAGCATAAATAAATAAATAAACAATCAAAGTTGTGATCATGGTATTCTAGTGATAGTCTAAAGCTGTATTAATTTCTGCAAAAGTCTTTCTCGTGGGAATATTTTAATACCATGACTAAAACTCGCTCCATAGAATTACTGTTTAATAGTTCACTTTATATATATTTTCTAGATGTCAATATTACATGTGATTTTAATGGTGCTTTAACTACAAAGATATTTAGAAAGGAATGTAAAAAGAACACACTAGTATTTAGAAAAAACATGCACCATAAGCACATATACGATAAAGTTGTTAGAGTACAGATGTTAAGAGCTGCTCATCTGACCAGCAGTAATGCAGATCTGTGGGATACATTATGTTGAAAAAAAAAGATTTTTATATAGAGGTGATGTTCTGATTTTTATATTAATAAAATGTGGAGTTAATTAAAGATAGATCTGCTAGAGCTAAACCTTTCTTTATATCTTATTTGCATAACAGTTATGTGGATTACCGTGTAGTAAGGAATGGGAAGAAGTTGAGGTTACCATTTTTATATTCTGGAGATATTAATACATTCTGTGATATAATAAAAAAGAACTGGAAAATTTTAACTGTGGATCCTCAGTTAGAATGTATTATTGGTGCTATCCATCTGTCACCTTTAAAAATAAAGCAAACCTTAAACCTTAAAAGGCAGCCGTGTTACAAGTGATCTTCTGGTTTAACATTTAATTTACAAATGATGTATACTTCCCATGCAAAGATGTAATTAATGTGGGTACATTTTAGAACAGTGCGTTTTATGTACAGTCATCGGGGCAGAATATAAAATATGTGGTTATGCAGATTTTAGCTTACAATATATACAATACAAAGCTAGGTGCATGGAATGCTGTAAATTCTATATTAGAAAGACCAACCAATGTTTCATAAAGAAAATGTATGAACACTTATATGATATAAGGAAACATAATTTATATAATGCTTTAATGAAACATATTATGCAGGAAGGGACATTACATAAACAACCTGAAGCATCATGAATTTAAAATTATGTAAGTTTAAGAAGTGGTAACATTAGGAATGTTACAGATAATATCGAGTATGAATGGATTACAAGACTTAATCCTGTAACAGAACATGGGTTGAATGATTCCTGCTGGACTTCTTTGAGAAGGTCACCAAAGCAATGGATAAGGGCAAAATGCTTCACACTGTCTATCTTGACATAGTCAAGGCATTTGACACAATACCCCACTCAGGCTTTATTGACAAACTCATGAGGTCATTATACTTACCCCTCTGGGCCCAGCACACTCTATTTGCTCTCATTACACTTGGGCTCACTCTGCTCCCCTACCCTATTTTCATTGCCACCCACCCCTGATTCAATTTACTTTATAGCTAACCAGATTTACCACACCCCTCCTACACTCCCACAATTATTAACATCAACCAATCATACTCTACCCCTCCTTCTATCACACTCTGATACCTCATGTTGCTTGTCTTGGTTTACTATTGAAGACGAACAGGTGGGGTAGTTTGTTTATATGCTTTATTACACAGAAACACATTAGGATGGATAGCAGCAGTGCAAAATATAAATGAACTGATTGACAGACTATACGGACATACATGTGTATATCTCAACAGCTTACTACAAAATGGCAGTCAGGCTCAAATGTGCTAAGTATTTATGCACTTGTGCAAGCCCCTAGAAAGCTTCTTAAAGGTATACATACATATTGATCTACACCTCCCACTCACAATCTCTAATTGTATTCCCCCACCCCATTACATCACCTCTCATCTTCCTCCTATCAGTTACACACCACCCTCCCCTTCTTACTCCTTACCCCTCACTATGCTTACCCTTCACCTCTTGTCCTTTCTAATTCTTATCCTATCCTACCTCCCATCTTATCACACTCAGCTCAACCTGCATCCCACCTCCCAAACATCCTCTTACTTAACAGGCACCTTTACCTACTACACCTCTCCCATATCACCTACCCTCTTTTCCTGTACCGAACACTCCCTCCCCAAAATCACACTCCTTCCAAAAACAACTCCATATCATAAAAACAAAATGAAATTACTTACTATTCTCCCCACTTCATCACTCCTTCTCCACCTCTGTAACACCCTTCAGCTCTCTGGAGACATCAATCCTAACCCAGGCCCCCATAACATTTCCTCTACTCTCATCAACTCTACTCAAATACTCTAACAAGTACCAACCCCTAATCTCAAACAACTCTCCTTAAACTCCATCAATATCCACAGCATACTCAACAAAACAACTGAATTCCACTCATGGATATCTCAATATTCCCCAATATAATTTCTCTCTCTCTGAAACTTAGCTAAAAACCACACAGCACAGACAATGAGTTTCTCCCCCCAGGCTACAATATCTTATGACTTGACAGACCACACAAAAAAGGTGGAGGTGTTGCAATTATGTACTCTGACATCCTAACCTTATCCTCACTAACCAACCCTCCCCCCACCTTTTCACCCAGCAGAATTTATCCTTGCTAATTGCAAGCTCAATAACCACAAAAACATAACTATAGCTGCCATCTACATTCCACCCAAAGACAACATACCTTTACAAGAACAGATCTTTCACTGGATGGCTGACACGGTTTCTAATGAAACTATCATACTAGGGGACATCAATATTAACTGGCTTGCCCTCTGCTCTGACTCCTCTTCCACCTGCATTCAACTATATGGCTTTTCGCAGCTTATCACCTTTCCCACTTTACTTCATAAACCCATAAACACCAGTTCTGTACTGGACTGGATCCTTGTCTCCCACCCTAACCTCTACCACATCCCCGAATCCCTGCCAAATGCTGTCAGTGATCACTCACCTATTCATGTCCACAGATTCTCCCCCCACCTCACTAGACCCCATCAATTTAAAGAATGCCATAAGTTAACACACTTCAACCCTGAGACTTTCAATAGCTATCTCTCCACTATCAATTGATCCTTTCTCTTTGACCTCTCTCTAGACAATGCCATTGACCAATTCAACATCTTCTTAAGCACTCTCAGCTCCCTACCCCTCCCAGAATGATCAGAGTTAAATCACACTGCTCACCCTGGCTCACCAAGATAACCCAATCTCACACCCTAAGCAGAGATTCTGCATGGAAACTCTGGGAAAAAATAAATTTCTCGTACGCTACCAAAAATATAGGGAACTCTGTAATCTGGCCAAAAAGGACATACACATCAATAAAAGAAACTTCTACCATGTACCCCTATCACTCTTCTACCATGTACCCTAACCACTCAATCTAGAAATCCCCAAAAATTCTGGCATGCAGTCAACCAAATTCTTGACCACAGAAACCACTCTACACCTAATCCCTGACCTAATAACTCACCCCAAAAAACTGCTTCTATCTTCAATAATTACTTTATCGATACCACATGCAAACTCATGCCTACTTCCAACACTATCAATCCCTTACCTCCCAGCACACACCCACAACAATACTCTCCATTCTCGCTAAGTCCCATCTCCACCAGCTACATTAAAAGGCTTCATTACAAACTTAAACTATGCTCCCCATCAGCAGACAACCTACCTTCATGCTTCCTAAAGTTAGCAGCCCACTCCATTGCATACCCTGTATTCATCCTCATCAACCGCTCAATCCACGAATCCTAAGTTCCCAACTCTTTAGAAGAAATTCCACACCATTCTGATTCACAAAGGAGGGAACTCAGTAGAACTCTCTAATTACTGCCCAATTGCTACACTGTCTCCACTCTCCATTCTTCAGCACTGTGTTCATAAACAAATCCTGTCTTATCTCATGCTCAAAAACCTCATCACTCCCACTCAGCATGGCTTTCGCCCCCACCACAGCATTACTACTGCTCTCATATCCTTTACAAACTTCATCTCCCTTGACAGAGACAATAATAAACTTTTGTCCTGCTTCTTCTTAGACCTTTCTAAAGCCTTTGACACTGTCTCCCATTCAATCATCCTCTCTAAACTAACTCAACTAAACCTCTCCCCCACAACTATTTCCTGGTTCACCAGCTACCTCACTAACAGACAGCAATCAGTCAAATGGCTCTCAGCCCTATATTCCTTTCTCCCCATAAAAAAATGTGTGTCCTTAAGGCTCCATTCTAGGCCCCCTTCCTTTTAACGTATTTACTAACTAACTCCACTCATCCTGTCTTCAGTCATCCCTCATACAGTATGCAGATGATTCCAGTATCATCACCATTGCCAATAATCCCTCTGATCTGCTTTCCCTTACTCAAACCTCCTTTAACGTCATTGCAACTTGGCTAACTGACAAACAATTCATCCTTAACCCCAAAAAGACTAAACTCCCTCTATTCTTACCCAAATCTCTCTATTATCCAAAATCCCCTTTCATCATCTCTTCCCTAAACAGCACCATTATCTCAACTGAATCTCACACTAAGCTGCTTGGCGTAATCATTGACAACCAACTCAAATTCAATCTCCATGTACAGAAATGTATAAAAAAAATAACCTACTGTATAGAAACCAAAAGTTCCTCACTCCTAACTTGAGAATCTCACTTGCCCAGGTTTATCTCCTTGACAACCTATACTGCTCTGAAGTCCCAACTAGCTTACAGTCCTTTCTTCTATTTAAACTAGAAACCACATATAACAAAGCAGCCAGATTTCAAGCTAACATGCCACTTAAATCTCATCACTGTCTTACTCTGCAGAATCTCAGCTGGTTAGAATTTCCTAACCAACTAATTTATTCTCAACTTCTCACAATCCACACAATCCTTAATAAGCCCTGCTCCTGCCCTAGTATTTCCTCTCTTGTCTCCCTCTATAACCCATCATGCCCCCTCAGAAGCTCAGACCAATGCCTCTTACAGATTCATAAGCCAAAAAGATCTGTAGGACAAAACCTACATTGCTACATTTTTGCTCTGTCATGGAATAAGCCTCCCATGGCCCTTAGAAATATCACCCATGGTCAAGAATTCAAAACAGCTCTCTGACATTACCTACATAACACCAACACATGTCAATGTAACCACCCCACCTAAATTTTTCTCCACTCCCTCTATCCCACCTTTCCCTCTTTTCCTCCTGATTTTTTTCTTCCCCTCACTTTCCTCTATTTTACCTCCTTCCCTTACAAGCACGTAAACTATTCTAAACGTCTGTGTACAATAACAACACTCTACTGCTCCTCACCTCACTTCCTCATCTTCTGCCCCAGTGTTCTAATACTTATTTTTCCTTTCCCTCCTTTGCCTTTGTATTTTATTTCCCTTTATTCTTTACTTGACTAACATTCCTTAGTATCTCCTGCTTGTCCACTAATACACGTTTCCTCTGCACCTTCGTCACCCTGCTCTAACCCAATGCTCCTCTACACTTACTCCTTAGTTAAAATCCCTTCCTCACTATCTCTTCTTGGACTATAATAGGCCACCAAATATACTTTGAATCACCTCCACAGCCCCTCTGCTTCTATCCAGGTGCTTACAATGGCTATTTTCAACTATACTCCACTGAATTTTGTCTTGTAATCCTTTCAGTAGCACTAGTTATTGTTTGTTCTTTGGCAACTGAAAACTAATGCCTATTCCTATCCAGGCATTAATGATACGTGTTCCATCAAATGTTTGCTCAATATTAAAGCTCTAGAGAGATAGTTGGATATTATATATACAGTATTTTTACGTATGCACATTTAAATTTGGAAAATATCTCAATGATCAAGTATTCCATTTTGTTATTTTTAATATTGTGTATATGTATATATGTATATATGAAAATGTTAATGAGTTGTTGGTTTTTTAGTACACATATATATAACAAAAACAAGTTATATTTTAGAAGCATACGTTAGGTAGTTGGTCTAGTTAATTAATACATGTATATATGTGTGTGCATATACACATGTGCATACATATATATACATGTATTTTATATGTATGTTTGTAGCTTTAAGCTAGGTATTTATTGTTGTTAAATGGTTGGTTTAACTAAGCACAAGCTAATTAATTATTCAATTAATTTTGGGCTTGGTTTAAGCACTTGTGAATATAAAATGCAATGTGTTTCATTTTTACTTTGTCTGAAGAAGTGCAAGCAATGTTTTGCATGAAAGCGCTTACCAAGTTTAGTAAAAGAATTTTGAATCCTTTTTGGCTGGCGTGATTTGTAGCCTCCGTTTTTCTTTTTTCTTGGTTTGGAAAAGTTTTATTTGTTTATTGTTTTGTTAAGCAAACAGGTATTTGTAGTGCCTTTTGGTTGAGCTCTGTATCGGTACTGACAGCTGCACTGTATCCCCCCCCATGACTTCCAAGTTATTCTTACCTTTTTTCTCTCTTCCCCTTCCCACACTGAGATAATCGGAGGAAGGGCACTGAGCAAACTGGAATCTGTAATATATAACATTACGTATCCTGTTTTTTTTTTTTGCTTATTTTTACAAGTTATTTATAGCACTTTTATTGTCTGCTGCATACTTTTCTAGATAGTTTCACTGTGTGTGAGGTATTAACTGGAAATTGTCTACATTTATTAAGCATCTGTTTGGGTTTTTTGTTCTGATTTCCTGCCAAGGAGTGTCTCATATAACTTGTCTGCAGTTAAAAGCTTTCTCTAGAGTTTCCTTGCTCCTTTATCTGTTTAAAATGTTCATTTAAAGGCTCACTGCTGCTTTTCTGCTTTGATAAACATTTCTGCGGTTTTTTCTACCTAAGTAGTGTGGGTATTTGTAGCTTTGTCCATATTCAGGCTTGTGTTTTGGGCCTAGTTGTTTGTGGAGGCTGTGAGTCTGAGCACATGTTCAAGGCCATCTTAGTTTAGCCAAAGCCATACTGCATTTCAGTAAGAGGGGATTGTTTATGGTCATTGGCTGATTGGGATTACCTGGACTACGGCTTGGAGTAAGCACCTCATTGGTTCTTTCGAGCTTTATTTAAAGTTGTTTCAAGTTGTTTCAGGTTTCAAGTTTCTGTTACCTAACAAGTTAACTTGTGAGTGTTTCTGCCATTTCACACTGAGCTAATCGGAGGAAGGGCACTGAGCAAACTCAGATCTGTAATATATAACATTAAGTATCCTATTTTTTGCTTATTTTTACGAGTTATTTATAGGTAGGTTCATAGGTAAGTACTAGGCCATCTGCCTGAGGGTATCTGTAAGCATAGCCAGAATGTGTTGGCTTTCACTGCCCCCTTAGATTAGTTTCCTGTGCCTCTGTCCATCAGAGCCATTAGTTCCCTGTGCCTCTGTGCCGCAGAGCCACTGCAGTGATCCCCAGGGTAAATTTTCTGTTTCCCATCCACTCGGCAAGGTTTCTTTTGAAGAGTGTTAGTGAGGGGCTCTGCCTAATGTATAGCACTTTTATTGTCTGCTGCATACGTTTCTAGCTAGTTTCACTGTGTGTGAGGTATGAACTGGAAATTGTCTACATTTATTAAGCATCTGTTTGGGTTTTTTGTTCTGATTTCCTGCCAATGAGTGTATCATATTGTTTTCCACCCTCCCTCCCTTTTGGTATCGTGTTCTTATACTTGGGGGCTTTGCAGTTGCCCCCCCCCCCTCACCTCCACTGTAAATTTGATCTGGGACACTCCTCCCAGTCTAGTGTCATTACCTCATTCTACCTAATCCAGGGAGAACATTTGAGAAGGCCAACACACTTAGTTTCTGCTCCTCCTTTCCCCTTTACAAAAAAAAAAATTCTAAGCTTGATTCCTGCCTTTCTAGACGTAGTCTAGTCCAGCTACAGATTTGCTGTATACAGGACTGTTTGTAAGCTTCTGAGCCCCCAAGCCTTTCTGTGTTGGAGGGAAGCCTTCTAGCTTAATTTTGTTTCTTAGAACTAAAAAAGCAACAGGTTAGTTGAGAAAACCACTTTATAAAATACAAAACAGCAAAGCTTTCGGGTGAAACCCTTCCTCAGTACTATTACATATGCTTAAAACCAAACTGGTTTAAATACAGGTCATAAAAATAATCTACTCGAAGTCAAGGAGTATGAGTAAATATTAAGGCTTGCTTCTGACCATCCTCCAGGCTTGAATTCGATGGTTACATTAAAACCTGTTCTTATTAAATTGCAACAAACTAAATTGCGTTGTTAGATGTTGTAATATATTTTTCATATATTTTTTATATATATTTTTATACATTTTTGTATGTTTTATGTTTACACTTTATATTTGTATTTGTTTGTGTCATGTGACTTTTGGACTGCTAGTCATGTGATTTTTATGACCTGTATTTAAACCAGTTTGGTTTTAAGCATATGTAATAGTACTGAGGAAGGGTTTCACCCGAAAGCTTTGCTGTTTTGTATTTTATAAAGTGGTTTTCTCAACGAACCTGTTGCTTTTTTCGTAATATTTTTCTGCAGCCTATAGTTTCTTAGAACTAGCCAGTTTTTTAGTTTCAGCACTCAAATCTGTTTCTTTCAGCTCAGCACTTGCTCAGAACTCATTGCAAGCACTAAATAAGCTACAAATTACTACAGCACTCAACTTTCCTCACTTGTCTAGAGGAAAACAGTTTTTAGTACTTAAATAAGCACCTATCCATGCATGTCTAAGGGTCAGCTCCTGGTGTTTTCTCCTGTCTACCTGATGAATCTGGGCATCTTGGGGCAATGCAGCAATTGCCTCATGTACACAGACAACCCTCTCCTCCTACCACCCAACACAACAAACTGTGAGAGATGCACTTATATAACCAAACTGGAAGCAAAGCTCTCTTCACCTAAGACTGGACTAGACAGTCAAGAGGAGAAGGTAAACACTTGCACCACACCACACTCATCACATAGTCCCTCAAAACCTACACCACCAAAACACACACACATAGAAACACAAAACACACACCTACATTCACAGAGGCTCTCAATAAAAATCTACCCAAGCAACAGGGACCTCCAAAGCTGAAATGCAAGCAACCTCCACCCCCCCCCAACACAACCCAAATGACACATAGCCCACAAATTCAGTGTGCTACTCAACTACAGCCCATAAGGCATAACAACGTACCCAACAATCTAGTCATAGGTGACTCTATAGTCAGACACACTGATGTTCCACTCACCAGGCTAAACAAGGTGAAAGTTACTGTCAGCTGCCTGTTGGGTGCCAGGATCTAACCCATAATGCACGCACTCAGGTCACTCCACAACAAGTACAAATATGACTCTGTCATTGTCCATGTTGGTGTGAATGACCTGTGATGTACCTCCCTGGACTACATGAAAAGAGAGATGGAGGAGCTGGCTGATCTTGTAGCCCAGGCAGGTATGACCCTAGCCCTGAGTAGCGTCCTGCCATCACCCAAAATGATACCACAGTACAAGGAAAAAATGATTGACTTCAACAATTGGCTAAGCTTCTGGTGTCATTCTAAGGGGATCCAGTATCTGTCTGCTTGGGATGACATGATCGACAAACCACGATCCTTTGCCAGAGATGGCCTGCACCTGTCGCCCTTGGGATTCTGGATACTGGCTAAGGCTCTTGCCACCCCTATAGTGCCTTTTTTAGGCAAGGTTCAAATGACAAATTCACCACCACCATTTCAGGTACAAGGAAGCAAAATCTGAGGGTAATGCTACTCAATGCTAGAAGTCTAAACCTCAAAATGCACTCACTTGAGGCACTTCATAAAATGGAGAACATCGACATCTGTGCAGTGACAGACACCTGGTTCAAGACTCCAGAGAGCACCCCTGATTTACCAGGCTATAATTCATACCACATCTTTCGGCCACCTAACCTGGACCGAAACACTAAAGGTGGAGGCATGTCCATATTCATTAAGGATATCCACATCTCCAGGGTAGTTGCTCAGCATAATGCATCCGAGATTATCCAAGTGCAACTAACTCTGGGCAAGACCACAATCCAAATTGTAGCTTGCTACAGATCCCCAACCATGCCCCAGGATTACCACTCTTCATTTCTTGATACACTGAAAAATATTAGGGTACAATCTAACACCCTAATAATGGTCGATTTAAACTATCCCACCATCAGTTGAGAAAACTACTCATGTACCAACTCTTGTGCTCAATGTTTTCTGGATTTCATAAATTCCAACACCTTGGATCAACTTATCCACAACCCCACCAGGGGCAGCAATATTCTAGACCTAGTCATTACCAACATGGGCAACCAGTGTTCCACACCAGAGGTCAGTTCCTCGTTGGTCAGATCTGACCACAAGCTAATCATCCTAGACAGCCACATCCTACCTCCACCCCCTATTAGGGAAACCACCATAAAAAATGTCTCCAAAGCCAACTTCACGCTTCTTAAGACAGAAGTGGCAAACTTCACAACACCCATGCTGACAGACAATAGAGGTACGACTGCTGAATCCTACACAAATGCACTCTATAAGCACTTACATGAGTGCATGGATCGTGAAATCCCTAACAGAACAAAGATGCTATCCTCCAAAAAAAGGAAGCCAATCTGGTGGTCCCATGCCATAAACAAACTCTACAACAGAAGAAGGAAACTGTTGCAAAAAAAGAGTAAAATCCCATGATTGGAGGAACTCCCTGGTCAGCCTCAGTAAGAAGCTGAGATCCCTCATAAAATCCTCCAAAGCTAGTTATAAAACAAAATTGCCACTGATGCTAAAGACAACCACAAAGCATTCTATAGCTATGTCAAGAATCTCAATAGCAACACTCAGATCTGCTTTGAGTTACAGCACAATGGCACTAAATATACAGAACGAACTGATATTGCCAACATCCTGACAAATAGGTTCAGTGCTAACTTTACCCCCTCTCATCTCTTAAAGGGCCCATCTCTATACCGGAAGAATGCAAGGTTCTTGTAATACGGGCTGCACAGGTAAAAAACACAGTCTCCAAATCTAAGAACTGACTACATCCCAGGCTGCGTTCTACACAAACTATAGAACAAACTGGCACCCCACCTAAGTACCATGTTCAATCATAGCCTCACCTCAGGCTTCGTGCCCACTGAATGGAGCACAGCAACGGTTATCCCACTCCACAAAGGGGGAGCCACCATGGACCCCAGGAACTACCAGCCCATTAGCCTGATGAGCCTGGTCTGCAAGGCTATGGAACGTATCATCATGGAACTTATAAACAATGACATTGGTAATCTCCAAACTCTGGACTCCACCCAGTTCGGGTTTGTAAAAGGCAGATGATGTCTCCTAAACCTGATAGACTTCTTTGAAGTGGTCACCAAAGCCATAGTTGAGGGTAAGGTGGTTCACACAGCTTATCTAGATCTCACCAAGGCTTTCGACACCATCCCCCACTCTGAAATTATAGATAAACTTACTAAACTAGGTATAAATCCCTATGTCAGAAGATGGGTTGCCAACTGCTTCACTGACAGAACCCACACTGTGAAAGTAGCAGACTCCAAATCCAACTTCAGACCAATGACAAGTGGAGTACCACAGGGTTCAGTCCTCGGTCCTCTCCTGTTTGATCCAAACTTGAATCCTGCTACCACAAGATCTGCGTATTTGCATCCAATTCAAAAAACTCATCCCACCACTGCCACTCCCTCCTCACCCTCAATTGGCTTGAACTCCCCCAACTACCTCAGTTACCTACAACTCACCATTGCCCACAAGCTCATCTTTAAACCCACAAACTGCCCATCTCTCATTACATCCTTAAAAACCTCTATACCCAACCGCCAATTCAGATCCACAGACCAAAATCTCTTTTAGGTCTACAAACCAGCACGACCTCCTTACCACCTACTACTGTCCTACTCTTTAGTCAAGCAGTGGACCCCCCCGCCACCTTCACAACCTTCCAAACCGTAACAATTTAAAATCTCAGCTATTCTCTCATCTATCAGCCCAATGGGAATGCCCATGTCACACTCCAACATAAACCCCTCTCCACCCCATCTCTTTCTACCCTGCACTGAAACCATTACCATTTACCAATTCTATTATTTCATCTCACCCTAAAACAGTCTCGCCCTACGAGGGACTGATTTTCTCTCTGTTATCTAATGTACTATACTTTACATAATCCAGTTTTCTCGTACTCTCTCCATGCAAAATGGTCCACCTAACCTGCAAAGGGCTAGTAGCTACTTGTTTAATGTTTACTTACAAAGAGCTTATTTGACAAAAATATCTTTTTCTGCAAATGTTCAGTTTACCCAACCTCCAGAAGGGCTAGTAACCTTCTGTTAAATGTTAACTCACTAAAAGCTTATTACATAACGTATAATATTTCTGTAAATGTTTTAATTGTTCTGGACAAATCTTTGTTATTCTTTTGTAACATGTAATATGTAACTTGCAATACTTGGAGCTTTTCTCTCCAGGCCTCCACTGAAAATGGGCTCTTTATGGCCCAGTGGACTTCTCCGGTCATCAAAATTAAATAAATAAATAAATAAATACATCAATAAATAAATAAATATATCCAGAATATTGAAAGTGTATTCACATTTCATCTTCTGTACTTCGAACATCTTGCCTGCCCAATTTGTCCTTGGAAACTCTTTCTTGTATGAATTGTTTTTGTTAACCTGTGTATTTTTACTTCTGTTCTGCAAATTTTTGATCTGCATTATTTGTTGCTTTGAATTTAATTATTGTATAATTTTTGTATAATGCTAACTTTGGAGCTTTTCTACCCGGGCCTCCTCTAAAAAAGGGAACACGCCCAGATGAACAAACCCAATCAACAAACGTCAAATAAATAAATAAATAAATAAATAATAAACCATTATGTCACCCAGTGGATAGCCAGCTAGCTTAAAGACAGGATCCAGGAAGTTTAAATTGGGAAGCCCACTTCTATATAAAGCCATTCACAAGTGGAGCACCTGGGGGAATCAGTCCTGAAACCTGTCCTTTTTGGCATTTACTTCTCTGAAGTCCAGGCCAATGTCAAGGTCCTCTGGCTGACTAAATTTGCAGATGATTGCAAATTAGGGATGGTCATAGAATCATTTGCTGACCCAAATGTTCTCCAGGAAGGACTGGCACAGACAAATAACTTGTGTCAGAGCCATGGACTAAAACTAAATGCCAAACAATGCATAATAGTATCCTTCTAGAAGTCATCCACCCCTGATAACTAACATACTGACAACACACCCCAAGAGCTGATCCAGTAGTCAGGTATTTGTGGACAAACATAGGCAGTAATCTAGCTTTTGAGCATATCTTGCCTGCAGTAGTGAGGAAATCCTTCAATGTTGTGCAACTTATAAACAAAAGTATGGCGTCTAGGTCCAAGGAGGTCATTGTTCCACTGTGTTCAGCATTCATCAGACCTATCATTGTATGCAATGTTCCCTTTGATATGTACATAACCAAGCACATACAACAACTGGAAAGTCCACAGAAGTTCCTCAAAAAAATATAGGGAGTAAGTAACATGTTCTATGCAGACCACTTCAAGGTCTTATCCATGTATTCTGTCTCCTACAGGCTGCTGAGGGAAGATTTATGCCTGGCATACAAGGCATTGTCATACCCCACTCTGATGGACCTTCTGCATATCTGTAAAACAAACAGCATCAGAATTACCCATTCTAAAGACTTAAACCTTGCCTGTGATATGAATAGGACCTGCTGGACAGACAGGTATGTATTCTAGATTCTAACCCTTCTCTCGAACAGGCTCCCCAACCATGTGAATCAGAGTTCCTTCCTAACACAATTCAAGTGTAACTTGGACAATTGGATGGGGAATGGGAATTTCATCCCTGATTTGGCACCTATGTCTCTAATGGACACAGACAGCCTGTAAATGGTTCATCTCCCAGGCTCCTCCTTGTAACTTTTTCATCCCCCAAGCCCCTGCTTATACTTATCAAGGATACCAGAACTTGTTAGAGATTTGGAATGCATGGATAGGCTTCAAAAGGCCCTTGTGATTGTTAGCCTAGTAAACACCTATGAACCTATGAAACCTTTATTGAATAGGAGATTTAGGCATTAATTACTGTGCTGATCATAGGACTATGATGTCACTGGGATAATTTAAATTGTTTTATGCTTCTAAATGTTTTAAAGAACTTAGAAAACATCTGGAGAGGCGTGAAGGTGTTTGTTTTACTTTACTGAATTCCCCTATTTCTTTGGTTCCTAGTCTGTAGTTTTCTAATATTTAATATATTTATTTTCGTACTGCAGCTTTATTTATTGTTATTTGTTGTTTGCTTAGAAAGTGAATATTTGACTAAAAAGGTGGTGGCTGTGAAAATATGCAAGATTGTTTTGCAGCAGTTATGTATTTGTGAGTGTTTGTATGGCAGAATTCAAGCAAGGGTTAGGTAATGGGATAGATTTAGTGTTGAGCCTTTTTGGTGTTTTGTCTTTTGTGTCTTTTTGTGTTGTGTAGTAGTACTGTTAGGAAATGAGTTTTTAGTAGTGTAATATGCAGGGCTGTGGTTAGGGGCATGGGTAGTGGGTTAGCAAACAGTTAGGTGGTATAGGAAGGCAATGTTTGATCTGGGTTTTGTAGCTAGGGTTTAATGATGATGGGAGAGAATCTGTTACTGTTTTGTGATAACTTCTTTTTGCATGTCACTCATTTGTGCATTTGTTCTTTTTTCTCTCATCTGTGTATCACTCTTTTGTGTTTATGACCATTTTTATATATATATATATATATATATATATATATATATATATAAAAATATGGAGCTACATAAAATAATTGAAACCACAAAAATTCAAACTGAAAAGCGCTGACTTAAAAAAATGTACCTAATGCATCGCATGCTTTAAGACATAGGTTTGAAGCATGGAAACAAAAAACTTTGTTTTTAAAGGTGGCAAGCCCTCGTGCAGTCTCACAAATTTTATATATATATATATATATATATATATATATATATATATATATATAAAAACACACACACACACATATCAGGTGAAAGTAAAGCTGTTGGAAATGGTGCTTTTACCAAAAAACAATTAACTAGTCAGATGTATTCACTAATGCTAAATATACTCTTTGTTTACTTACAAGATTGTAAAACAACATATAAATGCGCTAATACATTAATATAAATGTATTAAAGTCTGCATTCTACTGCAAAGTCAGTCAGTTGGCTGTCAGACAGATGATGAAACCATGTAAGACAAAGGCAACATGGATTTAGAGACAATGTTTTAGATATAATATACAACTAACTATACTTAGAAAATGACTGGCAGACCTTACAGCGCACTGTCCTTTCTCTGGCAGATACAGCAACAGTAGAGTTCTGTTATCATTGTCCCCCACCCTGCATATATAACTCTCAACTCTCTAGATGTTCTCAGAATGTCCAGATTTTTGCCTCAGATTTTTGGTCTGTTCCTCATAAAATTTTTGTTTTTTTGGAAAATATTTGAGGATTGAGGTCAGAAATAAATGATAGACCTTTGAGTTTCAGATTGCCTTCCTTCTGAAAATTAATGCTAATGCAAAACCCGTTATTTATCAACATTCTAAGTTTATATGAGCAATATTTAAAAATTGTCCCTATTTTGGGCCTTTGCCCCCCCCATTATTTATGGCTTTGTCCAGATATCTTCCATTAAAAGGCTGAGAGGTATACTCCCATGCAGACTGTGCCACCTGCTCTCCCCTACAGTTTACAAAGTTACTACATCCGTGAGAAAAGATGAATTCCCCCCTTGGAGTGACTACCCTCGGGTATCAAATTGGCTTCAAAAACAGCATTACTGAATTGTCACTTTTGAAAGCAATGTCTCAGTAGAGATAGAACTGAGTAACCCCATAATTTGGAATAGTATTGGACCACAAAGAGAGCAAAATTGTTTGAGATTCGTGACTACATTCTCTTTAGATTATGAAGCCCTGATCACAATACTGGGCAAAAACTGGCAGTTGTTACTGTCCGATAGGGATATACAAGGAAAGTTGGGAGACAAACCGCTGGTCACCTGAAAAAAAGGAAGGAACCTAAAAAAACTTACTGAAAGTAGTAACAGCACTTTTAGAGGCACCCCAGGGACATTTAAATGAGAGGCATGTAACCAGTGTCGACACATTGCTACAGGGTCAAAATTCATTATTAGGGGGTGAGACTATTTCCTGAAGAACAAGTTTAACTGTAACTCCAAAGCCTTAGTCTATGTAGCATTATTTTTTTTAAATCACAGGAAATGATGTCACTGAATCCACTAATTGAAACTATTTAAGATCATGACTCATTACTATTGCTTAATGTACTACTGAAGAAAGCCTTGTTGCTGAAACCGGTCTAGTTTCAGTTTATAATAAAACTATATTCTACAGATCCTCCTTGGTGCTGGCTTTTTTCTTTTTTGGATCTATGTAGCATTATGTCAGTGCTGCCCTAGTTTTTATGTAGGCAAGACTGATCGTAAGTTTAAGGAGAGGATTTACGAACATGCTTATTACATTAACAAAAGGAAAATGGAGAGCCCACTAGCTAGACATTGCATTGAAAACCCTAACTACATTTCAAATTTAAGGCCATCGACTCAATTGAGATGAATAGTAGATGAGAGGCGTCTACACTTATGCTGGAGAAATTGGAACTTTTGTGGCAGCTTAGACTCAAGCATGCTTTCCACCGGGCTTGAATGAAATTACTTCTATTCTATGCGTGCTAAAACTAAAGACAGTGGCGGCTGGTGACTTCAAATTAAAGGGGGGCTGCAGGAGACAGTGGAATGGGTGGGGCCAATGGGAAGGGGTGTGACCAACTAGAAAGGGGGGGAGCTATGCTCAAAAACCACAACAACTGGAACTTTAATTAAATACGCTGCCCTGGGTGCCAAACTGTCATTACGAGAGTCCAATCAAGACAAAATGAAATGTAGAAGAAAAAATATTTCAATGCATTGGCTACATGACAACTTACTTAATATCTAGATGGAAACACAAAGGTTGTGAGGCATGAAAAAAATAAATTGCTTTTTAAATACATTACTGGAATGCCAGTCAAAATCAAGTATAAAATAAAACAAGCAGCACTCAGCTCAAACCAATTATCCTTGCACTGCAGTTCTAATTGTAATTTATATTCAGCTTTATAAAATTACCAAGTAACATGCTGAAAGTAGCAATTTCTGTGATACCCCCACTTGTAAAAATGTTTCTTATCCAAAAAAGACTTGCTGCCTGACAACAACTATCTACTTGTTTCATGGGGAACATATGATCAAAGTAAAAAATGAGCAATGAACCAGAAACAAGCTCAAGATAAATTGCTTAAAGGATTCCTGCACAAGTTATGGACCACACATGATAGATTGGCATTCTGTTTAGTTTACGGGTAAGGCCTGCAAAGCTAACTGCAAGTCTCCAACAAATGTAATGAGCTTCTGAAAATACTGTAATCCTGTCCTTTATTTCAAATACTGTCATATGCATTTCAATACCTAAGGCTTATACGTTATCTAGTTATGTAAATATTCTCTGCATGGCAGCAATGAAAAGGCTTTCAATGTTGGTAATTCTTTAACAGTATGCTTATTAAAGCTTGTTTGTATCTTACAATCTCTGACAAGCTTACCTAATGGTCAATAAAGCATTGCTACTTTAATACAGAGCAACAGGGCACTGCAACAGCATGCACTTTCTGAATAATAAGAACCATAAATCAACAGTATAAAATATGACAAAAAAACAGAACATTTTGCAAAATCAAGGACAGATGA
This sequence comes from Protopterus annectens, assembly GCF_019279795.1. Classification (NCBI taxonomy): domain Eukaryota; kingdom Metazoa; phylum Chordata; order Ceratodontiformes; family Protopteridae; genus Protopterus; species Protopterus annectens. Next base: position 488,718,873 of record NC_056727.1, read on the forward strand.
AAAGCCACGGTCGTACTTGTGGTCTACCTTGGATGGGTGAATACTCTGCACACTTACACTGCATAACTGCTCCTTGCCTTGCTTGGACACATCCAGAGCCACTACAATGGGGAGTGGGGTGCAACAAGTAGGTCACAGTTTTAAATGTCTCTGGCTGACGGTGATGGCTCTGACACTCATATCTCTCAACCTCAGAGCAAGAAATCTGGACAAAGCCATACATAGAAGTGGGACACAGGCCCAAAAATAAAGACAATGTTTAAATATTGCTCTTATAAACTTAGAAAGATAATAGAATAGTAGTAGGTCTTGCATTAGTATGAATTATTGAAGGTATGAAATTTGAAACTCAAATGTCTGCCATTATTTTCTAACTTCAATCTTTAATGATTTCCTACTAATTTTCCAGAAAACCACAATTTTATGAAAAACAGACCAAAATGTTATGCAAAAATATAAAATTGCCACACAATACAACTGGGAACCTGTCAAGTAAGGGACACCTTTTTAAAATTAGTACTGTTAACTTGAGCAGCTGACAAAACAAGATCATCTACATGCATTTCTGAAATAAAAGTAATCTATAACTCTGATCATTACAGTTATTTATAATTGTAAACCCTCCATGTTTTCTTCCAAAATTGCCATTTTGCAGAGGGATTATTAGGGGGAGAGCAACATTTTTTGCCAAAATTGAGGACAGTTGAGAGGTATGGATATTCCTATAAAGCGATTTATTTGCACGTACTTCTCAACCTCTTAATGCAGGAAATATGGACAAGGCCAAATATATTGGGGGAACATGCAAACAGTACTAAAAATTGCTTTTGTATAAACTTAAGACAGTTGATAGGAAAACAGGTCTTGCTTTAGCATGCATTTTTTCTGAAGGTTATGATGTCTGAAACTCAATGTCTGTCATTATTTAGTGACTTCATTCCTAAATGATTTGCCAGAAAACCACAAATTTTATGACGGACAATCCAAAAATAAGTAGCAAAAATCTATTCATTCTGCAAAATTCTGGACAGTTGAGAGATATTTTTCAGCCGGGGCTGTCTGAGTTTGCTGGCCTTCCCCCCTCACAATATCATGGTCGAATGGAGCGTCTTCCCTGCAGCCATTCCAATGTCCCATTCCTTGGTTATTTCACCCCATTTGCCATAAACACTGTAATGTGCATACTGCTTTACTTCTGAGATGATATGGATTTCATTTGAAAGTTTTATTTTATATTTTACAGCATAAACCCTAATAGTTATCTGCTAATATCATGGTCGAATGTAGCGTCTCCCCTGCAGCCATTCCAATGTCCCATTCCTTGGTTATTTGACCCCATTTGCCATAAACACTGTAATGTGCATACTGCTTTACTTCTGAGATGATATGGATTTCAGTTGAAAGTTTTATTTTATATTTTACAGCATAAACCCTAATAGTTATCTGCTAAACAAAGCAATGCAATCTCACAATGAAAATTGACTTAGCATTAAAACTTCTCTGCCCTTGAAACTCACATTCATTGAAACAGCATTGAAACCCACATTCAAAGAAAATACATTTTGCCAGTGGCAGATACATATTAATTTTGGGCTGTTTTCAAATCATAGGCCCCTTAAACACGAAACATACACATGCTCTTTGATACACCTTCCTGACTGTATTAAATTATATTCCTTGTACAATACAGTACAGCTGAACTGCCCAATTCAGAACATTTCCATCATAAAATTTACTCAAACTTCAACAGTCCACCAGTATCAGTAAATATGCACGATCTGTGAAGAAGTAAAAGCCATCTAAATAATTGCACATTAAAGAAATATGTTAACTAATGAAGAGGTTACTGCTAGCAAACAACTTTATATGTCATTGTTTCATCTACAAATAAAGTGCCTGTTGCCCTTGAGGAATAAAATTGCTTATGTTGCATTAAAAAATTATAATGCTAGTAATATCGCAATAGGGAATGGATGACAAACTGATAACAGGTTCATAGTTACTAGGTATCTTCGCCAAAGAGGACTGCAGCATCCATCCCCTTTACAACAGAGTACAGTATCAGCAATAGATCTATCTATTATGGGAGTAGAACCCACAGCCTTCTGCATCAAAAGCAAGGACACTACCTGTTGTGCTATTTACAATAGAAGCAGCTTGGCATAAGCAGCACTAAACTTTTGTTCCCCTGCAGCTCTCAGCTCCTTGTAAAATCTACTCGACACTCAGCTGTATCTCTAAACTTTGCAGCACAAGAAATCTGGACAAAGCTAAAATTTATTTGGGGAGGGGGCAAAAGCCCAAAAACCAGGGACACATTTTAAACATTGCTTGCATAATGTTGGAAAGTTGCTAGAATAAAATGCTGTGTTATCACCATACATTTCACTGCCAAGTATTGAACCCAGGTCCCTGTGCAAAACAGCCAAAGCAGCATACCACTATGCCAAATCATTTATTTTTATGAAGGAAGGGTAGACTGAAACTTAAATGGCTACCACTTAGTGAATTCAGTTCTCACCATAGCTGTCAACATCTTAGCACAAAACACCTGAACAAAGCCAATAATGGGGGAATACAGCCCCAAAACATATTCAGTGAGTTTAGTTATCATAGCTCTCAACCTTGGCACAAAAAAACCTGGACAAAGCCAATAATGGGGGGAATACAGTCCAAAAAATAGGGACAAATATCCACTGAGGACACCAGAGCAAACCCACACCAACACAGGGAGGACATACAGACTCCACAAAGAAGGCACCCCAGCTAAGAATCAAACCAGACAACCCATAGCTGTCAAGCAGCGCTGCTACCACTGCTACCATTGCACTACTGTCTGTTTTAAGTAACAAAAATACAGAAACCACAGATTTTATGAGGAACAGAACAAATATGAGGCAAAAATCTGCAAATGTTGTAGAAATGGTGGTGGGTAGGGAATTCAGGCTCTTGTCACTTGGGCCCAAAGTACAGGGTTCAAGCCTTATTCTCTACCCACCACCACCAAAACAAAACACGTGCAACACATAGCTCACAAAGCCAGTGTGCCGAACAGTCACAGCCCTTAAGGCTAAACAACACACCTGATACACTTGTAATAGGTGACTCTATCCTCAGGCACACTGACGTCCTGCTCACCAGGCTGAACAAGGAGAAGGTCATGGTGAGCTGCCTGTCAGGCGCTAGGGTCCGCCACATAACACAAGCACTCAGGTAACTCCAAGGCAAGTACAAATATGACTCAGTCATTGTCCATGCTGGTGTGAATGACCTGAGACGTACCTCCCTGGACTACATGAAAAGAGACATAGAGGAGCTCTCTGAGCATGTAGCCCAGGCCGGTATGACCCTGACCTTGAGTAGCATCTTACCCTCACCAAGAATGATGCCACAATATGAAGACAAGATGATCAATTTCAACAATTGGCTTAAGTATTGGTGTCATTCAAAGGGGATCCAATGCCTGTCTGCCTGGGATGACATGCTCAACAAGCCACAATGCTTCGCTAGGGATGGCTTGCACCTGTCACCCCTGGGCTGTCAGATATTGGCAAAGGCTCTTGCCACCCCTATAGTGCCTTTTTTTAGGCAAGGCTCAAAAGACAAACCCACCTCCATAGGTATCACAAGGGATAAGAAACTAAGAGTAATGCTACTCAACGCCAGAAGTCTAAACCTCAAGATGCATGCACTCAAAACTCTCCTTAGCATGGAGAACATTGATATCTGTGCAGTAACAGAAACCTGGTTGAAGGCTCCCGAGAGCACCCCAGCACTACCAGGTTATATCTCATACCATGTTCTTTGGCCCCAAAACTTGGACTGAACCACAAAAGGAGGGGGAGTATCAATATTCGTCAAAGATACCCACACCTCCAGGTTGGTGGCACAGCACGAAGCATCAGAGACTATCCATGTGCAACTAACAGTGGGTAAAACTGCCTTCCAGTTTATAGCCTGCTACAGACCACCCTCCCAAACCCAGGAACCCCACCCGGCCTTCCTGAGAACACTGGAAAATATGAAGGTCTCTCCAAACACCATTATATTGGGTGACTTCAGCTACCCTAACATAGACTGGGAGCATTACTATAGCTCCAACACCCTAGCCCAAAGATTCCTAGAATTTATAAACTCAAATGCTATGGAACAACTTGTTGCTACTCCCACAAGAGGGGAAAACATACTGGACCTGATCATCACCAACATGGGGACTCCATGCTCCAGACCAGAAGTGTACCCCTCACTGGTAAGATCAGACCATAAACTAATCTCACTAGATATTCACATACCGACCCCAGCCCCTGCCCAGAAAACCATAGTGAAAAACTTCTCTAAAGCAAATTTCACACTCCTCAAAACCGAGGTGGAATCCTTTAAAGCCCCCGGGCCTGTGGAAAATAAGGCCCAGACTGCAGAATCCTTTATAAACACATTCTATGAACACCTTCAGGAATGCATGGATCATGCAATCCCAAATAAAACCATGACCCAATCCTCCAAAGTTAGGCGTCCTGTCTGGTGGACCCCAGCCATAAACAAACTATGCAATAGAAGGAGGAAGCTACTACATGACAGAGCAAAATCCCAAAAAGGGAAGGCATCTCTGATCAGTATTAGCAAAAAACTACAGGCACTCATAAAATCGTCTAAGGCCAGCTTCGAGAGAAAAATTGCACAGGACACTAAGGATAATCACAAGGCTTTCTTTAGTTATGTTAGGAACCTGGGTGGTAATTCCCAGATATGCTCAGAATTAGTCCAAAATGACAAAAAATACACCGAACCCACAAACATTGCTAACATCCTAGCTGACAGGTTCAGCGCAAACTTCTCCCCCCCTTCCCCACCAAAAGGGCAAATATCTATCCCAGCAGAGTGCTGCCCCCCTGACATCTCAGATACTCAAGTAAGAGCCGCCCTCTCCAAAGCAAAAAACACAGCATCAATGGGATCAGACGGTGTCCCGGGCTGCGTCCTACATGAACTCCAAGAAGAACTAAACCCAAACATAAAACTACTGTTCAATCTCAGCCTTACTACAGGATATGTACTCAAAGAGTGGTGTACAGCAACAGTGGTCCCCCTCCACAAAGGTGGTGCCTCAACGGATCCTGGAAACTATCGCTCCATAAGCTTGACTTGCTTGGTCTGCAAAGCTATGGAAAGGATCATCATGGACCTCATAAATAAAGATATTGGGGACCTACAGACACTGGATCCTACCCAGTTCGGCTTTGTTAAGGGCAGATCCTGCCTCTTAAACCTGGTTGATTTCTTTGAAACAGTCACCAAGGCCATTGACGAGGGGAAGGTGGTCCACACAGCCTATCTGGACCTTGCAAAAGCCTTCGATACAATACCCCACTCGGGCATTATAGATAAGCTCACCAGCTTAAATATAAACCCCTATGTCACTAGATGGGTTGCAAACTGGCTCAAGGACAGAACCCACATGGTTAGAATTGCTGGAGCCATGTCAGACTCCAAATCAGTTACAGGTGGTGTCCCACAAGGCTCAGTCCTGGGACCTCTCTTGTTCGGTATATATTTCTCGGAGGTACAGGCTAACACGGAAGGACTGTGGCTGACCAAGTTCGCAGATGACTGCAAACTGGGCACCATAACAGACTCTCCAGCCAACACAAGCATCCTACAAAAGGGCCTCATAGAAACAGATAACTGGTGCCAGAGCCATGGCCTCAAGCTAAATGCCAAAAAGTGTATAGTCATCCCCTTTGGCAAAAACAAAGTAAACACAAATTACCACATAGGTGGTAATCCATTAAGTACGGAAGAAGTAATTAGGGACCTGGGAACCCAAGTTGATAGCAATCTCTCATTTGACAACCAAGTGGCCAAAGTGGTTAGAAAAACATTTTATATAGCCCACCTAATCATGAAGGGATGCACATCTAGATCAGGGGAGGTCATCGTGCCTCTTTACTCATCCCTCATCAGGCCCATAATTGAGTACAATGCCCCTTTTGGGATGTACCTTACCAGACACCTGCAGCAACTGGAAAGACCCCAAAAGTACCTCACCAAGAGGATCAAAGGGCTCAAACAGATACCATATGCTGCCCGGTTAAAGAAACTCCAGCTCTACTCAGTGGCATACTGCCTGCTCAGAGGCGATCTGTGCCTGATGTATAAAGCCATGTCCAACCCGAATTAATGGACATGCTGCACCTCAGAAAATCCAAATCCCATTGAGCTATGCGCTCGAGAGACTTGAACCTCAGCACTGAAATAAATAGGACATGCTGGAGGGACAGATTCATAACCCAGAGGCTCCCTTCACTCTGGAATAAAATCCCAGTCCAGGTTAGGCAGAGTCCCTCATTGACTCTCTTCAAGAGGAATCTTGATGAGTGGATGGGAGATAGTAGGTTTACCCCAGGTATCACTTCTGTGTCACTGTTAGACAGAGGCACAGTATACTAACCTCGAAAAAGGGCATAGCAAAATTTATTTAAAATGTGTGGCGAAAGCCAAACACACTCTGGCTAGGCTTATAAATGCCCTAGGGCAGATAGCCTAGTATGAACCTATGAACCTATGAAGCAACTGGGGCATTTCACACACAGAAAAGGAAAAAAAGTTCACCAACAGAAATTCACAGGGCGCAATTCCAGAACAATAAAGGCTGTCTTCCACAAAAATGCCGTATTGTAGAGTCTGTTGCACTGATATTCCAAAATGTATAAATGGACACTTTTATTAAAATAAAAACAATAAAATTAAGCACAGATTAAGCGCTTTCATCTCTTCATGGAGACTTCATCAGAATCATCTAATAAATGTTCTAAAACCATTTTATACCTTTACACTCTCTGTGATTGGCTGGCCATTAAATACTTCAATTATTTAATTTATAAAAAACCTTTTGGTGTTTCACATCAAGCGTTCTAACCTTTTAGTTACTTTGTTATAAAAAATTCCATACATATTTATGTTGCAAGAATATACATAGACATTACAAGGTATTTCACACACAAACAGACACACACACACACACCTCTACCTGTCTCCAGAATGGACACACACACCTCTACCTGTCTCCACAATGGACACACACACCAACTGCCATGTACTCTGCAAATGCAATCCTGTTTCCCCAATCGGTCCTCCATACCGTGATCCTGTACTCTGCAGCTGTTTTCCCCGATCGGCCCTCCATCCTGCCTCCCGCTGTTTTCCCCGAACGGTCCTTCATACTGTCCCATGCGAATGTGATCCTGTCCTCCCCACGCATAGTGTGGTCTCTGTCTCCCGCAAGATGTGAGGAGGTTGGAGCCTCCTGCAATTGGTCCAGCCTGCGGGTGATGCAGTCCGGTGACCTTCCGGTTTGTGCGGTCGTCACCGCACAGATCTCTGTGTTGGAAGGGTGGAGTTAACTCCCTTCCCTATCCAGACTGCCTAACTAAGCAGTCTAGAGCTCAGGAATGCCTGAGCATGTGTGCTTGGAGTTCTGGTCTGCCTAACACAGCAGCCAGGAACTAAGCACGCATGCGCAGAGTCCGAGATTTTTTTTTTTATTTTTATATGTTCTGTGGTGGATGGTGGGGTGACTGGGGACTTTATTTTATGCACAGGTGGGGGACCTATTTTACAGGTGGGAGGGCTGCAGTCCCGCAGTCCTATAGCACGAGCCACCCCTGACTAAAGAGCCTTAAGAGATAGTAGCTGCACACACATTATTTTTGTTGGATGGTTAAATAATAGATGCTCATTAGTTCTAGGGAGGATACAATTGCTAAGTTACTCCCACCTTTTATAGGTTAAAAGAAACATTACAGAACACAGTTTTTTATGAAAAGATTACTACTTCCACGGGTCCCTGAACATTAGTTATAAGTAAAGTGAACTAACTACGATTTTAATTAACACTATTTAAATTACTACATGTTCCGTTACAAGACAACAGAACTTTGTTTTTTTATAAAACTAAGGCACTCATTTTACCTAATAACTTAACAAAAAAAAAAACTGTTTGACTTCGGTATTTTAGGATTACACCTTAAAATTATGTGACTGTGCTTAATTGGCTTAATTGTATTAACAAGTATGAGTCACTAGGATAGTACTTAAACCTGTTTTTTCTTTCTGAGCACTATTGTCTGAAGAAATTAGGAGAAGTGTTTCCTAACGAAAAGTGCTTTACACTGTGACTTGGATTCTGTGCAGCCAGACTGTTTCTAACTATTTATTGCTTGGCAGTTACCGGAGTGTGCACCGGACTACTGATTGCTGTAAGCTTGTTTTACTCAGCTATTAACCCTTGTTGGACTTTGCAGTGTACGCTCGTCTTGTCTTGTGCCTATTAGTTTTTGAACATTTTTAGTAGAATTGCCATGTTTGATCATGGAATGAAATGACCATTAGAAGTTTAAATTCGTTTGGCTGCATTTCTTTGGACAACAGTGGTATTGGTGAACTGTATACCTCCTGTGTACAGTTATTTTTACGTTATTTTCATGAAATGATTTCTTAAAAAAAAACTATTTCCACTGAAACTTGTTTATCAAAGTTACTGGTCATAAACATTTTGTGCCATTTCCTTTGAAGATGTTTGCCAGAGATCTGTGCTGAATCCACTTCATTTGCTTGCAAGCTGCAAGGGTTTTATTGCAGCAACACACTAAGAATACAAAATCAGTTCCACTGTTTGTGGAACTGCCTGGCAGAACAATATGAGAGACACTCAGCAAACCATGCTATGCTGTCTATATGTAGAATGAAAATTTGCTAGGTTGCAGTATTTATTTTCTTTAAATTTGGAGTTACACTTCAGGTGGTAGACAAAAAGGTCTATAGCTGAATACAACAGATTATGCTGGTATTTCTGGCTCTTTAGCTCAGATTTTTGTTTTAGTTGTCTGGTTACTGAATACAGCACAATGCCTCATGCTACAATCTTTCTTGAATCTGAAAACTGGCTGCGTAATCAGAAAGGAAGCAAGACTGAGGTTCAATGCCACTTGAAGGAGTTTGAAGGCAATACCAGGCAGTTGATATTCTATTCCTAATCAGTTGCAGTTTATGTCTCTCTGTCTCTCTCTGTCTGCCCCACAAATACATAAAAACACACACGTGACTGCGCGTGCACTTGCATGCACGCATACATATATACACACACAATCCTGTATGTGTACTCTTGGCTCCTCTTAACTCTGTATTCTACATTACACAATGAAGTAGTAGTTAAATCTTCATTTTTTTGCCTCTGTATCCCACCCCCTCGGGTACGCGCACACAAGCTAAAAACATTGCAGCTGCAAACTAATAGTGAAAGAAATATTTAACAGATTGGCTTCTGACCAAAGAATTATCTTTAGAAATTGATGACCTAATGACTGCCCTGTCTCTTCTGGACAGAGTGTTCTTAGTAAGTTGCTACTTAAAAATACTTGTATATAAATTTAAAATGCTGTGCATTAATTAATTCCAGTAAGATGCTGTGTTTGAGAGAATAAAACCTCACTTCCTCCAACAGTAATTGTAAACAGACTTTCAGATTGACTATTTCCATACCTGAATTTTGTATCACTCAGAAACAACACTTTAAATAATATTATCAGTTTTAGAATACATAGTATTTGGCTGCCACAGTGCCTTAAAAAAATCAAGATAACCGAAAGAGCATTCAAAGAAAAGGGCAATCGTAAGAATAAATATCCTTGAAACAAATGGCACACAATTTAAAAAATGTCCCTGTTTAATAACTGGCAATAAAGAGAAATTACAACAGTGTAGGTGTTATTAAAACATGCTCACCTTGTTTTGTGCTTTCATGAGGTGCAGTCAAGTGATTTAACTCAATGAGAAATGTGTGAATCTTTTATGACTCAGAAATGCTTTAGATTGAAATGAGACCCACCTGGTCCACCTACTCTGCACACACAGATCTTTTAGAAAAACTGCAGGTCTTACTTAACTAAACATTATTTTTCATTGCACCCATTATGTTGGCGGTATCTTCTTAAGGGTAAGAAAGTCAGGTTAGACATACATTTACAGAGGAAAATAAACACACGTGAAGGCAATCAATCTGGTTAAAAATGGAAGAGGGGAACAACCATCGCTTCCTCCTTTATTATAAAGCACATGGTCATGTGACCTCTCTTGACCTCTCCACACCAACGACGTCAGTTAAGAGCACACATACGATCATTCACTCTCTTTATTATTATCAGCCAACACCCCCAATTGCTCTTACGTTGTACACAAAAATACATTTTAAGAACATATTCTTGGATAACTTTTCCTTCACATTCCAAATATGTAATACATGAACTTTTCAATCTTCGATTTCGTAGCAGGTTTAGTAAAGACATCTGCAACCATGTCCGTTGCCGGGCAATATTCAATGCTTATTTTGTCATCATTAAGTGATGACCTGACAAAATGATATTTAATGTCAACATGTTTACAACTCTGTCGGCTTACTGGATTCTTCGACAAAGCGATTGCTCCTTGATTGTCCTCAAATATTGTTACTGACACATACTTGCACTCTTCATCCATTCCACTCAACAGCTGTACAAGGTACAAACTCTCCTGTGTTGTTGCTGCCAATGCCATGTACTTTGCCTCACATGTAGATAAAGCTACCGTTTGTTGCTTCTTTGATTTACACGAAATAATAGGCCTGTCTCTATTGAGGCTAAAGCAATAACCTGTTGTACTACATCTATCGTTTTGATCTGTTGCCCAATCTGCATCACTGTATGCTATAAGCTGAAGTTTCCCTTCACTTTTGTTGTAACACAGCTCTCTGTCCAATGTACCTTTCAAGTATCTTAACACATGTTTGGCTAGTGTTAAATGAGATTCACTTGATTGTGACAAATATTGTTAAAGTTTACTTACAATCCAGCTGAGATCAGGTCTCGTGCTTGTCATAACATATATCAAACTACTCACAAGCTCACGATATTTTCTTGGATCTGTAAATTCACTGTCACACTCAAAGTTTGTTTTTTGTTCGGAAGGGGTACTTCTTACTTTGCAATTAGACATACCAAATTTCTCAAGAATTTTCATAATGTACCTCTTCTGGTTCATCTTTACTTCACCTCTATTCTGGGTAACATCAATGCCTAGAAAACGTCTTAGCTTTCCCAGATCTTTCATTTTAAAATTAACCTTTAGCATTTCCTTTACATCGTTTAGTGATTCATTGTCGCTAGCTGCTATAATGAGATCATCAACCCATATAATTAGAACTGTTTTCTCATTTTCAGCTTGTCTAGTGTATACACAATGGTCTACGATGTTTCGGATAAAAGTATTTTCACAAAGATAAAAGTGCAACATTTTGTTCCAGTTACGCCCTGATTGTTTCAATCCATATAATGACTTATTCAGTTTACAAACCAATTTTTCATTGTTATTTGATTTCTTTTCGAAACCTTCAGGTTGCTCCATATACATCTCACAGTCTATAGGAGCATGTAAATAAGCCATTTGTACATCCATCTGGTGCAATTCTAAATCGTACTGAGCTGCCATCTGCATTAGGCTTCGTACAGATGACATATTCGCAGTTGGTGCAAATGTTTCATTATAATCTCCACCAGCGACTTGACTGTAGCCTTTAACTACATATCTAGCTTTGTAAGTCTCTGTATTATCTGCATTGTCTTTTACCATGAAAACCCACCTACCCCCCACTACATTTCTATCTTCCGGCAGTGTGGTGAGTGTAAATGTGTTGTTTTCCTTTAAAGACTTAACTTCCTCCTTCTTAGCTTTGACCCACTTTTCCGAGTTAGATAAAGACATGTCTTCTTTAAAGCTCTGCGGTGTGTTGCATATTAATTGGTAACAATAGTCAATATTAACTATCACATAATCGTCATTTTCACCTTTACACTCATAGTCTTTCAAGTATGCAGGTGGTTTTCCCTCTCTTTTAGAGTAGTGTGTATCCTGCCTTTCCTCTTCTTGCCTTACTATTGTGTCTTGACTGTCAGCTTTATATTCTGATTTTCATCTATCACTTCTGGGTCCGGCTGAATCTGGCATTCAGCTACATTCTTAGTAAAGAACTTGACTAACCTGTGTCTAAGGACCCTTCCTGTGTCAGGATAATAAACCAGATATGATGGGCTTTTATCATATCCGACAAAGATCCCCTTATCAAATCTGGGGTCTAACTTCTTTTTATCTTGTCTGTATGCATAACCCACTGATCCAAATTCTCTCATCCTTGAAAGATCAGGTTTCTTTTCTGTTAGCATAAAGAATGGGTCTGCCCCACACGCTTGTTATAACATCTGTTGCGAATAAAAGCAGCAGTCATTACTGCATATGTCCACAACTCTTTAGGTAAATCACTCTCTATCAACATACACCTTGCCATTTTGAACAGTGTTCTCCAGTTTCTCTCTGCTGTCCCATTCTGATGGGGTGAGTAAGGTGCGGACGTTTCATGTCTTATAACATTTTTACTCAATAGTGACTGAAAGTCTCTCGACATGAACTCAGTGCCATTATATGATCTAATACACTTTACCTTCCCATAAGGAGCTGAATCTGCATTAAACTTTTCAGTCGCCTTGACTGTATCACTCTTGGCTTTCAGAAAGTAGACAAATGTTACACCCGAGTAATCATCAGTAAATGCTAAAGTGTACTTAAAGCCATCTTTTGCTACTGGCTCAATTGGGCCTGCCAAATCAGTATGGATTAGTTCAAACACAACTTTTGCTCTTGCATCTGGTTCGGTTTCTACTCTGTACAAATTTCCCTTGCATACAGGATTCACAATCTAGGTTAGGTCTCACAACTTTACCTTTAATTTTCATTCCTTTTACCACTGTTTCTAATTTTGACACATCTTCGAAATTACAGTGACCAAGCATTTTATGCCATGCTTGAATGTCATAGCTCTGAGATGCGTCATAATGTAGCATTTTCTTCATCATATGTGTTTAAATAATAGTCTGTCACACTCAATTGTGTCCTGGTGCTGTTTTTGTAGATGAGTTGGTCCCAGCCTTGTTTAAAGTTGATCGAGGCCCCTTTGAACTTTGCTGCCTCAACAGAAAAAATGCTTTGTGGATACGTCGGGATATACAGCGCCCGAGTCATCATCACCTTTACTTTGCGCCCCTCTGTGTCTAGCAGCCATACCTCTGCATTACCTCTATTTTTTGCAGCCCCACAGGTTCTCATTCTTTCAGCTAATTCCACAATGTGTTCCTCTGGTTGGAAAGTTGCATTAAAGCATTTAAACTTTTTCAGGTTGTTAATTATGTGTGACGTGGCACCAGTGTCCACCATTAATCCCTTCTGTTTTAACTCATGAATTTGATGCTCGTTTATTCTGAAGACAAATGTGTGATCATCCACCTCAGTTGCTTGTTTTACATTGTCTTTCTTCTTTCGTCTACAGTTATTGTCCCTGTGGCTAGAGTATTTACACAAACTACACCACTCTCTGGCCTTTATATTCTTTCTGGCATTCTCATGTCTTGTGTTCCTTCTGGCCACAGCCATAGCATATAATCTCTGCTTTTACTCTTTCCCCAAGGCCACTTACTTTCATCACATTATCATTACTTATGTTTGCATTAAATTTCTCAGTATGTTAATAGCTTCTCAACCTTGTTTTGAACTCACCAAAGGCCAACTTATCATCATCTTGCATGATGTGTACTGCAAATGGTTTAAAGGTTTCAGACAACCCTTTCAGGATCATCGCAATTAGTAAACCATCACTGAACTTCTCCCTAGCATTTCTAAGTGCCGTAATGGCCATCTCAGGCCTAATAATATAGTCTGTGACATTTTCACTGATGGCCTTCTGGAGGCTTGTTAATTCGGTGTATAAGCTAATTACCCTTGGCTTCCCTTTCCCAGTATAATGGTCTCTCAGGATCTGAAGCGCTTCTCTACTGTTGTCTGCAGCCTCTCTCATGATGAGGGACAAACTTTTGTCGTTTAAAAACTGTATTAGTTCTGCATATGCTTCCTCATTTTTCTCAGCATCATCGTCACCTTCCTCCTCGTTCTCGTCATCTTCTGCGTCCTGCTGCACATTTCGCAAAATGGTGTCTTTCAGCCCTCCCTAGCAAATGCAGGTGCCCCAGAAACTTCGTCTCCCACAACTCATAATTCTTCTCTTCTCCGTCGAAACATAGTCTGTGCCATCGGCTTCCTACTTCCCTCCTGGGCCCATAACCTGTTGGCTGTATAATCTTAAGGGTAAGATAGTCAGGTTAGACATACATTTACAGAGGAAAATAAACACATGTGAAGGCAATCAATCTGGTTAAAAACAGAAGGGGGAACAACCCTCGCTTCCTCCTTTATTATAAAGCACATGGTCATGTGACCTCTCTTGACCTCTCTACACTAACGACGTCAGTGTAAGAGCGCACATATGATCATTCACTCTCTTTAATATTATCAGCCAACACATTAAAAGAACTGTGTTATATTTATTCCATGCATTCTTTCAATTTGTTACTTTTAAAGCTGTGCTAGGTCCCCCACTATTTCATTGAAACAGTAGTTCTTTATGTCTCCCCTGATCTGCCCATCTTGATTGTGTGCTCTTATTCATGTAAATTCTTCTAAATGTGGTAGACAGTACTTACATTTCCTATCATGCCCTCTCACTGCCTTCCTTCTTCGAGACTATGCATGTTAACCTTTTATGCTGTCATCAGCATCCTCATCACCATTATATGGAATCTAGTGTGGATTATGAATATAGGTTCATAAGTTCATAGGTTAGTACTAGGCTAACTGCTCTTGCGAGCCATTTTAAGCCTAGCCAGTTATCCCCTATATGTTTTTGCTCTTATCTGTACTGCCACATCCCTGTCCATCCTCATTGAATATCGACATCACCAGGATTGCACACAGCACTCCAAACTGAATCTTAAAACAATGCATACAGATGGTTAATAAGTCATTGTTTTATGCTGGTGATGCTTCTTCCTGTGCTTCCTAGAATTCCACCGGCCTTCACTGCTGCTCTCTGATATTGTCTGCATATCTTTTTCTGTAAGCCTGCATGCATACACACACTCTGCTTCACTTACAAAAGTACCTTTATAGGTCCAGCTATATCAAAGCAAACTATGAACAATTCAGCAAAGATTAATAAAACTGGTATACAAATGAATGAATCTTCAAAATGATGTGCCGCCCAATAAGAACTTTTTGCCATTAATATCACTGAAGAGATATGTCTTGCAATGTGGGCCTGAAAACAGCTGACACTGTTTTGGTCTTCCTTGACAACCTGTTTCATGTTTTTATATTTATTTAACACTACACTAACACACACTCTTTTCTGTAATCATTAAAATGCTGCATATTGGTTTCTTGTGATCATAAAGTATGAAGCAAAATATCGCATATCTACTTGCTAAGATCTACTTCCTGTCACTTATCTTTATTAACTGGTTCATGCACTAAAAGCATCATAGTGCATAGCACAGACTGAATAGTACTTATCCAATAATTAAGTTCATGTTGCTCTACCAAATGCTGCTTTTATGATAATTTAAAATACTATATGTTACTTTCCTGTAATCATAATAAAGTGAAAACATGTCACAGTCACATGCAGTAAAACATGTTTTCTGTGCATTGATTTTACCATGTACATAATAACATTTGTGGGCTATGTTAGTTGTATAGCATGCACAGCAAAGAAGAAACAGAATAGCACTTTTAAAAAACACAAAGAACAAATACACATCTACATTTTATATGGACCCAATATGTACTTTGAACATTTGGGAAAAGCATATGGGACCAAATACAGATATGACTGTCAATCAATGGGTGTGGTTTATGTAGCCTAATGTTACCAGTGCAGAGCATTTTATGTAGTCATGACCAAGTGAAAATTACAAAAGAGTTAAAGAACATTTATATTCTATTAGGGGTGATGATAGTAATAATGCATTTTTAAACATTCCCAAATATGCAATGATTTTAAAAAAGTTTTTATTTTTTATTTTAGATATTCTACCATTTAACATTAGTGGAGGGGATTATAAAAGTCTTCTAGAAACTAGAGAGTTTCGGTTGCAGTTCAGTTTAGGGGCATTAATATCAAATGTATTTTAAAAGGAAGGAGGTTATTGAAAAAACTATCTGAGAAAAAGCTGAACATAATGGAACATTAGTTGGTTGTCATCAAATATATTTTAACAATACAGTTTAATGTACTTTATAACATTTTAGTACTGTATTAATAGTCTGCATTTTTGTAATATGTGAATTATGTTTTGATTTAATCATGTGATTTTGTTACATCATGTTCCTTGTCAAATCATGTGATTGGATCATGCAATGAATCAACCATGTTTTGATGTTTAGTTTATAAGGAATGTTTCCAATGATCATACAGTTTTTGTCAGAACATGTGACTTGATCATATGATGAATTTTAGCCTTATAAGGAAGGTTTGCAATGGTTTTATTCATCCTGATGAAGTTTGGTGGATGTTATTGGACAAAAGAGTTGAATGAAAGAGTGTTATGCCTATTTTTTTCATTTTTTTCTGCTGAGTTTTGGTGTTTTGTTTGTTAGAATAGCACATTTCAAGCAATCAAGACCATGTAAAATAAGGTGAACCTATTCCTTATATGGGTAACATAAGTTGTTGTTATATGCTACTACATACAGCATAGTTTTCTGTTCAACAGTACAATGGAACTGTTCTTCAGATAACAAAGCTGCTAGCTCTATTAGTTTTATGGTTCCTAGCAGAGCTGTTGGCTGCATTATACCTGCATCAAGCAGATGGTTTATCGTGTACAGCAGAGCTTGCTATACTCAAATTAATGGATGCAACAACGTGAAGACTATTGATTCAGTTATGTACCATTCCTTTTTGTTTTGGTTTTCCATTTAATATTAGAGTCTTGCAAGTTGCTTTCTTGTTATTTTTCTTCTAGTCCAGGCCTGCCAAAAAATCCTTCTGTGCTCTAAATTAACAGTATGGCCATTAGCAATTAGAAAAGGCTGAGTAACAATTAATTCTATTAAAGATCTTGTTTTTGTTGTACTAACACCAACAACATACAAGATGGATAATGGACCAAGTATAATTGATTCTCCAATTCATTTTGGGTAGCTTGCTTGTGTGTGGGTTGACTATTTAAAATGTATTACTGATTATATAACTGTGATCCTAACTCTATATTGTGGTGGTGGTGCTGCAGTAGCGTTGTTTCCTCACAGTAAGACGCTGTCCGGTTCAATTCTCAGCTAGAGCGTCTTCTGCGTAGAGACATGCGTGAATGGGCATTCCTTCGTTGAAGGTTGTGCGTCAGGGCTGGTAACTCAGCATGTAAAAATCAACTACCAATCATTAGCGGACTGGAGTTCTGCTGTGGTGACCCCTAACAGGGAAAAGCCGAAAGACACAACAACTAGAGTTAACTCTATAACAGTAGCTTTCATTTGATGTGTACTGAATGTCAACTAAGGCTGTGCTCTTCTAAAACCAGTGGTACCCAAACTGGTGTTGTGGACCAAAAATACATGATTATCTAACATACTTTGGGTAGATTGTTTTCATACGAGGTGACTCTTTTTTTTAATTTATTGTATATTATTCCACTATTAATCCTAGACCAGTAATGCTCTAGTTCTTATTAAGCAGTAGTATACTGGATTTGAAGACAATGATTAGCAACCAGGATTACATGCTGCATTCTTGCCTCTCTTGCTAGACCGACAAAATATTCAATTTTCTGAGTTCACATGTTAGACCTGGCAGCCGCTGCAGAGGACAAATGCCAAGAACTATTAATGGACAGGTATAGGGTTTGATTCCTGCAGCCTTCATTTTCCTACTTTGTGACCTTAAGCGATTCACATGACAAGACTGCACTTTGCAGCAACTGGGAATTTGAGATGGGCTCATTAATTATCTTCTAGACTGCATGCTTAGTAACTAAATATGAACCTAAGGAAAGTTAGAAAATTGCTGCTTTATTTCAAGTTCTTTAAAACACAATGTTAAAATCAGCACAAACTTGAGTAGAAGGAAGGTCATCAGAATAACAACAGTATAGTAATTAGAGGTCTGAGTGGGTCAGCAAGATTTGCCACAATTCTCTTTGAAAATCATTATACGAATTAATACAGGCAGTTCCATCCTTGACCTCTGATTAATGACTATTGCTTGAAGCTCTGGACTCAGTCTATAGCATACTATAGGTACCGAAGGGAATACCCAGCTCTTGTCTCTTAACACTGGCACCATTTTGTCATAATGGATGAAGTAATAGCCAAATGTAAGCAAGACGACTATTTTATTTTGTTTTGTACTACTTAAAATATCTGTCACACATGAAATAGTTTCACTTTCAGGGCAGATTATTACAGCTTTCAGTTCCTTAATAGATCTATGCGTGACTGAATTCATAGAGAATTAATTTGGCTATGCAGAGACTGAATAGTGCTAATATAAGCAATACATATGAGTATGTATTCCAGTTAATTTTTATTTTGCTAGACAACAGCAGAAGTAATGCCAGCTTATTCATTTTATTTATTTAGTTATATTTTGGTAATATGGTAGTTAGACTGGTACAAAGACCCTTTTCAGCCACAACATGTCTTCTCTTGCCTCCTCATCAAGCTGTTGTTCAACTAAAACTGATTTTGTCCTCCTTTCCTTTCAGCCTAAGGCAGAGATCCCATAACAATCATGAAAAAAATGTCAGCTGCAGTAACACAGACTAATTTAATAAAACTCTTTAATATAATTTAAATAAAAAAACTAGCTACAACAGCTTTCTCCAAGGATTCATCAGGTGATATAAAAATATATACGTGGTATTTCATTCTCTAAAATACCTTGCATAAATCGCATGATAAAATGTTATAAATTCTTTGGACAAGATTCATAACATTTAAAATCTATCAATAGCATTCAGTTGTTGTTATTGCTAAAACATTTCTAATTTCATGCAGAAATTATTGTCACTTGCAGCTAGAGCTGCTCGTTTGTGTTTGCTTTTGCAGGCATTCCATAGCGATTAAGATCTATATTTTTCCACCCCCATTCTTACACACTTAGTCTGTACCTTACCTCAGCGCTTTGACGTAATCCTTAGTCAGTAAAAGCGAGAAGTTCAGAAGTATCAGCTTCTTGTCCATCCTATTAGTGTCCATAATGTGTATATACTAATGTATGAAAATTCCACATTCCCCCAGTTTTACTAAGTAGAGTTTTGTCTTCTCTAACGATGTTCAGAACCTACATTTCCCTTTCAGTCTTACCCTTACATTCTCCAAAGTAATAGCTTCAGAAATATATCTCTTTTTCAAAGTAGTACTAACTGCCTTCATGTTTATTACATTTGTGTTGTATTTTTGCTTATTTCTCTGTCCACCTTCCTCTCCCCTCACACACAATTATGGCCTCAACAGGACTTTTGTACGTTGAGGTTGTCTGTGTAACCTTATTTCTCTTCTACTCCCCCTTCTTTTGTCTGACTTTCCATCCTTCCATTGCATCATTTTAAGTTTCATAACATTGTTCTGGTATTTTATGACAGTATCTCTTGCTTTTCCCTTCTCTCTTTCCTATCCAGTTTAGTGGTATAATTTAGTACTGAAGGATCCTTTTATTTTCCTTTCTCTAACTCCGCTAAATACTGAATATTCAGTTTCCATCCCGTTAAAGCAGTGGCATAGAGGTATAAAGCCTTGATTATGGCGCAGTCAACCTGGGTTTGATTAGAGGTTCAGGCAACTGACGGAGCAGCATGAAGGGATGGACATGCTTGTACCAGGTGGGCGAGCGTTTGTTGCTGATGTTTCCTTGTTTGAGATGTGATTCAAAGAGGGAAGGTTCCCTTGAATGAAAAAGTGATGAGTGTGGGAGGGGAGACAGGGAAGTGGTTATGGAAAACAAAGAACCCCCCCAGGACTGAAGCAGAGACGTACAAGCTTCCAGCATGCCATTAGGATCCATGACCCAAGGGTGAACAAAAAAAAGTCTGAAAGTGCGTCCTGAAATTTAAGTTTGGTGGTGAAGTAAGTGCTTCTTGTTCACTTTGCTACTATAACTTGATGTCAATTGGCTAGAACCCCTTACATTTCAATTTATAAAAGAACAGCCTGTTTCTGTCTCTGTTGTTTTCATTCAACAAGATTTCTGCATGCAGCTTCCCACGCAGTAGTGAATGATCCATAACATGTGCTTCCCATCTGTAAACTTTCTCTGATTAGACTTTTTACAAAAGGAATCATGTACACAGCTATGACATGTCAGCCTCTATGCCACAGGATTTGTGTTAAGTCCATAATGTATTGATGAGAACAACTGAAAGTCCCTGACGTCAGTCTCTGTTTTGTCGACACTTTCGACAGCAAAACAGATGGTTACAAGTGTTCAAGGTTAAAAATCCACAGGGTTGTAGAATATGTCCTTTCTCCTTTTCCCATGGACTGTGCGATCTTGGAGCTGGAATACATAATTTGTGTGTGTGTGTGTATTGGGGGATGCATAAGCATGTCTATAGTTATTTGTCAATGTTAATGTGTTGACATTAGTGACATCAATGTTTTGTTGAGTCAATGATTTTAACTTTATCTCTCTCTATATAAATCTCTCTCTGTATGTCTCTATATCTAGATCTATATTGATGTAGATATATATTTTTTATTATATATATAATGAAATGCAGGTGGTGTTGCAGCTTGGTCAGCATAGCACCTGCCAATGACTGACCACTGTGGACTCCTCAGTCAAATACTTTCATTTACTTGGACTCTCAGCAAATAAAATCAGAATTTACTTTCAGTGGGCCAATGACAGCAATGGTCTTCTTTGTCAAATGGAGTCTATAATGTACATAATCAGTTATACTAAAGTGCTTCACAGAAGTCTCACATTATTGTTACAAGTGAGGTGCAAGTTCTGTCCATTGGTGTTTATGCCAATTCAAACTAGCACATCAGAATGCTGTGATTTGCATGCTTCCAGATTCATATACTTGTACCTTGCCATGTCATTTTTACTCTTCATCAATCTGTCATGTACTGTTCTGACAGTAGGAAAAACCCAGATGCTTTCCCCTTTATTAAAGTACTTCCTTTTTGACCTCTCATTTGTGGCCTCTAGTTATGCCTTCATTTAATATTTTGTTTTGATAATAACATTCAGGAGACATTTGTTTTAGCTGCCTTGTGAGCAAGTAATAAAAAGAGAAAAAATATAAGGTCTGCAGTCTGGCGCAGTACCCCTAACACCTTAGATTCTTACGCTAGTAACTATGTTGAAAATTTGTGAAGCTATAAAACATATTTTATGTACTAGTCAAATTCACAGTGCTGCTGACAATAAATATAAAGTGGTGCATTATTAGCATGAGTGTGGTGTAGTGAATATGTACTTAATATGAATTTGCATCTTTCCCTTTGTTGTAACCAGTGGCTTGTTTTAATATCAGAGCTTTGGCCGGCTAACATCTACCTGAAATCAGCTGGACGTATAAGTGAATTTTAAGTACACTTTTATCTGCTCTTTTGCATATAGTACTGTATTTAATTTATTTATTTGTGTTTTTCACTGGCTGTCTCTCTGCAGAGTACTTTTTAGAATTTCTGTGTAGCCATTGATAGCAGTGGGGGGTAGTTTCAGCTCATCACTGACATCCTGTCTTGCCTTATATAAGTGGTACATTTTGAGTTACCTCTGCTTAATATCAGAGCTTTGGATGGCTAACATCTACCTGAAATCAGCTGGATGTATAAGTGAATTTAAGTACACTTCTATCTGCTCTTTTGCATATAGTACTGTATTTAATTTATTTATTTGTGTTTTTCACTAAATATTAACTCAACTGAAGTTGTGGCTGTCTCTCTACAGAGTACTTTTTAGAATTTCTGTGTAGCCATTGATAGCAGTGGGGGTAGTTTCAGCTCATCACTGACATCCTGTCTTGCCTTATATAAGTGGTACATTTTGAGTTATCTCTGCTTAATATCAGAGCTTTGACCGGCTAACATCTACCTGAAATCAGCTGGATGTATAAGTGAATTTAAGTACACTTTTATTTGCTCTTTTGCATATAGTACTGTATTTAATTTATTTATTTGTGTTTTTCACTGAATATTAACTGAATATTAACTCAACTGAAGTTGTGGCTGTCTCAACACAGAGTACTTTTTAGACTTTCTGTGTAGCTATTGAGAGCAGTGGGGGGTAGTTTCAGCTCATCACTGACATCCTGTCTTGCCTTATATAAGTGGTACATTTTGAGTTATCTCTGCTTAATATCAGAGCTTTGGCCGGCTAACATCTACTTGAAATCAGCTGGACATATAAGTGAATTTAAGTATACTTTTATCTGCTCTTTTGCATATAGTACTGTATTTAAGGCTTCCCTCCAACACAGAAAGGCTTGGGGGGCTTTAGAAGCTTACCAAGCATAGTCTCAAAGAAGGAAGGCAGTGAGAGGGCATGATAGGAAATGTAAGTACTGTCTACCACATTTAGAAGAATTTACATGAATAAGAGCACACAATCAAGATGGGCAGATCAGGGGAGACATAAAGAACTACTGTTTCACTGAAATAGTGGGGGACCTAGAGTCATAGCAAAGCTTAAAAAGTAACGCATTTTTTATTTTACATTTGTTGACCGGGCTAGTCCAACTGGATACATGTCCATTTTCAGCAGAGGCCCGGGGAGATAAGCTCCGTGCAGAAAAAAAAAAAATAGCAAAATAAAACAGAATGCATGGGATAAATATAACAAAGTTCTTTTAATGTGTTGGCTGATAATAATAAAGAGAGTGAATGATCGTATGTGCGGTCTTACACTGACGTCGTTGGTGTAGAGAGGTCAAGAGAGGTCACATGACCATGTGTTTATAACAAAGGAGGAAGCGAGGGTTGTTCCCCTCTTCCATTTTTAATCAGATTGATTGCATTCATGTGTGTTTATTTTCCTCTGTAAATGTATGTCTAACCTGACTTTCTTACCCTTAACATTATACTGCCAACAGGTTATGGGCCCAGGAGGGAAGTAGGAAGCCAATGGCACAGACTGTGTTTCGAGGGAGATGAGAAGAATTACGTGTTGTGGGATATGAAGTTTCTGGGGCACCTGCATTTGCTAGGGGGGGCTGAAAGACGCCATTTTGCGAAATGTGCAGCAGGACGCAGAAGATGATGAGAACGAGGAGGAAGGCGACGACGATGCTGAGAAAAATGAGGAGGCATATGCAGAACTAATACAGTTCTTAAATGACAAACGTTTGTCCCTCGTCATGAGAGGGGCTGCAGACGACGGTAGAGAAGCACTTCAGATCCTGAGAGACCATTATGCCGGGAAAAGGAAACCAAGGGTAATTAGCCTATACACTGAATTAACAAGCCTCCAGAAGGCCATCAGTGAAAGTGTCACAGACTATATTATTAGGGCTGAGATGGCCATTACGGCACTTAATGCTGGGGAGAAGTTCAGTGATGGACTACTAATTGCGATGATCCTGAAAGGGTTGCCTGAAACCTTTAAACCATTTGCGGTACACATCATGCAAGATGATGATAAGTTGGCCTTTGGTGAGTTCAAAACAAGGTTGAGAAGCTATGAACATACTGAGAAATTTAATGCAAACGTAAGTAAGTAATGATAATGTGATGAAAGTCAGTGGCCTTGGGGAAAGAGTAAAAGCAGAGATTATATGCTATGGCTGTGGCCAAAAGGGACATAAGGCATGAGAATGCCGGAAAGAATATAAAGGCCAGAGACAGTGGTGTAGTTTGTTTAAAAACTCTTGCCAACAGGAACAGTAACTGTAGACGAAAGAAGAAAGACAATGTAAAACAAGCAACTGAGGTGGATGATCACACATTTGTCTTCAGAATAAACGAGCATCAAATTTGTGAGTTAAAACAGAAGGGATTAATGGTGGACACTGGCGCCACGTCACACATAATTAACAACCTGAAAAAGTTTAAATGCTTTGATGCAACTTTCCAACTGGAGGAAAATATTGTGGAATTAGCTGACAGAATGAGAACCTGTGGGGCCGCACAAAAGAGAGGTAATGCAGAGGTATGGCTGCTAGACACAGAGGGGCGCAAAGTAAAGGTGATGATGACTCGGGCGCTGTATATCCCGACGTATCCACAAAGCATTTTTTCTGTTGAGGCAGCAACATCCAAAGGGGCCTCGATCAACTTTAAACAAGGCCGGGACCAACTCATCTACAAAAAACGGCACCAGGACATAATTAAGTGTGATAGACTATTATTTAGACACATATGATGAAGAAAATGCTACATTATGATGCATCTCAGAGCTGTTATGACATTCAAGCATGGCATAAAATGCTTGGTCACTGTAATTTCGAAGATGTGTCAAAATTAGAAACAGTGGTAAAAGGAATGAAAATTAAAGGCAAAGTTGAGAGACCTAACCTAGATTGTGAAATCTGTATGCAAGGGAAATTTGTACAGAACCAGATGCAAGAGCAAAAGTTGTGTTTGAACTAGTCCATACTGATTTGGCAGGCCCAATTGAGCCTGTAGCAAAAGACAGCTTTAAGTATACTTTAGCATTTACTGACGATTACTCGGGTGTAACATCTGTCTATATTCTGAAAGCCAAGAGTGATACAGTCAAGGCGACTGAAAAGTTTAATGCAGATTCAGCTCCTTATGGGAAGGTAAAGTGTATCAGATCAGATAATGGCACTGAGTTCATGTCGAGAGACTTTCAGTCACTATTGAGTAAAAATGTTATAAGACATGAAACGTCTGCACCTTACTCACTCCATCAGAATGGGACAGCAGAGAGAAATTGGAGAACACTGTTTGAAATGGCAAGGTGTATGTTGATAGAGTGATTTACCTAAAGAGTTGTGGACGTATGCAGTAATGACTGCTGCTTTTATTCGCAATAGATGTTATAACAAGTGTGTGGGGCAAACCCCATTCTTTATGCTAACAGGGAAGAAACGTGATCTTTCAAGGATGAGAGAATTTGGATCAGTGGGTTATGCATACAGACAAGATAAAAAGAAGTTAGACCCCAGATTTGATAAGGGGATCTTTGTCAGATATGATAAAAGGCCATCATATCTGGTTTATTATCCTGACACAGGAAGGGTCCTTAGACACAGGTTAGTCAAGTTCTTTACTAAGAATGTAGCTGAATGCCAGATTCAGCCAGACCCAGAAGTGATAGATGAAAATCTTAATACCAGAAGAAGTGTGCATGTTAAGTCAGAATATAAAGCTGACAGTCAAGACACAATAGTAAGGCAAGAAGAGGAAAGGCAGGATACACACTACTCTAAAAGAGAGAGAAAACCACCTACATACTTGAAAGACTATGAGTGTAAAGGTGAAAATGACGATTATGTGACAGTTAATATTGACTATTGTTACCAATTAATATGCAACACACCGCAGAGCTTTAAAGAAGCCATGTCTTTATCTAACTCGGAAAACTGGGTCAAAGCTATGAAGGAGGAAGTTAAGTCTTTAAAGGAAAACAACACATTTACACTCACCACACTGCCAGAAGATAAAAATGTTTTCACGGTAAAAGACAATGCAGATAATACAGAGACTTACAAAGCTAGATATGTAGCTAAAGGCTACAGTCAAGTCGCTGGTATAGATTATAATGAAACATTTGCACCAACTGCAAGTATGACATCTGTACGAAGCCTAATGCAAATGGCATTTCAGTACGATTTAGAATTGCACCAGATGGATGTACAAACGGCTTATTTACATGCTCCTATAGACAGTGAGGTGTATATGGAGCAACCTGAAGGTTTTGAAAAGAAATCAAATGCTGAAAAATTGGTTTGTAAACTGAATAAGTCATTATATGGATTGAAACAATTAGGGCGTAAATGGAACAAAATGTTGCACTTTTATCTTTGTGAAAATACTTTTATCCAAAACACCGTAGACCATTGTGTATACACTAGACAAGCTGGAAATGAGAAAACAGTTCTAATTATATGTAGTAAAATGAAAAAAAGGCTTCCACCACAGCAAAAAGTTCACTAAGAAATTCTGTTAAAATCTAGGCTTTAATAAAATGAAGAAATAAAAAGCACAAATTGTGCTGTTCAAGTTGCAGGTCAAACAGGATAAGCGCTTTCAGCTAAAAAACCTTCTTCAGATCCTAGTGTGTAGACCTGACTTACTGCTGTTAAATAAAGATCCTTAATTGCTCAACCAATCACATACAGCAATCAGATGCACGCCTTCCTTAAGCCTCCATTTCATTTCTTAATTAGGCTTCTCTCTTTCAAAATAGGTTTAATAGGAACTACTCTGTTGAGCCCTGGAAATAAATTAGCTCTGAGGTTCATGATCCATTTGCTTTCTGCCTTTTCAGTTTTGTTGACAATGTCTCCTCCACAGAGGTTAGTAGTCACAGTTGAGATAACCATAAAGCTAAATGAATGCCCTGGATTTTCAGACACATGTCCATATAGGGCATTGGTTACCAGTTTATTCTTGATGTCTAACAGGTGGCGAAGTTTCCGTTCCTTAAACTTTCTATTGGTCTTTCCTACATAATAGGCTTGGCACAAATTACAAGTGCCAATGTATATAACATTCTTGGTGTTGCAGTTAGCAAAACCAGAGTACTTATAGCATTTGTTAGTTACCGGATGAACAAAACTGTTGGAACATTTAATGTGGCTGCAAGCTTTGCAAAAGCCACATTTCCAAGTTCCTAACCTATTTCTTCCTTCTGTACTCTGCTTATTAGGTATTCCATCATAGTTGCACAATAAAACCTTTAAGTTCTTCTTGTTTTTATAACCAAATTTAGGTGTTTCCCCTACAATTCTCTTAATTTTACTGTCAGCAGTTAAGACTGGCCAAAATTTCTTGATGGTTTCACGGACATCAAAGGAGTCAGTGCTGTAGGTCATCATGCATCTGACACTGTTGCTGTTCCCACCTTTCTTCACATCACTCTGCTTCTGTTTCGAGTAGTACGGTTGCCCTTTGTTGTATCAAATGGACATTGCTTTGCCTTTACTCATGACTAATTGTTTTTCATTGTAGCGTCTTGAAGCAAAATTCTGTAAGAGTTTGTCTTGTTCCTGCAGAAAATCATCATTGTCAGTACAGAGCTTGGCTTTACTGGTCACTTGATTTTCAACAATATTCTGAAAAACATGTCTCGGGTGCATGCTACTGTAGTATAGCATATGGTTCCTCCAGTTTGGTTTCCTGAATATAGTGGTGCCGATTCCTTTGCTTTTATTCATTGAAATTCTCATGTCTAAGAAATCAATCTCATTTGCTGATGTTTTCACTTCAAATCTTAGAAAGCTAGTCGTACTTGTTAAATAATTGACAAAATCATTTAGGCATTGCATACTGTCCTTCCATAGGAATATAACATCATCCACAAACCTATTGTAGAAGATGATGCATTCCTTCCATTCATTTTTCGTATCCATTTCCCATTGCCTTTCCCATTCAGCTAGGACTATATTGGCATAGCTGTTTGCACAGGGGGTGCCCATGGCTACCCCCCATTTCTGCCAATAGTAGCTCTCACCATAGAGGAACACATTCTATTTTTAACCACAGATTGATTGCCTTCACATGTGTTTATTTTCCTCTGTAAATATACGTCTAACCTGACTTTCTTATCCTTAAGATGATACCGCCAACATAATGGGTGCAATGAAAAATAATGTTTAGTTAAGTAAGACCTGCAGTTTATCTAAAAGATCTGTAAGTGTGCAGAGTAGGTGGGCCAGGTGGTTCTCATTTCAATCTAAAGCATTTCTGAGTCATAAAAGATTCACACATTTCTCATTGAGTTAAATCACTTGACTGCACCTCATGAAAGCACAAAACAAGGTGAACATGTTTTAATAACACCTACACTGCTGTAATTTCTCTTTATTGCCAGTTATTAAACAGGAACACTTTTTAAATTGTGTGCCATTTGTTTCAAGGATATTTATTCTTACAATTGCCCTTTTCTTTGAATGTTCTTTCGGATATTTTGATTTTTTTAAGTCACTGTGGCAGCCAAATACTATGTATTCTAAAACTGATAATATTATTTAAAGTGTTGTTTCTGAGTGATACAAAATTCAGGTATGGAAATAGTCAATCTGAAAGTCCGTTTACAATTACTGTTGGAGGAAGTGAGGTTTTATTCTTTGAAACACAGCATCTTACTGGAATTAATTAATGCACAGCATTTTAAATTTATATACAAGTATTTTTAAGTAGCAACTTACTAAGAACACTCTGTCCAGAAGAGACAGGACAGTCATTAGGTCATCAGTTTCTAAAGATAATTCTTTGGTCAGAAGCCAATCTGTTAAATATTTCTTTCACTATTAATTTACAGCTACTATGTTTTTAGCTTGTGTGTGCGTACCCAAGGGGGTGGGGAACAGACAAAAAAATGAAGATTTAACTACTACTTCATTGTGTAATGTAGAATACAGAGTTAAGAGGAGCCAAGAGTACACATACAGGACTGTGTGTGTGTATATATGTATGCGTGCATGGAAGTGCACGTGCAGTCACGTGTGTGTTTTTATGTATTTGTGGGGCAGACAGAGAGAGACAGAGAGACATAAACTGCAACTGGTTAGGAATAGAATATCAACTGCCTGGTATTGCCTTCAAACTCCTTCAAGTGGCATTGAACCTCAGTCTTGCTTCCTTCCTGATTACGCAGCCAGTTTTCAGATTCAAAAAAGATTGTAGCATGAAGCATTGTGCTGTATTCAGTAACCAGACAACTAAATCAAAAATCTGAGCTAAAGAGCCAGAAATACCAGCATAATCTGTTGTATTCAGCTACAGACCCTTTTGTCTACCACCTGAAGTGTAACTCCAACGTTAAAGAAAATAAATACTGCAACCTAGCAAATTTTCATTCTACATATAGATGGCATAGCATGGTTTGCTGAGTGTCTCTCATATTGTTCTGCCAGACAGTTCCACAAACAGTGGCACTGTTTTTGTATTCTTAGTGTGTTGCTGCACTAAAACCCTTGCAGCTTGCAAGCAAATGAAGTGGATTCAGCACAGATCTCTGGCAAACATCTTCAAAGGAAATGGCACAAAATGTTTATGACTAGTAACTTTGATAAACAAGTTTCAGTGGAAATATTTTTTTAAGAAGTAATTTCATGAAAATAACGTCAAAAATAACTGTACACAGGAGTTATACAGTTCACCAATATCACTGTTGTACAAAGAAGTGCTGCCAAATGAATTTAAACTTCTAATGGTCATTTCATTCCATGATCAAACATGGCAATTCTACTAAAAATGTCCAAAAACTAATAGGCACAAGACAAGACGAGCGTACACTGCAAAGTCCAACAAGGGTTAATAGCTGAGTAAAACAAGCTTACAGCAATCAGTAGTCTGGTGCACACTCCGGTAACTGCCAAGCAATAAATAGTTAAAAACTGTCTGGCTGCACAGAATCCAAGTCACAGTGTAAAGCACTTTTCGTTAGGAAACACTTCTCCTAACTTCTTCAGACAATAGTGCTCAGAAAGAAAAAACAGGTTTAAGTACTATCCTAGTGACTCATACTTGTTAGTACAATTAAGCCAATTAAGCACAGTCACATAATTTAAAGGTGTAATCCTAAAATACCGAAGTCAAACACTTTGTTTTTTGATAAGTCATTAGGTAAAATGAGTGCCTTAGTTTTATAAAAAAAACAAAGTTCTGTTGTCTTATAATGGAACATATAATAAATTAAATAGTATTAATTAAAATCATAGTTAGTTCACTTTACTTATAACTAATGTTCAGGGACCAGTGGAAGTAGTAATCTTTACATAAAAAACTGTGTCGTGTAATGTTTCTTTTAACCTATAAAAGGTGGGTGTAACTTAGTAATTGTAACCTCCCTAGAGCTAATGAGCATCTATTATTTAACCCTCCAACAAAAATAATGTGTGTGCAGCTACTATCTCTTAAGGCTCTTTAGTTTTAGCACACATAGAATAGAAGTAATTTCATTCAAGCCCGGTGGAAAGCATGCGTCGAGTCTAAGCTTCCACAAAAGTTCCAATTTCTCCAACATAAGTGTAAACGCCTCTCCTCTACTATTCATCTCAATTGAGTCGATGGCCTTAAATTTGAAACTGTAGTTAGGGTTTTCAATGCAGTGTCTAGCTAGTGGGCTCTCCATTTTCCTTTTGTTAATGTAATAAACATGTTCATAAATCCTCTCCTTAAACTTACGATCAGTCTTGCCTACATAAAAACTAGGGCAGCACTGACATAATGCTACATAGACTAAGGCTTTGGAGTTACAGTTAAACTTGTTCTTCAGGAAATAGTCTCACCCCCAAATAATGAATTTTGATCCTGTAGCAATGTGTCGACACTGGTTACATGTCTCATATTTAAATGTCACTGGGGTGCCTCTAAAAGTGCTGTTAGTACTTTCAGTAAGTTTTTTTTAGGTTCCTTCCTTTTTTCCAGGTGACCAGCGGTTTGTCTCCCAACTTTCCTTGTATATCCCTATCGGACAGTAACAACTGCCAGTTTTTGCCCAGTATTGTGATCAGGCCTTCATAATCTAAAGAGAATGTAGTCACGAATCTCAAACAATTTTGCTCCCTTTGTGGTCCAATACTATTCCTAACTACGGGATTACTCAGTTCTATATCTACTGAGACATTGGTTTCAAAAGTGACAATTCAGTAATGCTGTTTTTGAAGCCAATTTGATACCCGAGGGTAGTCACTCCAAGGGGGGAATTCATCTTTTCTCACGGATGTAGTAACTTTGTAAACTGTAGGGGACAGCAGGTGGCACAGTCTGCATGGGAGCATACCTCTCAGCCTTTTAATGGAAGATATCTGGACAAAGCCATAAATAATGGAGGGGGAGGGGGAACAAAGGCCCAAAATAGGGACAATTTTTAAATATTGCTCATTTAAACTTAGAATGTTGATAAATAATGGGTTTTGCATTAGCATGAATTTTCAGAAGGGCAGGCAATCTGAAACTCAAAGGTCTGTCATTTATTTCTGACCTCAATCCTCAAAGATTTTCCAGAATACCAAAAATTTTATGAGGAGCAGACCAAAAATCTGAGGCAAAAATCTGGACATTCTGAGAACATCTAGAGAGTTGAGAGTTATATATGCAGGGTGGGGGACAATGATAACAGAACTCTACTGTTGCTGTATCTGCCAGAGAAAGGACAGTGCGCTGTAAGGTCTGCCAGTCATTTTCTAAGTATAGTTAGTTGTATATTATATCTAAAACATTGTCTCTAAATCCATGTTGCCCTTGTCTTACATGGTTTCATCATCTGTCTGACAGCCAACTGATTGACTTTGCAGTAGAATGCAGACTTTAATATATTTATATTAATGTATTAGCGCATTTATATGTTGTTTTACAATCTTGTAAGTAAACAAAGAGTATATTTAGCATTAGTGAATACATCTGACTAGTTAATTGTTTTTTGGTAAAAGCACCATTTCCAACAGCTTTACCTTCACCTGATATGTGTGGGTGCGTGTGTGTGTGTGTGTGTGTGTGTGTGTGTGTGTGTGTGTGTGTGTGTGTGTGTGTGTGTGTGTGTGTGTGTGTGTGCTTGTGTGTGTTTGTTTATATATATATATATATATATATATATATATATATATATATACATACATACATACACACATGCATATACATATGTTATATATAATTAGTAAGACTGCACGTGGGCTTGCCACCTTTAAAAACAAAAGTTTTTTGTTTCCATGCTTCAAACTTATGTCTTAAAGCATGCAATGCATTAGGTACATTTTTTTAAGTCAGCACTTTTCAGTTTGAATTTTTGTGGTTTCAATTATTTTACGCAGCTTCATATTTTTTATATATATATATATATATATATATATATATATGTATATATATATATATATATATATATATATATATATATATATATATATGTAATGGTCATAAACACAAAAGAGTGATACACAGATGAGAGAAAAAAGAACAAATGCACAAATGAGTGACATGCAAAAAGAACTTATCACAAAACATTAACAGATTCTCTCCCACCATCATTAAACCCTAGCTACAAAACCCAGATCAAACATTGCCTTCCTATACCACCTAACTGTTTGTAACCCACTACCCATGCCCCTAACCACAACCCTGCATATTACACTACTAAAAACACATTTCCTAACAGTACTACTACACAACACAAAAAGACACAAAAGACAAAACACCAAAAGGCTCAACACTAAATCTATCCCATTACCTAACCCTTGCTTGAATTCTGCCATACAAACACTCACAAATACATAACTGCTGCAAAACAATCTTGCATATTTTCACAGCCACCACCTTTTTAGTCAAATATTCACTTTCTAAGCAAACAACAAATAGCAATAAATAAAGCTGCAGTACGAAAATAAATATATTAAATATTAGAAAACTACAGACTAGGAACCAAAGAAATAGGGGAATTCAGTAAAGTAAAACAAACACTTTCACGCCTCTCCAGATGTTTTCTAAGTTCTTTAAAACATTTAGACACATAAAACTATTTAAATTATCCCTGTGACATCATAGTCCTATGATCAGCACAGTAATTAATGCCTAAATCTCTTATTCAATAAAGGTTTCATAGGTTCATAGGTGTTTACTAGGCTAACAATCACAAGGGCCTTTTGAAGCCTATCCATGCATTCCAAATCTCTAACAAGTTCTGGTATCCTTGATAAGTATAAGCAGGGGCTTGGGGGATGATAAAGTTACAAGGAGGAGCCTGGGAGATGAACCATTTACAGGCTGTCTGTGTCCATTAGAGACATAGGTGCCAAATCAGGGATGAAATTCCCATTCCCCATCCAATTGTCCAAGTTACACTTGAATTGTGTTAGGAAGGAACTCTGATTCACATGGATAGGGAGCCTGTTCGAGAGAAGGGTTAGAATCTAGAAAACATACCTGTCTGTCCAACAGGTCCTATTCATATCACAGGCAAGGTTTAAGTCTTTAGAATGGTTAATTCTGATGCTGTTTGTTTTACAGATATTCAGAAGGTCCATCAGAATGGGGTATGACAATGCCTTGTATGCCAGGCATAAAACTTCCCTCAACAGCCTGTAGGAGACAGAATACATGGTTAAGGCCTTGAAGTGGTCTGCATAGAACATGTTACTTACTCCCTATATTTTTTTGAGGAACTTCTGTGGACTTTCCAGTTGTTGTATGTGCTTGGTTATGTACATATCAAAGGGAACATTGCATACAATGATAGGTCTGATGAATGCTGAACACAGTGGAACAATGACCTCCTTGGACCTAGACGCCATACTTTTGTTTATAAGTTGCACAACATTGAAGGATTTCCTTACTACTGCAGACAAGATATGCTCAAAAGCTAGATTACTGTTCATGTTTGTCCACAAATACCTGACTACTGGGTTAGCTCTTGGGGTATGTTGTCAGTATGTTAGTTATCAGGGGTGGATGACTTCTAGATGGATACTATTATGCATTGTTTGGCATTTAGTTTTAGTCCACGGCTCTGACACAAGTTATTTGTCTGTATCAGTCCTTCCTGGAGAACATTTGGGTCAGCAAAGGATTCTATGACCATCCCTAATTTGCAATCATCTGCAAATTTAGTCAGCCAGAGGACCTTGACATTGGCCTTGACTTCAGAGAAGTAAATGCCAAAAAGGACAGGTTTCAGGACTGATTCCCTCAGGTGCTCCACTTGTGAATGGCTTTATATAGAAGTGGGCTTCCCAATTTTAACTTCCTGGATCCTGTCTTTAAGCTAGCTGGCTATCCACTGGGTAACATAATGGTTTATTATTTATTTATTTGACGTTTGTTGATTGGTTTTGTCCATCTGGGCGTGTTCCCTTTTTCAGAGGAGGCCTGGGGAGAAAAGCTCCAAAGTTAGCATTATACGAAAATTATACAATAATTAGATTCAACAAGGGACGTAAATCAAACATTTGCAGAACAGAAGTAAAAATACACAGGTTAACAAAAACAATTCATACAAGAAAGAGCTTCCAAGGACAAATTGAGCAGGCAAGATGTTCAAAGTACAGAAGATGAAATGTGAATACAATTTCAATATTCTGGATATATTTATTTATTAATGCATTTATTTATTTATTTATTTATCTATTTATTTAATTTTGATGACCGGGGAAGTCCATTGGGCCATAAAGAGCCCATTTTTAGTGGAGGCCTGGAGAGAAAAGCTCCAAGTATTGCAATTTACATATTACGTGTTACAAAAGAATAACAAAGATTTGTCCAGAACAATTAAAACATTTACAGAAATATTATACATTATGTAATAAACTTTTAGTGAGTTAACATTTGACAGAAGGTTACTAGCCCTTCTGGAGGTTGGGTAAACTGAACATTTGCAGAAAAAGATATTTTTCTCAAATAAGCTTTTTGTAAGTAAACATTAAACAAGTAGCTACTAGCCCTTTGCAGGTTAGGTGGACCATTTTGCATGGAGAGAGTACAAGAAAACTGGATTATGCAAAGTATAGTATATTAGATAACAGGGAGAAAATCAGTCCCTGGCAGGGCGAGACTGTTTTAGGGTGAGATGAAATAATAGAATTGGTAAATGGTAATGGTTTCAGTGCAGGGTAGAAAGAGATGGGGTGGAGAGGGGTTTATGTTGGAGTGTGACATGGGCATTCCCATTTGGCTGATAGATGAGAGAATAGCTGAGATTTGAAATTGGTATGGTTTGGAAGGTTATGAAGGTGGGGGGGGGTTCCACTGCTTGACTAAAGAGTAGGACAGTAGTAGGTGGCAAGGAGGTCATGCTGGTTTGTAGACCTAAAAGAGATTTTGGTCTGTGGATCTGAGTTGGCGGTTGGGTATATAGGGTTTTAAGGATATAATGAGAGATGGGCAGTTTGTGGGTTTAAAGATGAGCTTGTGGGCAATGGTGAGTTGTAGGTAACCGAGGTAGTTGGGAAGTTCAAGCCAATTGAGGGTAAGGAGGGAGTGGCAGTGGTGGGATGAGTTTTTTGAATTGGTTGCAAATACGCAGATCTTATGGTAGCAGGATTCAAGTTTGGATCAAACAGGAGATGACCCAGGACTGAACCCTGTAGTACTCCACTTGTCACTGATCTGAAGTTGGATTTGGAGTCTGCTACTTTCACAGTGTGGGTTCTGTCAGTGAACCAGTTGGCAACCCATCTTGTGACATAGGGATTTATACCTAATTTAGTAAGTTTATCTACAATTCCAGAGTGGGGGATGGTGTCGAAAGCCTTGGTGAGATCTAGATAAGCTGTGTAAACCACCTTACCCTCATCTACAGCTTTGGTGACCACTTCAAAGAAGTCTATCAGGTTTATGAGACATCATCTGCCTTTTACAAACCCGAACTGGGTCGGGTCCAGAGTTTGGAGATTACCCATGTCATTGTTTATAAGTTCCATGATGATACGTTCCATAGGCGGTAGTTCCTGGGGTCTGTGGTGGCTCCCCCTTTGTGGAGTGGGATAACTGTCACTGTGCGCCATTCAGTGGGCATAAAGCCTGAGGTGAGGCTAAATATTGAACATGG
This sequence comes from Protopterus annectens, assembly GCF_019279795.1. Lineage (NCBI taxonomy): Eukaryota > Metazoa > Chordata > Ceratodontiformes > Protopteridae > Protopterus > Protopterus annectens. The sequence goes on from NC_056727.1 coordinate 488,754,457, forward strand.
TACTTAGGTAGGGTGCCAGTTCATTCTGTATTTCATGTAGAACGCAGCCTGGGATGTAGTCAGGTCCCATGGATGCTGTGTTCTTGGCTTTGGAGAGTGTGTTTTTTACCTGTGCAGCCCATATTACAGGAACCTTGCATTCTTCCGGTATAGAGATGGGCCCTTTAGGAGATGAGAGGGGGGTAAAGTTAGCACTGAACCTATCTGCCAGGATGTTGGCAATATCAGTTCGTTCTGTATATTTAGTGCCATTGTGCTGTAACTGAGAGCAGATCTGAGTGTTGCCATTGAGATTCTTGACATACCTATAGAATGCTTTGTGGTTGTCTTTAGAATCAGTGGCAATTTTATTTCGTAACTAGCTTTGGAGGATTTTATGAGGGATCTCAACTTCTTACTGAGGCTGACCAGGGAGTTTCTCCAATCATGGAATTTTACTCTTTTTTTGCAGCAGTTTCTTTCTTCTGTTGTAGAGTTTGTTTTTGGCAGGGGACCACCAGATTGGTTTCCTTTTTTTGGAGGATAGCATTTTGGTTCTGTTAGGGATTGCATGATCCATGCACTCATGTAAGTGCTTATAGAGTGCATTTGTGTAGGATTCAGCAGTTGTACCTCTATTGTCTGTCAGCATGGGTGTTGTGAAGCTTGCCACTTCTGTCTTAAGAAGCGTGAAGTTGGCTTTGGAGACATTTTTTCTGGTGGTTTCCCTAATGGGGGTGGGGGTGGGATGTGGCTGTCTAGGGTGATTAGCTTGTGGTCAGATCTGACCAATGAGGAACTGACCTCTGGTGTGGAACACCGGTTGCCCATGTTGGTAATGACCAGGTCTAGGATATTGCTGCCCCTGGTGGGGGTGTGGATAAGTTGATCCAAGGTGTTGGAATTTATGAAATCCAGAAAACATTGAGCACAAGAGTTGGTACATGAGTAGTTTTCTCATTTGATGGTGGGGTAGTTGAAATTGACCATTATTAGAGTGTTAGATTGTACATTATTATTTTTCAGTGTATCAAGAAATGAAGAGTGGGAATCCGGGGGCATGGTTGGGGATCTGTAGCAAGCTACAATTTGGATTGTGGTCCTGCTCAGAGTTAGTTGCACTTGGATAATCTTGGATGCATTATGCTGAGCAACTAGCCTGGAGGTGTGGATATCCTTAATGAATATGGACATGCCTCCAGCTTTAGTGTTTCGGTCCAGGTTAGGTGGCCGAAAGATGTGGTATGAATTATAGCCTGGTAATTCAGGGGTGCTCTCTGGAGCCTTGAACCAGGTCTCTGTCACTGCACAGATGTTGATGTTCTTCATTTTAAGGAGTGCCTCAAGTGAGTGCATTTTGAGGTTTAGACTTCTAGCATTGAGTAGCATTACCCTCAGAATTTTGCTTGCTTGTGCCTGTTATAGTGCTGGTGAATTTGTCATTTGAACCTTGCCTAAAAAAGGCACTATAGGGGTGGCAAGAGCCTTAGCCAGTATCCAGAATCCCAAGGGCGACAGATGCAGGCCATCTCTGGCAAAAGATCGTGGTTTGTCGATCATGTCATCCCAAGCAGACAGATACTGGATCCCCTTAGAATGACACCAGAAGCTTAGCCAATTGTTGAAGTCAATCATTTTGTCCTTGTACTGTGGTATCATTCTGGGTGATGGCAGGATGCTACTCAGAGCTAGGGTCATACCTGCCTGGGCTACATGATCAGAGAGCTCTTCCATGTCTCTTTTTATGTAGTCCAGGGAGGTATGTCTCAGGTCATTCACACCAACATGAACAATGACAGAGTCATATTTGTACTTGTTCCGGAGAGACCTGAGTGCTTGTGTTATGTGGCGGATTCTGGCTCCCAACAGGCAGCTAACAGTAACCTTCTGCTTGTCCAGCCTAGTGAGTGGGATGTCAGTGTGCCTGACTATAGAGTCACCTATTACTAGTGTGTTAGGTATGTTGTTTTGCCTTAAGGGCTATGATTGTGCGGCACACTGATTTTGTGTTTTATGTGTTGTCTGGTTTGTGACGGGAAGTGCAGGTTGTTTGGGTGTCTGCTTTGGAGGTCTCTGATGCTTTTTGCAGGTTTTTATTTAGAGCATTGAGTATGATTTTGTGTATTTATGTGTATTTTTGCCAGTGCTGTTTTAGTAGGTCTGTGTGCGGCTGGAATTGTGGTGCAAGTGTTAACCTTCTCCTCTTGACTATCTGTTCCAGTCTTGGGTGGAGACAGCTTAGCTTCCAGTTTGGCTGTATAATTGCATCTCTCGCATATGTTAGTGTTTTGTGGTAGGAGGAGAGGGTTGTCTGTGTACATGAGTTACAGTTGTAACATTGCCTCAGGATACCCAGATTCACCAGAGTGCACCTGAAGTTGCCCTTTGGTCATGCCTGAATAGTAGGGTGAGCTGCTTAGTCACTTGGTTGGTGAGGGGTGAATAAATTACCCTGAGTAGCATCCTGCCTTCACCAAGAATAATACCTCAGTATAAAGAAAAAATGATCAATTTCAACAATTGGCTAAGCTTCTGGTGTCATTCAAAGGGGTATCCAGTGTCTGTCAGCCTGGGAAGACATGCTCGACAAGCCATGTTGCTTTGCAAGAGACGGCTTGCAACTGTCACCCCTAGGCTTTTGAATACAGGCCAAGGCTCTTGCTGCCCCCATAGTACCTTTTTTAGGCAAGGCTCAAAAGTCAAACCCACTTCTGTAAACAGCACAATTAACAAAAAACTGAGGGTTATGCTACTCAACGCCAGGAGTTTAAAATCTCAAAATGCACGCACTCAAAGCACTCCTCAGTATGGAGAACATCGACATCTGTACAGTAACTGAAACCTGGTTCAAGGCTCCAGAGAGCACCCCAGCACTACCGAGCTACAATTCATACCACACGTTTCAGTCACAGAACATGGACCGAAACACAAAAGGAGGGGGTGTATCCATATTCATCAAGGATACCTACACCTCCAGGTTAGTGGCACAGCATGATACCTCTGAGATCATCCATGTGCAACTAACATCGGGCAAATCTGCAATGCAAATTGTGGCCTGCTACAGATCACCCTCCATGACCCAGGACCACCACTCCACCTTTCTGGAGACACTGGAAAACATGAAGGTCCTAACAAACACCCTGATATTTCATTTACCCTACCATTCACTGGGAAAACTACTTGAGTACAAATTCCCAGGCCCAGCACTTTCTGGAATTCATCAACTCAAATGCCCAGGATCAGCTGGTAAACTCCCCTACCAGAGGTGAAAACATATTGGACCTGGTCATCACCAACATGGGTGACAGGTGTTCCACACCAGAGGTCAACCTGTCACTGGTTAGATCAGACCATAAACTAATCACTCTGGATGTCCACACCCCACCACCACCCCCAACTAAGGAAACCACAGTAAAAAACTTTTCCAAAGCAAACTTCACCTTACTTAAGACAGAGCTGGTAAGTTTCACAGCCCCCACGCTAAAGGATAATGCTGCCCAAGATGCAGAAACCTTTACAAATGCACTCTATGAGCACCTACAAGGATGCATGGATCATGTCATCCCTAGCAAAACCAAGACTCACTCCTCTAAGAGAAGGAAACCAGTTTGGTGGACCCCTGCAATAAACAGGCTATACAATAGAAGGAGGAAACTAGTTCAGAAAAAAAGCAAATCCCAAGTAGGAAAGACATCCCTGATCAGTATCAGTAAGAAATTGAGGTCCCTCACGAAATCATCCAAGGCTAACTTCAAAAGAAAAATAGTCAAGGATTCAAAAGATAACCACAAAGCCTTATTTAGCTATGTTAAGAATCTAAGTGGCAGCTTGCAGATATGTACTGAACTAGTGCAAAATAGCACAAAATATACTGAACCTACTGATATTGCCAACATCCTGGCAGATAGATTCGGTGCAAACTTCACCCCCCTCTCACCTCCAAAAGGGCCCACAACAATACTGGAAGAGTGTAGTGTCCCAAATATTACAGATGCACAGGTGAAAACAGCCATTTCAAAAACCAAAAACACAGCGTCAATGGGACCAGATGGTGTCCCACGCTGCGTCTTGCACGAACTACAGAACGAACTAACCCCCCCCCCACCTAAACATGCTTTTCACCCTCAGCCTCTCCACAGGCTACGTGCCCATAGAATGGCACACATCAACGGTTATTCCTCTCCACAAAGGAGGGACCACAACTGACCCTGGTAACTATTGCCCCATAAGCCTGACTAGCCTGGTCTGCAAGGCTATGGAGTGCATCATCATGTAACTCATTAACAAAGACTTTGGGAACCTCCAAATACTTGACTCGACCTAGTTCGGCTTTGTTACGGGCAGATCATGTCTACTAAATATAGTGGACTTCTTTGAGACAGTCACCAAGGCCATAGACGAGGGAAAGGTAGTTCACACAGCCTACCTTGACCTTGCCAAGGCTTTTGACACCATTCCCCACTCAGGTATTACAGAAAAACTCATCAGCCTGAACATAATCCCTATGTCATGAGATGGGCTGCCAGCTGGCTTACAGACAGAACTCACCCGGTAAGAATAGTGGGCTCCAGGTCCGACTCTAAACCAATCAAAAGTTGTGTCTCGCAAGGCTCGGTCCTGGGACCCCAACTGTTCGGCATGTACTTCACAGAAGTACAGGCAAACACAGGAGGACTATGCCTAACCAAGTTTGCCAATGACTGCAAACTGGGAGCCATAACTGGCTCTCCGGCTGACACGGACATCCTCCAAAAGGGCCTTACTGAGACGGACACCTGGTGTCAAAGTCATGGCCTCAAACTAAATGCCAAAAAATGCATAGTCATCCCGTTTGGGAAAAACAAAACACCCACGAATTACCACATAGGTGGCAGCCCCCTTAATACAGAAGAGGTAATAAGAGATCTGGTGACCCAGGTAGATAGTAATCTCTCCCTTGACAATCATATTGCCAAAGTAGTTAGGAAATCCTTCTATGTGGCCCATCTAATTAATAAAGAGTTCGCATCTAGAAATAAAGAGGTTATAGTGCCCATCTACTCATCACTCATTAGACCCATCATAGAGTACAATGTCCCATTTGGGATGTACCACACAAGACACTTCCAACAGCTGGAAAGACCACAAAAGTACCTCACCAAGAGGATTACTGGTCTCAAACATATGTCCTATGCAGCCCGACTGAAAAAACTCCGGCTGTACTCAGTGGCATATCGCTTACTCAGAGGTGATCTCTGCCTGACTTACAAAGCCATGTCCAACTCAGAATTGACGGACATGCTCCACCTAAAGAAATCCAAGTCACTGCGAGCCATGCACTCTAGTGAGCTAAACCTCGCTACAACAATAAATAGAACATGCTGGAGGGATAGATTCCTGTCACAGAGACTCCCCATGCTTTGGAACTAAATTCTAAATTACATCAGGCAGAGCCCCTCACTAACACTCTTAAGAGAAACCTTGACGAGTGGATGGGTAACAGAAAATACACCCCTGCGATCACTTCATTGACTCTGCTTGACAGAGGATCAGTTAATTAATCAATGGGGCAGCGAAAGCCGACACACTCTGGCTAGGCTTATAAATGCCCTCAGGCAGATAGCCTAGTACCTACCTATGAACCTATGAACCTATTAGCTCTAATTGTATTCTACAAAGTGCTAGTCTTTTTCCACCTCTGAAGCATAGCCTAATAAAACCTGTTTGAATAATAATATAAATTGTATTCATCATGTGGTGTTTTAGAACTTCTCCACCAACTTAAGAGTAGTGTTCAGTAAAACCTAAAAATGGGTACCAAGAATGTTTTACTTTATATTACATAATTACAAGCATCTTGAGGACCTGTACAGTATGGAATATAGAGGTTATTTTAATTCTGCCATGTAAATGCCCTTGTAGAGAATAGGTGAAGTGAGATACAAAAACATTGTCTTCATTGTTTGGCAAGCTCTCTTCTGTGATACCTGATAGTCTGTAGTAATTGCCAAATATAAGGAAGAAGATTTTACTTTATTTTCCACAATTTCGAATACAGTATCTACTACCTACAGGACTGTTTTAATTGGTAGAATTAATTTAGCCTTTAGCTGCTAAGCACATGTATGTATAATTGATTTAGTACAGCATCTAATACCTGTATTAATTCAGTCCCATACAGGCAGAATGATTGTAATATAAGCAGGAGGACTACTATTATTAAAATGCACACTAAGCCAGTGCTAAGAGATAAAACTAGCTGCTGTTCAATCACTAAAAAGACAGCTAGCACCTTGAACAAACACTTTAGATGGATAGAGAACTGTAACCCCCTATAAATTCAAACAACCAGTTTAACAATCAAATAATCAATAATTAACAAATATGATTATCAATACATTCTTCTAAAACCTCACCTTACAAGCAAAGAATAAATAAATAAGCAGCATGGTCTTGACTTTTCTTCGCTCTATTCCAAGCAGCTATGAACCACCTTGGTAGCTTATACAATGACACTGCCCAAGGCACTCCATTCTAGAACCATAGTATTCTCATTCCATGTTCCCCAAACAATCCAGCATACCCCGGTTACACACAACTCTTTTTGTTTCTTTTATAATGAGTGCATGTTCTGCTTTCTGGGTATCTGATTGCATGTACTCCAACAGCCCTATACCCATCACAGTGTTAGTAACTGTATTATATTCCCTCTACCAACCTAATTTTCCTTTGCTTATGTAACTCACAGAATTGTAGGAAGTACTGAAGAAGTTGCTTTATCAGTGTCATGTACAATGTAAAGAATCTCTGAAATGTGTTTTTTGCAGTATGCACTACACCATTTTACTGGCCTTCACATCTGCCTTTTCATGTTTCATAGCGTTATTCAGCTTAGAGGTAATTATAACCTTTACAAGTATTTCTCCCTTTGTTGTGGTGCAGGTATGCCCACCTGGTCTGCATATTTGTCAGTGGATTGCTTCCTGCAAAGTGCATAATCTTACCTTTTTTCCATTAAGTCGAAAATACCATCTGTCTTCAAACAGTGCTAGCTGCCAAATGTCTCCAATGAGACCATCTACTTCCATCCGTGTGAACAGTGCCTATCTTTACATCACCTTATAAACAAATCTTGCTCTCTAAACTAATATGATATTAGGCAAAGACATACACACTTAGTAGTATTGTGACACTCCACTGATTAGTGACTTCTCTGTTGCGACCTCTGCTCTAATAAAGACTCTCTGATCAGGCAGGACCCTTCAAATCTTCTTCACCATTGTAGGCCACATGCCTTCCTCTTTAATTTTCAAGCCAGCCATCCAAGGTTTCTACTGATGTATAGGCTTACTACTTCCATAGGGCGCTCCTTGTCTATTTCATTGATAATGTATTTACGTTAAGCCAAGCTGGGATGACATAACATAATTTTTTTTCTTATTCTGACTTCCAACCATTAAGCCTCTCACATGCACTGTGTTACCCTTTTTTACTCTGCAGAGGTAGAGCCCTACAGCCCATTTAGTCACCTCTGGGTGTGAATTGAGCACCATGAGTTGTTCTACTATCCATGATCAGGATTAAGGATTTTTTTCCTTCTTAAACCTGATATTTCTCCACACAACCATAGATGGTTGGGATAAGAGCATGTACTGTGGCTTTGTGTGGTACTGCCATCTGCTTCATCATGTAATGCATCTCCTCAGGAGCCCTGACCCCTTTATTAGTGGGCAGATTTATTCAGTAACCAGCCTCACCTGGAGACTCTAAAATGTAATGTGCAGTGTGGGCATGCTTTCCCAACTCTCTCCCGTAAGGGCTGTGAACAGTCCCTGCCTCATCATTCCTTTATCACCACATGGCAGCTCCTTCACTACCCAGACTGCTACATAAACTCAAAACATCTGGGTTATAGCCAGAGCTTTAGCCATCTGTGGCACAGAGATAGCACAGGAAGGATTAGCATTTAGAAATTTAATCATTCGCCACACAAAAATGTTCATAGGACCTTCCCTAGAATAGATTTGTAACTTACTGGACTAACACTGTGAGGGTCCTTTTCAGATACACCTGGATACAAGGGAGTCACAAGCTTCATTCCTCTAGTACCAGCTCATATACTAATTCCTCTAGTACCAGCTCATTTGCTAATTCCTTTAGTACAAGTTTATTTACTAATTCCTCTAGTACAAGTTCATTTACTAAAAGGCAAGCATACGATTCTTCAGTGGTTTACAGAACCTGATGGGAAAGTGTTTCAGCACCCAAAGAGTTAGCTTTTCTGCTCTTTGTACCTTATCTCCTTGAAGACTTCTAATTCAATTGTTTATTGTTTTCACTAGTCATTGTTTTATCTGTTAAGCTGTCTTGCTAAGAAAATCTGTAATAGACTGAGCTCTTAATGTTGTTCTAAAAAAAATGTATGAGAATTGAACTAAACTGTGTCAAATTAAAAAGTGGTAGTTATTTAAAAGTTAAAAGTAACAGATGCTGCAATGTACTTTCCTTTTTATTGAATTGTAATATGTAAAAAAGTACAAAATGGTGTATAAGTGCATTTGCCACTTTGAAGATGTATGACAGTTTTAAACCTTGCTTCACAAATGTACATACCGTTGCGAACTCTGCTGCTGCTTGGAGATGCTGAGATAGGCCAAATATGATTGGTTGTTAGGATTCTGGCTCCATGACCCCCACTACCCCACTGGACATGAAACTGTGGAAAGCAGAAAGATTTTTTTCAAAAATCATTGCAATACCCACAAGACATTCTTCTTGGGATGTGGATAAGCAGAGGGAGACTTAATTCAAGTCAGTCAGGTAAGGAAGTTACTGTAGTTTTTTACTGGATCTGCCTTTTGGAAAATACAATTAGAGACAGAGCTCAATCTGTATTATACTTTCTGTAAGGTCTATGAAAATTCTATTTTTTGTGTTAAAAGCCAAAGACAGGGCAAAGTGTAAATTTTAACTAGTTCTGGACAGTTTGTAGCTTATATATATATGTATATATATATATATATATATATATATATATATATATATATATATAAAACATTGTCTATTTAAATGTTTATTTTCCTTTCACTGTACAAGTTATTACTATTTGCTTAAATATTTTGAAATATAATACTTTAACTTATATATTTCAAGTCAAAAACTTTACTGTTCATCTTTGAAAGCTTATCGTTGATTATTTCTTCAGTAGCTTAAGGGATTATGCAGCTTACTAGTACTTTAACTTGGTGATATCTTCCCACTGAATGCTGACTGCTTGGAGATAAATAGTACCATTTAAATATTTGAAGGGTGGCTTATTTTAAGGGTAAAGAGTAAGCTGCTGGTTTGACTAACTAATATCAGTAATATCATTAAATTGGAATGAGTGGTACTAGTACTGAAGGATACCATTATGTATATGAAAAACAATTCTGATCGAGTTTTAATTACTGTTAATGGAATTATAGAAATGAAATTAGGCTCATTCTGAGATGGATAAAATTCTGTGGATGCAGTGATTATTAATTCTGATCTGTAGCTATACAGTATATAATCATTTGGGTGTACCAGGGCTTGGCTAATGCCCAAGACAGCACACATTTACCATATAGTCTTAATGTCAATTGGTCTTTACATATTAACTGATGCCAGTAGTGGGATTCACACTGCAAATGGACGGTTCCATATCACCTTAAATACCGATAACAGTTCTGCAAGAGTTAAAACCCATCAACCTTGTATGTCATATATTAACTGGCAGAAAGCAGCTGAATCACGTAAACTGTACTTGTATAACCTGTGAAACAGTTTTGCTCATTAAAGTGTGCACATATCCATGTAGTACAAGATAAATATACAGCAGTATATTTCCTGCAACAGTTATTTTTTATCACAATACTTAGAAGACATGACAAAATTCAGCTTTGTGGAATATTAAAAAAGTCTAGTGTCATAGGTGATTAAGAAGTGTAAAACTAAGGCAATACATGCTGTGTGCAAAGTGAATGATGTGGTATATCCAAGGAAGACACAAACGCATCCTTATGTACATCTGAACTGCAGTCCACTGAAACCAGAGACAGTCGTGTAGTGGCAGTAGGTCCAGAGCATGCAGCAAAGAGAACCAGTCCATTCCCAGATGACCTCGAAGTGCAGATTTAATTATACAGTCTAGATTTGCTGATGAAATAATGAACATTGAGGAAACCTAGCGAATGAAATGATTTAAGGCACTTAGAGACAGACAGAGAGAGAGACTCTGACAGGGAGAGAGAAGGAGAAGCAGTGAGAATTTGGGGAAAGGTAGAAATAGAGCCAACACAAGAGGGAAATGCTGGTCCTTTATCAAATGCATGTAACTGCTTTGGGGATAAAATAGTAATGTTAATAAACCAACTGTGCAGGATCCACCCAGGTGTTCATATGAACCATATCAGGCAAAGTCCTTCTGATAGAGCACAATACACCTTTTTCATACTGTGCAGGTACCTTTGTTTGCTAGTGGTACTTATTATTATTTATCTACTTTGGGGATAAGCTGAGCTCTAGATGTTAAGGTCAGTACCAATTTTTTTTTCTCAGTGTAAAGAAAGGAATAAATTTGTTAGTTTTGCTTGGGCATTCTGAATGGATATATAATCAACAGCTATGGTAGTGCAGCAGTTAGCATTGTCACCTCCCAACAAGAGTTTCTCTGGTTTGATTCTTGGCTGGGTGCATTCTGTGTGGAGTCTGCCTGTCTTCTCTGCAGTCACGTGGGTTTCCTTTGGATTCCTCCCACATTCCAACGACATACAATAAGTGGATTGTGGGTGGTATGGATGAACTACCACGGCAGGCCTAGCCACCTGACAGTGTTAACCTTGGCTTGTGAGATTACTCAAGGCAGCCATGCATATTTGCTTTAAACCCTTAAAGCAAATTGCACTTTGTATAGTAACCAGTACCAGTGGTGGGATTTAAACCCCACTTATCTGGTCTTGTCACATCCAAAATATTGAGGCAGAGGTGCAGTAGTCAAAGCTCATTGACCCTGAATATCACAGTGTCTGCTCCTATTTGCTTTGTTTTCTCATACTTTTACTCTTTTTGCCACTCCCATACACAGGCGAACAGTTTGTTTAATAATCCTTCCTGATCAGCTACATTTTTGAACTTGCATCCCTCCCTGTTAACTACAGTAATCAACTGCTGATTCTGCCACCATTTTCAGTGCATCTGATACTTTATATTTTCATAACCCTTATCTATAAGAGCTACCTTTGCCTGATTGATGAGATTTTTGTCTTTTTGTGGTCTCTGTGTTTTGTCTCACCCTTCTCATCCTGCATTGTTAATATGAAATACTTAGCCTAGTGCTGTTCCTTCTGTCTGGTTAAAGGGACTATGTCTCACCTGTTTCCTGCTGCACATTGATTTTGCTGTGTTCACTTGGTGGTAACAAAATTTAAGTTGAAGATTCAAATGCAATGCCCCTTTGATTTAATGTTTCTGCTTTTTCATTTTCTTAGGTCACTATAAATAAAGATTAAAGCTATCTCCTGTAGAACATTACACCAGATGCACCATTGTGAGTTAGATATAGTGGGGATGCTTGATCACCAACACACGCATAACTGCCTTGATAATTCTGACATTTGAAACATCATATCTGGAATGCCTGACCTTGGATTTTTGGACATGTTTACATTCCTTCTGAAATATTAGCTGTGCAGCATCATACTAAAATGTTTCCACACAAACATTTAGAATTTCTGAGATTTAGGTTCATAGGTTCATAGGTTGGTACTAGGCTATCGGCCCTAGGGCCTATACAAGCCTAGCCATAACAATTCCCTGGATATTTCTTCCCACAGTATTTAGTTCTCTGGACCCCTGTCTAACAGGGCGACTGACATGATCCCCAGGGTGAATTTCCTATCTCCCATCCAATCATCAAGGTTCCTTTTGAAGAGGGCCAAGGAGGCGCTCTGCTTGACATGTATGGGCAGTCTATTCCAGAGTATGGGGAGTCTCTGGGTCAGGAACCTATCCCTCCAGCATGTTTTGTTCATTGTGGTGACAAGGTTTAGATCCCTGGAGCGTGTGGCTCTGAGGGATTGGGATTTCTTTAAGTGGAGCATGTCCAACAGCTCAGGGTTTGACATGGCCCTGTATGTTAAGCAAAGATCACCTCTGAGTAGACGATATGCCAGAGATTATAGCTGGAGTTTTTTTTAGATGGTCAGCACATGGCATCTGCTTTAGGCCTGTGATTCTTTTAGTGAGGTATTTCTGTGGCCTTTCCAGCTGTTGCAGATGTCTTGTGAGGTACATACCAAATGGGGCATTATACTCTATAACTGGGTCTAATGAGGGATGGGTACAGTGGGACAATGACCTCCTTTTTCCTGGATGAAAAGCCCTTAGTGATGAGGTGTGCCACATAGAAGGATTTTCTGATTCTTGTGGCGATGTGGTTATCGAAAGTGAGACCACTGTCCACCTGTGTCCCTAAGTCTCTCATCACACTTTCAATGTTTAGTGTACTGCCACCTATGTGGTAATTCATGGGTACATGTTTTTTTCCAAAGTGGGTAACTATACATTTCTTGGCATTAAGCTTGAGCCCATGGCTCTGACACCAGGCATCTGTTTCTGTAAGGCCCTTTTGTAGAATATCCACATCATTTGGGGATTCAATAATGGCTCCCAGCTTGCAGTCATCTGCAAACTTTGTTAGCCAGAGTCCCTTAGTGTTGGCCTGTACTTCAGAGAAGTAGATGCCAAACAAGAGTGGTCCCAGGACTGAACCCTGAGGTACTCCATTTGTCATTTGTCTGGAGCTGGATTTGGAGTCGGCTACTTTTACAGTCTGGGTTATGTCAGTAAGCCAGTTGGCAACCCATTAAGTGACGTAGGGATTTATCCCCAGCTTAGTAAGTTTATCTATGATTCCAGAGTGGGGGATGGTGTTGAAGGCTTTGGCGAGGTCCAGATAGGCTGTGTGGACCGCCTTACCCTCGTCCACAGCTCTGGAGACTGATTCGAAGAAGTCAATCAGATTCAGGAGACAAGATCGTCCCTTCACAATCCCAAACTGGGTGGGGTCCAATGTTTGAAGGTTGCCAATGTCTTTGTTTATAAGTTGAAGAAAAATAAGAGCAAAACTGATAACACCAAGAAGAGTGGTTCCAGAACCGCAAAGTGAAGACAATAGTTCGTAAAAAAGGTAAGTCCTTTATTAGTTGCCAAGTGGTAAAAATCCAAAGACAGTTGGTACAAAGCAGCAAAATCAGACCAAATGGTAAAATCCAAAGTCAGTAGGTACAGAACAGCAAAATCAGACAAGCGCTTTCGCTTGGAGAATGCCAAGCTTTTTCAAGTCAAAAACAGTTGCCTGCAGTGAGGCAACTGTTTAAATGAGGATGTTAATTAGTCACATGTTTGGTTAGAGCTGAGTTGCATTAAGAAACAATTGAGACTGTTTTGAGCAAAAGAACAGCCAAATAATAAAATGAAACATTAAAATGTGCATAGGTTAAATTGACATTGCATTGTTTATACATGACTGGTAAACCAAGTGAGTGTTATGATGAAATTAAAAACTTTGCTTGTCCAAAAGGTTTGGATAGAAATACAAATACAAATACAAGTGGAAGTTTTAAAAAAAGCTGTGTGTGATCCAAGTGAGTTTGAAGTCAGCAATCCTGTGTAATATGAGAATCAATGTAGTACTGTTATGTTAGCCTTAAAAATAGATGTTATGATGCATATGAATTTGCACTACTTGGTGACTTGGGGCAAGTGTGTTCAATGGGCAAAGAAACAGTGTTGAAAAATAGTGAAAATAGGATGAGACATGCTATAATCTAGCCCTTCTGAGCTTCAGAACCGAGCCTATACTAAGTGTGCCATTTAACCCCGGGGGCCTGCCTGCATCTAGCTTGAGTTGCCAGACAAGCTCCCTGTATTCCAAGGTCGATTCCCAGTCCCCTCCTCTAATGTTGGGGTTCACTTGTTCAAGGATCATGAAAGACAACTTGTAATTGGGACATGTAAGTGAGTGTTTGAAAAAAGCGTTGCTTTCCTTTTGTTTATAAGTTCCATGATAATGCGTTCCATGCCCTTGCAGATCAGGCTTGTCAGACTGATGGGATGGTAGTTCCCGGGATCCAAGGTGGATCCCCCCCTGTGGAGTGGGATAACTGTAGCTGTGCGCCACTCAGTGGGCATGAAGCCTGAAGTGAGGCTATGATTAAACATGACACTTAGGTGAGGTGCCAGTTCATTTTGTAGTTCATGTAGTACACAGCCTGGGATGTCATCTGGTCCCATGGATGCTGTATTCTTAGCTTTGGAGAGTGTGTTTTTTACCTGTGTGGCCATGATTACCAGAATTTGGCAATCTTTTGGTATTGAGATGGGCCCTTTAGGAGGTGAGAGAGGGGTGAAGTTGGCACTAAATAGATCTGCCAGGATATTGGCAATATCCTTGGGATCAGTATATTTAATGCCATTCTGTTGTAGCTCAGAGCAGACCTGAGCATTGCCATTTAGATTCTTGACATAACTATAGAATGCCTTGTGGTTGTCTTTGGAATCTTTGGCAATTTTATTTTCATAACTAGCTTTTGAGGATTTTATGAGGGATCTCAGCTTCTTACTGAGGCTGGTGAGGGAGTTTTTTGCATCCTGGGATTTTCCTCTTTTCTGCAACAGTTTCTTCCTACTGTTGTATAGTTTGTTTATAGCAGGGGACCACCAGATTGGCTTCCTTTTTTTGGAGAAGAGCATCTTGGTTCTATTTGGGATGGCACGATTCATGCATGAGTGGATGTGCTCATACAGTGCCTTAGTGTAGGATTCTGCAGTCGAACTTTCAGATCCCATCTGCATGGGTGTCAAGAGATTTGTCACTTATGACTTCAGTAGCATGAAACTGGCTTTGGAGAAGTTTTTTTAAGGAGGTTTCCTTACTGGGGGTTGGTGTGATGTGGATGTCAAGGGTGTGGAGCATCTATCTCCCATGTTGGTAATGACCAGGTCTAGGATATTGGAGCCCCTGATGGGACAATGGATTAGTTGATCCAGGGCACTGGAATTTATGAATTCCAAGAACCGTTGGGAAAAGGAGTTGGTACCCGAGTAGTTTTCCCAGTTAATGACAGGGTAGTTGAAATCAACCAGTATTAGGGTGTTTGGTTGTATCTTAATATTTTCCAGTATGTTTAGAAAGGTGTAGTGAAAATCTTGGGGCATGGTGGGGGATCTGTAGCAAGCTACAATTTGGATTGCAATCTTACCTAGTGTTAGTTGCACCTGGAGAATTTCAGATGCATTGTGTTGGGGAACAAGCCTAGAGGTGTGAATATCCTTAGTGAATATGGACACTCCTCCACCTTTAGTGTTTCGATCTTGGTTTTGTGGCCGCAAAGTGTGGTAAGAGTTGTAGCCTGGTATTGCAGGGGTCCTCTCTGGAGCCTTGAACCAGGTCTCAGTTACTGCACAGATATCGATGTTCTCCATTTTTAGGAGTGTCTCGTGAGAGTGTATTTTGATGTTTAGACTTCTAGCATTGAGTAGCATTACCTTCAGATTTTGCATGCTTGTATCTGTTATGGTGGTGGTTTTATCCTTTGAACCTTGCCTAAAAAAGGCACTATAGGGGTGGCAAGAGCTTTCACCAGTAACCTGAATCCCAGGGGTGACAGGTGCAGACCATCTCTGGCAAAGCATCATGGTTTGTCGATCATGCCTTCCCAGGCAGACAAATACTGGATCTGTAGCTGTAGATTTGGTAGCCTTTCTAACTGAGCATCAAACACCCCCAGTCTTTGTCTTGAATTTTCAAGCCTATTTAATATTCCTGGTCCTGTTTTATTCTTTCCTCTGTTCCTATTCCAGTTTGCTTGCTCACTATATGCCTAGAATCTGCTTAATTTCTTCTGTAATTCCATATGAAGGTGACCCAGTGTGGGACTGCTAATGCTCTCAATAGTGTGTTTACTAATCCTTTCAAAAATTTATCAAGTCTCTATAAACTTAAGACTATGCCTTGTTCAAGATTCCACTTACCCCTGCATGTCTTCCCAGGCAGACAGATACTGGATCTATAGCTGTAGATTTGGTAGCCTTTCTAACTGAGCATCAAACATCCCCAGTGTTTGTCTTGAATTTTCAAGCCTATTTAATGTTCCTGGTCCAGTTTTATTCTTTCCTCTGTTCCTGTTCCAGTTTGCTTGCTCACTATATGCCTAGAATCTGCTTAATTTCTCCTGTAAGTCCATATGAAGGTGACCCATTGTGGGACTGCTAATGCTCTCAATAGTGTGTTTACTAATCCTTTCAAAATTTTATCAAGTCTCTATAAACTTAAGACTATACCTTGTTCAAGATTCCACTTACCCCTGCATGGGAACATTATTCTATCTTTCTTTTCCCCTCCTACCATTTGCCAGTGCAGCATATTCCTCCTTTCAGCTACATTAAAATGTCTCTGTGATCTAAGACTTACCCCTTTCAGTTCCAATACACCTGTCCATTCTTCTACCTCCAGTGCTTTCATTGGCTAGATCACTGAATCAAATATAACCAGTAAAATTGTGTTACCTGAGTTTAGCTATTTACCCCAAAACATACTACTCATTAGTTTAGTAACATTAGCCCATATGCTCTTTCACCATTGTGATTTGAACCACTGTGTGCTCTAGGTGCAAAATACTCCAGGCTGAGCGTCTGACCAGTACAGCTCAAAGTCCAATTCCCTCAGACCTCCCTGCACCACAGATAAAGTTATTTTCTCCTAAGCTGTCATGGTTCTCCACTTTTTCGATATGAATCTACTCACCATGTTTGTTGTTTGGTGAAAAACACTTTGCTTGAGGCTAAAGAGATTGCTTGAAATAAATGCAATGTCTGAGGGAGTACTACCATTGTTACTGTTTTTCAGGCTTTCTCTGTATCTAGGCTCTGTATCATACCAACACAAGAACACTCCATTTGCAAGTCTATTATAATATTGATAATTATGAGAAGTTAAATGATTAGTGATAAAACCAGCTGATAAATGGCACAAAAAGAGAAAAAAACAGAAGAGGCAATATTGAACATTGGTCTTCTTTAAAGTTTTTTTTTTGTAGGAGGGCCTTCAACACTAGAACTTACAAATACCAACTCTGAGATTGCCATGCCTCAGAGAAAAGGGGAAATTTTGAGAAATGGCAGTCTCTGACTTAGTGACTTAGTATAGCAAAGTATGACCTTTTTATTATTCAGTCTCTGCATTCCAGGACTCAGCATTGCAAGTTGCAACATTTTAAAAGATTACCAATAAATCCACATTGCTTGAAGTGAATCAGTTGTGCAATTTTCTTAGTCTTTTAGCTTGAACTGCCACAAATATCATATAATCCTGTTTTAAAATGGTGATAGGTTTATAAGAACATAGGGGTTTCCCTTCTTTCAGACGAGCTGCCATTAATGTTTAATGCCATGAGACTGCAATTTGTCTCAGCTCTAGCACTGCATATATTCTCCTACAGACTTCCCTCAGTCCCACCAGAATATGCAGATTCTGGATTCTATTAATCTGGTAGATTTAGTCTCCCATGAAAATCTTCCATCTATTAACCATTTCCAAAAGGGTCTCTTCCTCATAATACTGGCTTCAACAATATTGCTGGAAAATTTGTAATATACTTTTTGGCTTTTTTGGGAGGCTCTTACTTGATAACAGTTTCTTTGCTTTAACTACATGCACAATTTTTCTTATATTAATCAGAGGCTATCTGCCTCATTGTTCTAGATGAGATTTCAAAGTTTCACTGTTTTGAGCACTCTGGACATAAAGTCTAACATTGATTCTGTTAATCTGTTGGAGTCCTGCTTAACCGTTTCTATCGCTTTTGCGGTGCTGACTCATCTATATGTAAATGCAATAAGTGCTCCTACCACACATTTCTTATCCTGTGTAATTCTTCTCATATAATAGTGCAAGTTCAAACGCAGTGTTCATTTAAAGACCTTTCATTTCATTGGTGTTTCTCATTAAAGTCCCTCTATCAGTCTTCAATTTGTGATTGATACTATTCTTGAAAATATTTGTTTACACACAGAAAAGGTGTTAAATTGCCAATGTCTCACAATCCCTTCACACCTCTAACTTTTCCATCAAGTGCCTTTGATTAGGGTCCTGTCCTGTCTAGAATATCTATGATACATATGCTTGGGAGTAGCAAGAAAACCAAATTGCCTCTATTTTTATTCAACGGTATGGTATCTGTTAAACCCATACAATTGCAACAAATTGCAAAGAACTTCCCCTTCTGTTAGATGTTAAATAACCTGGGGCCCCCGATCATCTTTGGTGCTTCAACATGAGTTCCAGTTCCTTTTTATCACAATTATTTTATCAGAAAAGCCTAATATGCTTGCAAAAATATTCATTATATCTGACTATAGGGACTTGGGTTGTGCATATACCAAAGCTATTGTAATAATTTTCCTATTCAGACTCTCTTTCACCACTACATGCTGCCTTTCTGAATCAAGCTGCCTGTCCTTTATCCAGTAACCCATTCCTCTCTTGGTTAATATGTCTACCCCCTCTTCCTAACCCCTTGTAAAATAGCAGGTGCCCCAGCTCATAATATTCTTTATTTAGTCTTGAAGTTTTTCAGTCAAATAAATGTGCGTTTTGTAAACTGACTATTTGTGTGGGGAGCTTTTAGATGTGGATGTACACGTTTTGATCATTTGACAGCTCCATCAAGTGCTTCACATTCCAGGATAGTATATAAAGAATTAAGTATCATATATAAACAATTACTCTGGCTTGAGGTCTACTACACTTTCATTTTTTTCACATGACCTACTTCAGTTCTCACCCAGGCAATTTTCACAACTGAAAAAATCTATAATCTAGCTTCATCTGTTTCAAGCCCTTGGTAAGTTAGCATTTCCAAACCTCCTGGACCCATATTCACTTAGAAAATGGCACACATGTGTCCTGCATCCTACATAACTCACTTGAGAGGCTCAGTGCATCTACTTTTCTTCGCAATGAAGCATTTGATGATATGCAACTCTTTCACGATTTCCTGTTCATAAACTATTCAACCTTAAGCATAATGTTTGCTCCAAAAATAACATTTTCTATTTGGAAGTGCAGAAATATGCTCTTTGCAAAGCCAATAACATGACTTTATTTACAACTATATATATGGTCCTGGTATTAAAAATCCTGAAAACCAATTTAAACAAGCATATTTTTTCTATATAACAGTGGTGCTTCCCTTTATGTAAACTTACCCTCTTTCTTGACAGGCATTGAATTTTCAGGTCTTTCTCAGCCGAAAGCAATAATATTTCTGATTGACTTTTAATTAGTATCTTGCTCTGTCTCCCAATCCCCCTGAAATGCATGATACCCTAAGCATTCATCCCACCCACCTGAGCTATGACCTTGATTAAAACTGAAGGATAGTTTTCTGCTTAAAATCCTTTTAGCATTGTTATCACAAAGAAGACATTTATTCTTGAAAAAGGACCCCTCAAAGAGACTGTACAGAAAACAGTCTTCTTCTTCATATATTTTATATTTTCTTATTAACCTGAAAAGCTAAGCCCATCTAACGTATTGCTCATGGCACACTTCCTGAACTCCATTACGTGATATAGAAGTGGAAGCACTCTCATACCTGTTTGGTACAAACAGTGCCGACATTAGTTGATTCTCTTGTCTATTTAAATGTCTATGGGCTCTATGATGATTAACCTGCAAATATGCTGATAATTTACAACTATTATCATAACTTTTCTCCTTAGACAGGCTTTCACTAATTGCCCTTTAGGGACTGCATCCCACGTTCTCTATAAAAGCTTAGTGTAAAAAAAAAAAAAAAAAGAAGAAGGGATGGGGGCAAGCTGAAAGAAAAAAAAATGAGGGGAAATCATTTGAGATATTCAGTCGAATTAAAGGTCAGCCTGGAAATGTTAAACCTGCCCTGTCAAATCTAATCTCTCCTACTGATGCAGTTATTTCTGAAACAGCACAATTGGTCCTAGAACCTGTCTCCTCCCACTTTTTCCAGCTGTTGAACTACTATCACTTCTGCCAGTCACTCCTCTGTGCTCAAATTCCTGCAACCACTCATGCGCTGTCTTTTTAACATAATCAGGTTCAAGAAGGTTTCGGTGCCCATAAGGAACAATACATTAAAGAATGCAGGGTAAACCATCTTAAATTTTAGTTTATGATGCCCACATATCTTTATTATCAGAAAACAATGCTGCTTCTGCATCTGATCTCAGCATTATAATTCTACTTGCAATACATGTTTCTCCAACAAAAAGTATTTTTCTGGGGGGCCCAGTGTAGAGAGAGTATTGTCATGTTTTGCAGATGCATTGCAAGTCTGTCATCTGCCCAGGATTCTTCGAAGCTGTAGGAGAACCTGGGATAGAGATTACTTTTTCCTTTGCCAGCACTTTCTTATAAAATTCCATGGAATCCCTTCCTTCCACTTGCTCAGGAATCCCACCAGCCATAAGTTTTTCCATTAAGTACAGGCCTTCATTTCAACCTGCCCGAACTCCAGTATTTCTATTTTCAATTGGTTATCAGATACTAATGTCTTCACTATGTTTCCATTGCAGCTCTGCTGCTGCATGTGATTGAGCAAAGTGGTTTCCATCTCTTGCAGCCTTCTTTAGATTTTCTGATATAAACATACACCTTCTCATACATTTTGGTGCATTCATTCATGATCTGTTTGATACCTTTGTAGTTCTGTTTGTTGGCCTCATAATTTAGCAAACCATAGCTCTCCATCTTGTGTGCATGTTGGGCAGTCAAGAACCCCTGTTCTCTGGACAATGTTGTAGCAGTACTTTTTTAAAATTTTTTCGTGATTATTCTCCCTGTGCCACACACCTCACAGCAAGACGTTGACCCGTTCGATTCTCAGCTAGAGCGTCTTCTGTGTGGAGGCATGCATGAATGGGCGTGCCTTCGTTGAAGGTTGTGTGTCAGGGCTGGTAACTCGGCACGTAAAAATCCACTACCAAACATTAGCGGACCGGAGTTCCGCTGTGGCAACCCCTAACCGGGATAACCGAAAGACACAACAACAACAACATTCACCCTGTGCCACAGTGTTCACTAAGATGTTTACTAGTAACTGCTGATTGGTCGCAAGTGAACTGTTTACAAATGTGTTTGCTTTTTAGCTTACACTTTCTTTTCATGTTTGCATCAAGTTGAGCATTTTCATTTAACATTTAAATACTTTAAATAAGAATAAATAAATAAAACAGCTAAAACTAATGCTGGTGGTAAAACAGAGACAGTATTAGTCTGTGAACAATCGATGCCCCACATTTCTCAGAACTGCAGCACCATTTCTTTCAAAACAATTGATGCATATATTTAATTTTTTTCTAACTACAGATACCCTTTCTATACCCTTCAAGCATGCTATCATTATTCGCTGTCCTAAGGAATCCTAGCTATTATCCATTCCATAGTAGACCACAGACTAGTCTCAAACCATTGACATTCTCAAGAAAATATTAGGCAGTTAATTATGTGTACATAAATAAAGTGGAGTAATTATTCCATACATAACATGCTTTTAGAAATTAGTATTAATCACTCACAGCTATCTGTAATGTTAAGGATTTTAATGTATCACACATGGAACAGGATCTTCTAACTATTGAAGTCCTTGTATGAAACCCTTCAAAAGAGTGAACCATCAGCATTAGTACAACTGCAAAAATTAGGGTTTGTGAAGGGCTCTTAACTGACTCAAGAACTACCTGGAAACAAACCTTTTCATGTAGTGGCAAGCAAGAGCATATTCAATATTAGGCACTTCCTTATGGGGGCTCAACAAGAGTCCATACTATGCTCTAGCTTGTTTTTTTCTGTTTACTGATGATTTAATTCTGGATTTCTCATAAATTAATTTTACGCTCTATGCTAATGATATTCTTCTGCTTAAAAAGGCCTAAACCTAACACTCTTTCATGGGAAATTGCAAAAAGACTTCACAAACATATGCTACTGATTTCAGTTAACATCGAATTTCATAACATCTAACACTACAAATCACATGAAAATAGCATCCCTTCCACATACAATGACACCAAACTACCAAACACACTTTTTACTACATTTCTGCAGGGCGGCTTGATACAATGGGGTTAGGAAATTAACTTTTTCTCACTGTAGTGTGATCTTGGAGTTGGCATATTTAATTTACTGGGGGTGTGGGGGGCTTGCCCCCCTGCAGAAATGTAGTAAAAAGTGTGTTTGGTAGTTTGGTGTCATTATATGTGGAGGGGACGTTATTTTCTTGTGATTTGTAATGTTTGATGTTCTGATGCACATTTTCGAAGTTATGAAATTTGATGTTATTGGCTTTAGATGTTTTGAAGTAGACCTATATATATATATATATATATATATATATATATATATCTACATGGGTGCACTTCATAATCTCGATATTCTGAAATACCAAATTTCAGAATACCAAGATTAGAATACAGAATGTTCGGAATCGCGAAACACCAGAAGTGTGAAATTCGAAATACCGAAGTTCGGAGCTTTTAGTGTTGCAGTGTAGGAATGGATGTAAGTGCAGGTAAGTTTGTATGAGTGTGTAGGTTATGTGCTGTAATGTATGTTAGTGTGTGTTTTGGTTGTGATGTGTGTGTGCAACGGGCTGTGAAATGTGTGTGTGTGAGTTGCCTTTGTGTGTGTGATTGTGCAGTCTCGGAGTTAGAATATATAAGTAGGGGGGGTGTGAGGGGCACAGACCCCCACATGGGGGGTGCAGGGGGGGCGAAGCCCCCCTGCTTGTTTCTAGTTTAGGTTAGTTTTGTTTGTGTGTGGGGGGCAGTTGTGTGTATGGACTGTGTATTTTAGTTCCTGTTACTGATTCATTGCCTTGCTTGGGAGGAGGGAAGTTTCTTTGCTTACCAGTGGGAGTGGGAAGCACTGAGCAACCTTTCTGTCTGTTTTGGTAAGGTTTCAGCCAGAAACTAGTAGCCCATTGGTCGTTTTGGGCCAATTCCTAGCTCTTTTCAGCCCCCTGCTATAAAACGCGGTATACGCGCGTTAGCGCGATTTAGCACGGAATTGCCGTCGTCGCACACTAGGGCAGCGCCGGTTAAGCAGGTTTAAACTATTCGGGCTACCTAAAGTCCACTCTTCTAATTTTCCCTTACAACTACCTTCCTCAAACTATACTACTGATCTAATCAGCGTATCCTTTAACTAAAAAGATCATCTCTACTTGACTCCAAGTAGACTATTCTCTATCTGTTTAACCTAGCATTTGGTCCTACAGCACTTATTTACCCCAAAAAGCCAAACCCCCATTTCTCGGTCACCCACGTCCCCCGGAATCTCTTTCAAAGTATTTTTGTCTAGTCCTTCTAGCATGTTGAGGGATCAGTTGCTAGTGTCCTCTCCTGCTCAACTGGTGAACCTGGGAATATTGAGGCAATGTTACAATTGCCTCATGTACACAGACAACCCTCTCCTCCTCCCACAAAACACAAATACATGTGAGAGATGCAACTATACGGCCAAACTGGAGGCTGAGCTCTCTCAACATAGGACTGGCAAGACCAGTCAGGAGGAGAAGGTTACCACACACACTATAGACCCAGTCTCACATAGTACCATCACAACCTCAAATCATACACATAAACACACAAAGACATACTCGGAGGCTCTGATCAAAAATCTTCCAAAACAGCAGAGGCCACCAAAGCAGACACCCAAACAACCACCACCTCAGAACACAACACCTGCAACACATAGACCTCACAGTCAGAGTGTCAAACAGTCACAGCCCTTAAGGCCAAACACAATGCCAGACACACTAGTCATTGGTGACTCCATAGTCAGACACACTGACATCCCGCTCACCAGACTGAGTAAGGAGAAGGTCACAGTAAGCTGCCTGTCGGGCGCTAGAATCCGCCACATAACGCAAGCACTCAGGTCTCTCAACAGCAGGTACAAATATGACTCAGTCATTGTCCACGCTGGTGTAAACGACCTGAGACGTACCTCCTTGGACTACATGAAAAGAGACATTGAGGAGCTCTCTGATTATGTAGCCCAGGCAGGTATGACCCTGACCTTGAGCAGTATCCTACCTTCACCAAGAATGATGCCACAATACAGAGATAAGATGATCAGCTTTAACAATTGGCTTAACTTCTGGTGTCATTCAAAGGGGATCCAGTGTCTGTCTGCTTGGGATGACATGCTGGACAAGCCACGCTGCTTCGCAAGGGATGGCTTGCACCTGTCACCCCTGTGATTCCGGATATTGGCAAAGGCTCTTGCCACCCCCATAGTGCCTTTTTTAGGCAAGGCTCAAATTCTAAACCTACCACCCTAGAACACAAAAAAGGGAAAAAACTAAGGGTAATGCTGCTCAATGCCAGAAGTCTAAATCTCAAAATGCACGCACTCGAGGCCCTTCTCAGTATGGAGAACATCGATGTCTGTGCTGTGACAGAAACCTGGTTCAAGGCTCCTGAGAGCACCCCAGCACTATCAGGTTTTACCTCATACCATGCGTTCCGGCCCCAAAATCCGGACAATACCAAGAAAGGAGGGGTATCCATATTCATCAAGGACACCCACACCTCAAGACTGGTGGCAATGCACGATGCATCGGAGACCATCCAGGTGCAATTAACCATAGGCAAGACTGCTCTGCAAATTGTAGCATGTTACAGGCCACCCTCACAAACTCAGGAACCCCACATGGCCTTCCTGAAAACACTAGAGGGGATAAATGTATCACCAAACACCATCATACTAGGTGACTTCAATTACCCTAATATAGACTGGGAACACTACTCAAGCCCAAACACCCTAGCCCAAAAGTTCCTGGAATTCATAAACTCAAATGCCATGGAACAACTAGTCACCATCCCCACAAGAGGAGATAACATACTTGATCTCATCATCACGAACATGGGAGCACAATGTTCAACACTGGAAGTATACCCCTCACTGGTGAGATCAGATCACAAACTAATCTCGCTGGAGGTCCTCATCCCACCCCCACCTGAAATAAAAAAGACCACAGTAAAGAACTTCTCGAAAGCCGACTTCACACTTCTAAAGACTAGTGTGATCTCCTTTAAGGCCCCCGAGCTGGCGGAAAACAGTACTCAAGCCGCTGAATCACTTACAAATGCCTTCTACCAGCACCTGCAGGATTGCATGGATAAGGCAATCCCAAGCAAAACAAAGACTCTTTGTACCAAAGGCAAGCGTCCAGTCTGGTGGACCCCAGCCATAAACAAACTCTACAACAAAAGGAGGAAGCTACTACAAGATAGAGCAAAATCCTTAAAAGGTAAGACACCCTTGATCACTATAAGTAAAAAACTAAGAGCTCTCATAAAATCATCCAAAGCAAATTTTGAGAGAAAAATAGCTAAAGACTCAAAATACAATCATAAGGCCTTCTTTAGCTATGTTAGAAACCTGGGAGGAAACTCCCAGATATGCTCAGAACTAGTTCAAAATGATGTGAAGATTACTGATCCTACAGACATTGCCAACATACAGGCTGACAGGTTCAGTGCAAACGTCTCCCCCCCCTCCCCCCCAAAAGGAGAGATATCTATACCAAATGATTGCAGCCCCCCAAAAATTTCCAATGCCCAAGTGAGAACTGCTCTCTCCAAAGCAAAAAAACACAGCATCCATGGGACCAGATGGTGTCCCCGGCTGTGTGCTCCATGAACTCAATGAGGAATTAAACCCACAGCTAGGACAGCTGTTTAATCAAAGTCTTACCTCTGGATACGTACCCAGGGAGTGGCGCACTGCAACTGTGGTCCCACTTCACAAAGGCGGTGCCTCCACCGACCCTGGAAATTACTGGCCCATTAGCTTGACAAGCCTTATCTGCAAAGCCATGGAGAGGATCATAATGGACCTCATAAATAAAGACATAGGGAATTTGCAGACTTTGGATCCAACCCAGTTTGGCTTTGTCAAAGGCAGATAATGCCTTTTAAACTTGGTTGACTTTTTCGAAACAGTCACCAAAGCCATTGATGAGGGAAAGGCAGTCCATACAGCCTACCTCGATCTGGCGAAGGCCTTCGATACAATACCCCACTCGGGTATCATTGAAAAACTCATCAGCTTAAATGTTAACCCATACATCACAAGATGGGTTGCAAACTGGCTGAGTGACAGAACCCACAGGGTCAGAGTTGCTGGCGCCATGTCAGACTCAAAGCCTGTCACAAGTGGTGTCCCACAGGGCTCAGTCCTGGGCCCACTCTTGTTTGGCATCTACTTTTCCGAAGTACAAGCAAACGCAGGAGGGTTATGGCTGACAAAGTTTGCAGATGACTGCAAACTGGGCGCCATAGTTGAAAACACATCTGACACAGATATCCTTCAGAAGGGTCTTACAGAAACTTATAACTGGTGCCAGAGCCATGGCCTAAAGTTAAATGCCAAAAAATGCATAGTCATACCCTTAGGGAAAAACAAGGTTACCCCTAGCTACCAAATAGGTGGCAATCCACTGAGCACAGAAGAAGTCATCAGAGACCTGGGGACCCAGGTTGATAGTAGTCTGTCATTCGACACCCATGTAGCTAAAGTAGTTAGGAAGACCTTCTACATTGCCCACCTTATCATGAAGGGATTCTCATCTAGATCAAGGGAGGTCATGGTCTCCCTTTACTCATCACTCATCAGACCAATGATTGAGTACAATGCCCCATTCGGAATGTATCTGACCCAACACTTGCAGGACGTGCTGGAGGGATAGATTCATCACCCAAAGACTCCCTATGCTGTGGAACAAAATTCCGGTATATGTGAGGCAGAGCACCTCGCTGGCCTTGTTCAAGAGAAATCTTGACCAATGGATGGGAGATCGCAGATATACCCCAGGGATTACCTCAGTGTCACTGCTCGACAGAGGCACAGCAAAATAATGGGTATAGTTCCCCATACTAAAGGGGTGGCGTAAGCCACAAAACGATGGGCTAGGCTTGTAAATGCCCTCGGGCAGATAGCCTAGTATGAACCTATGAACCTATGAACCTATAAGTGTCGGGATTTTGAATTTCGCAATTATGGGCATTCGGTATTGTGGTGTTTCGGCTTTATGATCTCGAAATTCTGAAATTCGGTATTTCAGAATTTCGAGATCATAAAATGAACCCATATATATATATATATATATATATATATATATATATATATGGATCTAGGACGTTTGCTCGACTGAGCAAATGACCGAAATCCAAACAGCCGGGCATACTTATGCAAAAGTGCTTTTCACCAAAGAAGCACTTTCGCGTAAGTATGACTGTTGCCGAGGTTGCACTATGGTGCGGGTAAGGGAAATTTCCCTTTTCTCCACTGTAGTGCAGTCTCGAAGGAAGAATATTAAATTCGGGGGGGTGTGGGGGGCACAACCTCCCACATGGGGGGTGCAGGTGGGCGAAGCCCCCCTGCTAAAATGTTAATGTAGTGTTTTTTTTTTGTCACATGCTTTAACGAAAGCACTTTTTCGATAAAAGCACTTTCGTTAAAGTGTGTTCGGGTTTTATGGATTCGGATGTTTGCTC
The DNA here is from genome assembly GCF_019279795.1 of Protopterus annectens. Taxonomy (NCBI): domain Eukaryota; kingdom Metazoa; phylum Chordata; order Ceratodontiformes; family Protopteridae; genus Protopterus; species Protopterus annectens. The sequence continues at coordinate 488,782,042 of NC_056727.1, forward strand.
AGCCGAGCAAACGTCCTAGATCTAAATATATATATATATATATATATATATATATATATATATATATATATATATATATATATATGTATATATAAATTAAAAGCATACAAATAAAAACAAGAATATTCTCAAATAGTTAAAGATTTGATCTTTAAAACAAGCATGACTGAAATCATATAATTTACTGCAAAGTGGCCAGCTGCATTTAATTTAATCTGCCAAGAAAGTTCCCTGACTTCCAACCAGATTTCCCATGGTCCTCCCCTAAAATCTTCTCTGACCACTTCAAGTCCAAATATCTTAAAAATAAAGCCCCTCTTACATGTGGCTATGTTTACACAAAACATTAGTCTGAAGCTATTTTTTATTTGCATAAAGATGTTCATAAATGCGATCTTTGAAGTTCCTTTCAGTTTTCCCTACATAGAAAATTAAACATTCTTGGCAGATGGCTACATAAACTAAGCCCTTTGTTTGACAGTTGATATAGTGCCTGGCATTCACTGTACCTATCCCTTTGATATCCACCTCAATTCCTTCCAAAACATAGTGGCAATACAAGCACCTCCCACATTTTTTGTACCATTTTATGTTTGAAATTGATGTCTGCAGCTCCCCACAATCTTTCTGTATAATTCTTAATATACCAATATTTCTTAAAAATGATAAGGAGGCCACTTCCTAACACCCCCTGATTAACCAATCCCGTTTCAAACAAATTCCAGTTATTTTTAATAATCTGTAAAATGGTGTCAGCATCACCATTATAAGTGAGTATAAAACCTTTGGTGTAATTAACTTTAGGCATCTTGTTACAATTGTTGACTAACACTTCTACATTACCTAACGGGGAGAAAGCAATCCAGCAGCCCCTTCTCCATTTACTTCCTCAAAAATGCTGAAAAGGAACTCAGATGGATAATCCCTTCTTATTAACATGGATCTTAGTTTGTCACTTTCCTGGTGAAACACATCTAAGTTGGAAATCATGATTCAATATTTTAGTTGCCCCTTAACCAGAGTTCTTTTTTTGGTGGTGGGATTTCAACTATGAAAATGAAGAAGGCTATTTGAATGCATCAGTTTTAGGTATATATTAGAAATAAATTTCTTTCCAACCCTATCCTTTCTGATCTCAACATCTAAATACTTGATGGAATCCATGGAATATTCCAATTTAAATATTAAAAAATCTGTTGTACTATTGATATATGAAAAAAATTCCATCATCTTCTTTTCTGTGTTTTTCCAGAATAAAATCAAGTTACCCAGGTAACAGCCATATAGTGCCCAAGAATCCTGGTACCCTGACTGGAAAACAAATCTATGCTCCCAATGAGCAATAATTATATTTGCAAATATAGGGGCACAGGTTGCACCCATGGCCACACCTGTTCTTTGCTTGTAAATCATACCATTGAAAAAAATTTAATTGTTATCCAGAATCAGCTTGATAAAATCCCTTAGCACATCAATCAACCTGGTATCCAAAGTAGTAGCTTCATTTAAATATAAAAAAAAAAATCTATCTCCAAATCATCGGGAATAGTGGAAAACAAATCTTTAACATCCATAGTGACAAAAATTAACTCATTCATATATATATCATGTCTAATACTCATGAGAAAGTCCCAAGAATCTTTATACATGTGACTTTTCTGACTAAGAATATATTTTAACTTAATGTCAACAAATTTGGACCTCCCACTCATTTTTGAACCCTTAGTGTCAGGTGCATCAGTGGGCTGTGGATTATTTCTGTCAATATTTTTGGGTTCCTGGTTTGTGTTTTTTATGTAACTGTAAAGCTTCATGCACTGAAAAAAATTATGTTTGGGTCTCTCTAGTCATTACTCTTATTCTGTGTTTTCAACATGGAAGTCAAGATTCACCTCATGAGCTTCACTCTGCTCTTGAAGGAAATTTCTTGACATGCATATCTCAAACCCATAATACATTGGTGAGAATTATGACCCCATCATAATCCTCTGTTATACCTCGGTTCATACATTAGGAAGTTGTACAGCAAGCTTGACTTCTGACAGTTTCAGAGCATACTCTGCATTCTCCACATACTGTACTTGTGAATTATCAAAGGATGAATGGTGTAGGGCAGAGGTTTAATAAGATAAATTGGATACATTTAAGTTTCAGGAAGTGGTAGGAGAATAAATCAGATAAGGTATAACAAAGTGTGATAGATTAGGTAGAATGATAGGTAAGAAGATAGGCCTAGCTTATTGTAGTGAATGGAAGGGAAGGGAGATAATTAATAGTTGTACTAGAATGGCTGGAGATTAAGTAATCAACATCAACTATGTTACAAGACTTTAAACTAATAAAACATTTAAAATATTTTAACACACTGCTTTCACTATGAAACAGAACACCTGATCCCAAGCAGCAGTGCTTAGAGGCCTTTTACAGTTATGCTGCGGTAAGGACATGAACTGTGCAATAGGAAATTTCAAGCAATAGTCATCATTAGGCCAGATTAATGCACTTATTATGAGAAGACATTAAAGCTGCCAAGTGTATACCCAACTATCTCTGAAGTTTATATATTGGAGTCAAACTAGCCTGGTTGTCTTGAAGCATTCTGTACTGAAGTGAAAAAAGCAAAATAAACTGGAGAGAGCACAGACAATTCTGTGACAGGAGTGTGACCTCTCTCACTGGCTACACTAGAATTGTATCAAAACATTTTAGCAGATGCTGCCAGTACTAATCATTTATATGTGGATAAATTGCCAGGATTTATTTTATTATGGATATCCTTTGAATACTTAGTCTCAGCTTAAAATTTCCTTGAAATTCATGCCTGAAAAAATAAGCGAGTGAAGCAGAGAAAAGCAGGCAAATTGACCAATATCTGTAAATGTTCCACAATGAGTACAAACCCAGAAAGTAGAGCAGGGGTGGGTTGGACATGAATGTCAGCACACACAGTGCAGCCACTTTCACAGTAAATGAACTAATAGTTATCATACTAAGCATATCTGCTACAGGTCTTAGTTGCACAGGGAATACATTGCATAATGAAAGTACCTTAGCTATAATTAGACAATCTATAACGTTATAAAATACACACCAGTTAAATGTAGCAATCCCTTAGCCATGGTACCATACTCTGACTTGCTCAAGTATGTTAAGTGTATACCCATACTGCATGTTAAAGGGTTAGCTAAAAAGTGCCATTTGTTGTCAATCACACAGTAGCCCAAGGTTAAACCAGGAACCTGCGGTTTAATATATTCAGAGGAAGAAGGGGCAGGAGTCAGATGGAATCCTACAAACTAATATGCATAATGTATGATTGACTATAATTATCTATTTGGCCAAATAATGACCATACCAAGCTATACAGGTTCTGTAGCTACTCATCCTGACTTTGCATATCTTATTTTGGATTTTTTTTCTGAAGTCTGTTTACTATTCACCGTAAACACAAAAAGATGCAAGGGCTCCAATGAAAACCAGTAAATCCAAAACAAGAACCCAGAGACGCACAATAAAGCTCCCAGTCAGCGAAGAAATTGCCAAATGTACCACGTGTTTTTCGACAGCATAAACACTCAGAGTCAATTAAAATCACACTTTTATTCAAATCACCAGCATTAACGTTCAAAACATACATTTTTGTTTGCCACTTCATCAGATGTGGGCTGAAAGTAAATGACCAGAAATTTAAACCATTTCCAATTGAACTATGGCCAATCAAAGTGTTCTATTTTGCATACTTAATTAGACTTGAAATATCATATTAACCCAAAATACTTTTCTAAAAGTCATATTTAGAAGCACGTTTAAAAGCATATTTGAAAGAAAGTATTGAATACATAATGCTTTTGAAAAACAAAGTACTTGTTTTCCTTTTTTAAAAAGAAGCAAGAAATTATCTGTATGTATATATATATATATATATGATTAAAACAAGAACACATATATATAAAAAATTATGAAACATTGCCACCTTCTTGTGTTTGTCAATGGAACAGTATATAAAACCACATTTTCAATTAAACTTTCCTCAATAAAACATGTCCTGAAAAACTGTCTATTATTAAAATAATAAAGTACTAAAACCATTACATGATGATGTCATGATAAAAGTACATAAAATAGTACATTGAAATAATTATATATCTTCTAAAGAAACTTAAATATGTGATATTATGGAATTATGGTAGAATATTATATGTTAAAAAATTAAAATACATATTCCAAATGAATAAAAAATATTCCACCAAGTAAAAATGTGTTATAAATTTGTGCAAAGTAGCAGCAGTATATGTCGTATTTTTATGATAGGAAGCTGAAATTTTATAATTTGACTGCCTTGAGTTTGAGCAGAGGGGCAATGGAAATAAATTTGTTTAACCCTGGCTTTTTATTAGCCTGTAATATCACCTGCCACCAGAGCTCTCTGTATTCTATTTTTTCCTCCCATAAGCTACCTCTTACATCAGTTTTTACCTTTTCTAACACAAAGAACAAGAAATAAGCATCCTTGCATTCCTGTTTGTGTTTATAAAGGGCGTTAGTATCTTTTTTATTCTGAATGTCATATACATGCTCATATATTCTTCTTCTTAATTTTCGCTCAGTCTTTCCTATATAGAATGCCTGGCAAGCCTCACATTTTGCCAGGTATACCAAACCTGTACTCTCACAGTTATTATGTTCTTTCCCCTCCAAGACTATCTTCCTGCTATCCAATAAAATAGATTCCTTATTAGCAATATAGGGGCATTGAGTACAGTGCCCACATTTAAAAGTTCCATTCCTTATTGTTCTGTTTCCTAAACCCATTACCTTATTTATTTATAATAAATTTTTAATACTCAGGGAGTTTTTATATACCACTTTCAGTCTTTCCTTTGTTATTTTTTCTAAATCCATAATTGAAATTAATCTGTTCCATTCCTTTTCTATAATATTCCTAACTAATGCTGAACTCACATTATATTCTATTACTAGAACTTGATTGAAATCCTTGTCTAATTTGTTCTGCCTAATGTCATCTCCTTTTGTACCCAGTATAGGTTTGAATTTTTCTAGTCTTCCTTCTAATACTTCTTTCTCTATTGTTTCAATCAAAGCCTCTGGGTACTTTCTTATTGTAAACATTCTATCCAAAATACTAATTTCTTCTACAAAATCCTCATCATTAGATGTCATTCGTGATGATCTTGTATACTGTCCCCTCACTAAATTTCTTTTTTGATGCATTGGGTGAGCACTATTATAATGTAGATAAAAATTGGAATAAGTAGTTTTCCTATGTACCTTGAAATTAAATTTGCCATCCTTCTTGTAGACCATCACATCCAGATACTCTAACTTTTCCATATCTACCTTATATGTGAATTTTAAAAAACTAGTACTATTATTTAAAAATTCTATAAACTCCGAAATCTCATCTTCTACGACTTCCCAAAAATGCAGATATCATCCAAAAATCTTTTGTATAACAACCATTTGTTACTGTAAATGGATTTAAACACCTGCTTTTCCTCCCATTTTGCTAGTACTAGGTTTGCATAAGTTGGCATGCTTGCTGTGCCCATAGCTACACCCTTTGTTTGATGGAAGTATTCACCCTTAAAGTAAAGAAAATTGTATTTTAGAACCAAGTCTGTTAGTTGTAAAATTACTATACATTCATTGTGTGTTAAAATCTTGTCCTCAAAAATTAATTCTTCTAATAGTGCTAAACCTTCATCGTGGGGAATGCTAGAAAACAAATCAATTACATCTATAGTAAGAAACTTAATGTTTTCTTTATATAAGTTCTGTTTAACATTTCTAAGAAAGTCCCAGGAGACCCTAAGTATATTTTTTCTTCTTAACCAGGAAATTTTAGATCAATATATTTAGCAAGAGGGAGCATCTTAGATCCCTAAGCGGACAGTACTGGTCTTAAAGGTGGATCAGTTCCATTTTTATGTATTTTAGGTATACCAAATATGATTGGTATCTTTGGTTTCTCCACCTTTAGGTATTGATGGGTCTTACTATCAATTAGGCCTTCCAATACTAGGTCTTCCAGCACCACATCAATTCTATAATATGCTACATTAATCTCACTTTTTGATATACTGGAGTACCTATCGGGGTCCCTTAAGATTTCATTCATCTTACTTTTATAAGTCCAAGTATCCATCAAGACTGCTCCCCCTCCTTTATCTGGCTTCATAACTCTTGTATTGGAATCTTTCCTTAACTCATTTAACACTAAATTTTCTTTTGAGTTAAGGTTACTCCTGTACTTTACCTTGTTAAAGTTCCTTCTAATTCTTTCTCAATTAAATTCTCAAAATTCCTGATTTATGGGTGCAGAGGGGGATTGAAGACAATCCTCTTAACTAAATTCTTAGAAACATAAGGAATTTCCTGATTAAACAAAACCTGTAGGTTAATTTTTCTTATAAAAGTTTTAACATCTAACGGTGTCTTTGTGAGGTCTCCCTTTTTAAGTGGTATAGCCGGAAACTAGTAGTCCATTGGTCGTTTTGGGCCAATTCCTAGCTCCTTTCAGCCCCCTGCTATAAAACACGCTAAACACGCGTTTTTCCAGCTTGTACCAACTCAGCACAGATCCTCGTGGTGGCCTGCAGAGTGATCCAAGCAGCAGAGAGCTAAAAGAGTGACTTTCTACCAGATATAAGTATTTTTGTGGCTTTCCCACTGTTATTAAGCTAGCGACTGCATTTCGCCTGTTTTACTGCTACTTTAAGTGATTTCTGCATTTTACACTGTTTATTGCACTTTAAGTTACTAATTGTTGCAAATTGTTTCTGTAGGCTACACACTAAAGTGCTAGCCGATTTACAACATTTATAGCATTTACTGTCTGTTTTTTTCCTTGTCTCTGTAAAAAAACAAAAAATCTCTTGTTTTCCTGCCTTACTGAACTACAGTAGTCCAGTTTCAGAGTTGCTGATCCCTGGGCTTTGTTTTTAGTTCCTGTTACTGATCCATTGCCTTATTAGGGAGGAGGAAATTTCTTTGCTTACCAGTGGGAGTGGGAAGCACTGAGCGGCCTTTCTGTCCGATTTGGTGAAGTTTCAGCCAGAAACTAGTAGTCCATTGGTCGTTTTGGGCCAATTCCTAGCTCCTTTCAGCCCCCTGCTATAAAACACGCTAAACACGCATTTTTCCAGCTTGTACCAACTCAGCACAGATCCTCGTGGTGGCCTGCAGAGTGATCCAAGCAGCAGAGAGCTAAAAGAGTGACTTTCTACCAGATATAAGTATTTTTGTGGCTTTCCCACTGTTATTTAAGCTAGCGACTGCATTTCGCCTGTTTTACTGCTACTTTAAGTGATTTCTGCATTTTACACTGTTTATTGCACTTTAAGTTACTAATTGTTGCAAATTGTTTCTGTAGGCTACACACTAAAGTGCGCTAGCCGATTTACAGCATTTATAGCATTTACTGTCTGTTTTTTCCTTGTCTCTGTAATAAAACAAAAAAAAATCTCTTGTTTTCCTGCCTTACTGAACTAGAGTAGTCCAGTTTCAGAGTTGCTGATCCCTGGGCTTTGTTTTAGTTCCTGTTACTGATTCATTGCCTTATTAGGGAGGAGGGAAGTTTCTTTGCTTACCAGTGGGAGTGGGAAGCACTGAGCAGCCTTTCTGTCCGATTTGGTGAAGTTTCAGCCAGAAACTAGTAGTCCATTGGTTGTTTTGGGCCAGTTCCTAGCTCCTTTCAGCCCCCTGCTATAAAACACGCTAAACACGCGTTTTCCAGCTTGTACCAACTCAGCACAGATCCTCGTGGTGGCCTGCAGAGTGATCCAAGCAGCAGAGAGCTAAAAGAGTGACTTTCTACCAGATATAAGTATTTTTGTGGCTTTCCCACTGTTATTTAAGCTAGCAACTGCATTTCGCCTGTTTTATTGCTACTTTAAGTGATTTCTGCATTTTACACTGTTTATTGCACTTTAAGTTACTAATTGTTGCAAATTGTTTCTGTAGGCTACACACTAAAGTGCGCTAGCCGATTTACAGCAATTACTGTCTGTTTTTTCCTTGTCTCTGTAATAAAACAAAAAATCTCTTGTTTTCCGCCTTACTGAACTAGAGTAGTCCAGTTTCAGAGTTGCTGATCCCTGGGCTTTGTTTTTAGTTCCTGTTACTGATCCATTGCCTTATTAGGAAGGAGGGAAGTTTCTTTGCTTACCAGTGGGAGTGGGAAGCACTGAGCGGCCTTTTGTCTGATTTGGTGAAGTTTCAGCCAGAAACTAGTAGTCCATTGGTCGTTTTGGGCCAATTCCTAGCTCCCTTCAGCCCCCTGCTATAAAACACGCTAAACGCTAGAAGCCGATTTAGCGGAGTTACCACTGTTGCACACAAGAGCAGCGGCGGTTAAACAAGGTTAAACTATTTGGGCCATCTAAATTCCACTCTTCCAATTTTCCCTTAAAACTACCTTCCTCGAGCTGTACTGCTGATCTAACCAGCATATCCTATAACTGAAAAGTTCATCTCTACTTGATTCCCAAGTAGACTATTCTCTATCTGTAAAGCCTAGCACTTACTCCTACAGTACTTGCACCTTGATAAAGCACTCTTATTATAGATAGTACCCCACCAGCTTAAAACCCACTTCCCCCGGAGTCCTTTGAAAGTCTCTTTATCTACTACTTCTAGTATGTCGAGGGATCAGTTGCTAGTGTCCTCTCCAGCTCAACTGGTGAACCTGGGAATATTGAGGCAATGTTACAACTGCCTCATGTACACAGACAATCCTCTCCTTCTCCCACAAAACACAAATACATGCGAGAGATGCAACTATACGGCCAAACTGGAGGCTGAGCTCTCTCAACATAGGACTGGCAAGACCAGACAGGAGGAGAAGGTAACCACACACAATACATACCCAGTCACACATGGTACCATCACAACTTCAAATCATACACATACTCACACAAAGACATACTGGAGGCTCTGATCAAAATTTACCAAAACAGCAGAGGCCACCAAAGCAGACACCCAAACAACTACCACCTCACGACCCAACACATGCAACACATAGACCACACAGTCAGAGTGTCAAACAGTCACAGCCCTTAAGGCCAAACAAAATGCCAGACACACTTGTCATTGGTGATTCCATAGTCAGACACACTGACGTCCGCTCACCAGACTGAGTAAAGAGAAGGTCACAGTAAGCTGCCTGTCAGGCGCTAGAATCCGCCACATAACGCAAGCACTCAGGTCTCTCAATAGCAGGTACAAGTACGACTCAGTCATTGTCCACGCTGGTGTCAACGACCTGAGACGCACCTCCTTGGACTACATGAAAAGGGACATCGAGGAGCTCTCTGATTATGTAGCCCAGGCAGGTATGACCCTGACCTTGAGCAGTATCCTACCTTCACCTAGAATGATGCCACAATACAGTGATAAGATGATCAGCTTTAATAATTGGCTTAAATTCTGGTGTCATTCAAAGGGGATCCAATGTCTGTCTGCCTGGGATGACATGCTGGACAAGCCACGCTGCTTCGCAAGGGACGGCTTGCACCTGTCACCCTGGGCTTCGGATATTGGCAAAGGCTCTTGCCACCCCATAGTGCCTTTTTAGGCAAGGCTCAAATTCTAAACCTACCACCCTAGAACACCAAAAGGAAAAAACTAAGGGTAATGCTGCTCAATGCCAGAAGTCTCAATCTCAAGATGCACGCACTGAGGCCCTTCTCAATATGGAGAACATCGATGTCTGTGCTGTGACAGAAACCTGGTTCAAGGCTCCTGAGAGCACCCCAGCACTAACAGGTTTCACCTCATATCATGCGTTCGGCCCCAAAATCCGGACAACACCAAGAAAGGAGGGGTGTCCATATTCATAAAGGACACCCACACCTCAAGGTTGGTGGCAACGCATGATGCATCGGAGACCATCCAGGTGCAATTAACCATAGGTAAGACTGCTCTGCAATTTGTAGCATGTTACAGGCCACCCTCTCAAACTCAGGAACCTCACATGGCCTTCCTGAAAACATTGGAGGGATAAATGTATCTCCAAACACCATCATACTAGGTGACTTTAACTACCCTAATATAGACTGGGAACACTACTCAAGCCCGAACACTCTAACCCAAAGATTCCTGGAGTTCATAAACTCAAATGCCATGGAACAACTAGTCACCATCCCCACAAGAGGAGAAAACATACTTGATCTCATCATCACGAACATGGGATCAAAATGTTCAACACCGAAGTATACCCCTCACTGGTGAGAGCAGATCATAAACTAATCTCGCTGGAGGTCCTCATCCGCCCCCACCTGAAACAAAAAAGACCACAGTGAAAAACTTCTCAAAAGCCGATTTCACACTTCTAAAAACTAGTGTGGTCTCCTTTAAGGCCCCTGAGCCAGTGGTAAACATTACTCAAACCGCTGAATCACTTACAAATGCCTTCTACCAGCACCTACAGGACTGCATGGATCAGGCAATCCCAAACAAAACTAAGACTCTCTGTACCAAAGGCAAGCGTCCAGTCTGGTGGACCCCAGCCATAAACAAGCTCTACAACAAAAGGAGGAAGCTACTACAAGATAGAGCAAAATCCTTGAAAGGTAAGACACCTTTGATCATTATAAGTAAAAACTAAGAGCTCTCATAAAATCATCCAAGGCAAATTTTGAGAGAAAAATCGCCAAGGACTCTAAAGAGAATCATAAGGCCTTCTTTAGCTATGTTAGAAACCTAGGAGGAAACTCCCAGATATGCTCAGAATTAGTTCAAAATGATGTGAAAATTACTGAACCTACACACATTGCCAACATACTGGCTGACAGGTTCAGTGCAAACTTCTCCCCTCCCCAAAAGGAGAGATATCTATTCCAGAGGATTGTAGCCCCAAACATCTCCAACGCCCAAGTGAGAACTGCCCTCACTAAGGCAAAAACACAGCATCCATGGGACCGGATGGTGTCCCCGGCTGTGTGCTTCATGAACTCAATGAGGAATTAAACCCACAGTTAGGACAGCTGTTTAATCTTAGCCTCACCTCAGGATACGCACCCAAGGAGTGGCGCCTGGCGACTGTGGTCCCACTTCATAAGGGCGGTGCCTCCACAGACCCTGGAAATTACCGCCCCATTAGCTTGACAAGCCTTATCTGCAAAGCCATGGAGAGGATCATAATGGAACTCATAAACAAAGACATAGGGAACTTGCAGACTTTGGATCCAACTCAGTTTGGCTTTGTCAAAGGCAGATCCTGCCTCTTAAACTTGGTTGACTTTTTCGAGACAGTCACCAAGGCCATTGATGAGGAAAGGCAGTCCATACAGCCTACCTCGACCTGGCAAAGGCCTTGACACAATACCCCACTCAGGTATCATCGAAAAACTCATCAGCTTGAATGTAAACCCATACATCACAAGATGGGTTGCAAACTGGCTAAGTGACAGAACCCACAGGGTCAGAGTTGCTGGAGCCATGTCAGACTCAAAGCCTGTCACAAGTGGTGTCCCACAGGGCTCAGTCCTGGGTCCACTCTTGTTCGGCATCTACTTTTCTGAAGTACAAGCAAACACAGGAGGGTTATGGCTGACAAAGTTTGCAGATGACTGCAAACTGGGCCATAGTCGAAAACTCATCTGACACAGATATCCTCCACAAGGGCCTCACAGAAATGGATAACTGGTGCCAGAGCCATGGCCTGAAGTTAAACGCCAAAAATGCATAGTCATACCCTTTGGGAAAAACAAGGCTACCCCTAGCTACCATATAGGTGGCAATCCACTGAGCACAGAAAAAGTCATCAGAGATCTGGGGACCCAGGTTGGCAGTAGCCTTCGCTTGACACTCATGTTGCTAAAGTAGTTAGGAAAAGCTTCTATATCACCCACCTGATCATGAAGGGATACACATCTAGATCAAGGGAGGTCATCGTCCCCGTGTACTCATCACTTATTAGACCTATGATTGAGTACAATGCCCGTTCGAATGTATCTGACCAGACACCTGCTGCAGCTTGAAAGGCCCCAAAAGTTCCTCACCAAAAGGATAAAGGGTCTCAAAAATATGTCTTATGCTGCCCGACTGAAAGAACTCCAGCTCTATTCAGTCTCATACCGCTTGCTCAGAGGTGACCTGTGCCTGACATATAAGGCCATGTCAAACCCAGATTTGATGAATATGCTTCACCTCAAAAATCTAGATCCCTCAGAACCACAAGGGCGGAGACTTAAACCTTGACACGGTTATAAATAGAACGTGCTGGAGGGACAGATTCATCACCCAGAGACTCCCTATGCTGTGGAACAAAATCCCGGTACATGTGAGGCAGAGCACCTCTCTGGTCTTGTTCAAGAGGAATCTTGACCAATGGATGGGAGATTGCAGATATACCCCAGGGATTACTTCAGCGTCACTGCTTGACAGAGGCACAGCAAAATGATAGGCATAGTTTTTATTCAAACTAAAGGGGTGGCGAAAGCCACATAACTATGGGCTAGGCTTATAAATGCCCTTGGGCAGATAGCCTAGTATGAACCTATGAACCTATAAGTTTCGTGCCCTTGGATAACAAATCAAAATGTTCATTTTGCAAATGTATACTACTAAAATTGTAGATGCTAAAATCATCTTTAATGAACCTATGTTGATTGTTGACATCCTGAATAAAACCTTCCTTGACTAGGTCGGGGTGTGGGTACTATCCATGTCTAGTACCTCCCCCTCCCTCTTCTTGCTCCTCCCTGAAAATTTGAATACTGCTGCTGTTGCTGATAGTCATTTTTATTTTTTAATCTCTCAGATCTCTTTAATGGGGGGTATTCATTAAAGTCATCCAAGTCTGTCACCTGCTCTCCTACGCTTAAAATCTCATTATACCCCCCATCATCTCTATTCCCTCTATACCCACTTTCCCAAAACCTAAAACTATTCTTAGGTTCAGGGTAGCACGTGTTATTTCTATATTCCTGAAGGTCGCTTTCTAATTTTTTGATTTTCCTTGCTAACAGTTCATTACACTGAACATCAATTCCTTTTTCTAATTTTAATGTAATTTTCCTTTCCTAAAGGTATAATGAACATCTAGTCATTCTTAACACTTTCATTTAGAACATCAATTTCTTTCAATAATTCCATTTTTAATCACTCATTTTCATTGACCATAACCTTTAACATTTCAAGCCCACAACTGTTAAAAATATAAATCAATTCCTTATGGAATGTACTCCCTGGCACTACATTATTTGGATAGTTGCAAATTTGCAGCCCTTTTGGTACAATACTTTCACGTATAAGCTCTTTCAAATAACTGTTTTCAATGTCAATACTTTTATGCTTATATAATAATTTCTCCAGCTTTTCTAGCTGATTTCTAAAAGTATCAGTCATTGGCCTAGGTTTACTGCTTTTGTCTTTGAAATTTAATGAAAAAAATTACCTGAAGCCATTCATTTAAGTCCATGTTGTTAACCTCATTACTGTTTGCAGCTGAACGTGCTTCCTGACCTAACGCAATATCAGAGCTGGAGTTCGTTCTAACTTGTCTATTGTATCCATTTATTTCCCCTTGCCTGAAAACTGCTGGGGTTTGAAGAAAAAAATGTTTGTTGTTTCCATTCGTTTGTGATGGTAAACCCTGCCTGCCATCAATACCAGCCATAGCTCTGTTCTCACGCCGTCTTACTCCTGAATTACAAGGTGCTTCCTGGTTCCTCCCCTCATTTGCCTTAGCCACCAGTTCCATCATGGATAGGCTCAAGGTTGTCAACAAGTCAATCAACTGGGAGAGCTGGCCCACTAATTTAAGGGTTTGACCAATCTCCTCCCTGAAGCTTCTTCCTTTGCTTCCCATGCTCATTTCATCCCCCATTGCATAAACAAGACTAATAAACTCAAAACGATGCAAAGGCTCCAATGAAAACCAGTAAATCCAAAACAAGAACCCAGAGACGCACAATAAAGCTACCAGTCAGCGAAGAAATTGCCAAATGTACCACGTGTTTTTTGACAGCATAAACACTCAGAGTAAATTAAAATCACACTTTTATTGAAATCACCAGCAATAATGTTCAAAACATATGTTTTCGTTTCGTCACTTCATCAGATGTGAGCTGAAAATAAATGACCAAAAATTTAAACCATTTCCAATTGAATTATGGCCATTCAAAGTGTTCTATTTTGCATACTTAATTAGACTTTGATTGAAAAGATAGAGAAAGAAGTATTAGAAGGAAGACTAGAAAAATTCAGACCTATACTGGGTACAAAAGGAGATGACGTTAGGCAGAACAAATTAGACGAGGATTTCAATCAAGTTCTAGTAGTAGAATATAATGCGAGTTCAGCATTAGTTAGGAATATTATAGAAAAGGAATGGAACAGATTAATTTCAATTATGGATTTAGAAAAAATAACAAAGGAAAGACTGAAAGTGGTATATAAAAACTCCCTGAGTATTAAAAATTTATTATAAATAAATAAGGTAATGGGTTTAGAAAACAGAACAATAAGGAATGGAACTTTTAAATGTGGGCACTGTACTCAATGCCCCTATATTGCTAATAAGGAATCTATTTTCTTGGATAGCAGGAAGATAGTCTTGGAGGGGAAAGAACATAATAACTGTGAGAGTACAGGTTTGGTATACCTGGAAATATGTGAGGCTTGCCAGGCATTCTATATAGGAAAGACAGAGCGGAAATTAAGAAGAAGAATATATGAGCATGTATATGATATTCAGAATAAAAAAGAAACCAACACCCATTATAAACACAAACAGAAATGTAAGGATGCTTATTTCTTGTTCTTTGTGTTAGAAAAGGTAAAAATTGATATAAGAGGTGGCTTATGGGAGGAAAAAATAGAATACAGAGAGCTTTGGTGGCAGGTGACGTTACAGGCTAATAAAAAGCCAGGGTTAAACAAATTTATTTCCATTGCCCCTCTGCTCAAACTCAGGGCAGTCAAATTATAAAATGTCAGCTTCCTGTCGTAAAAATATGACATATATTGCTGCTTCTTTGCACAAATTTATAGCACATTTTTACTTGGTGGAATATTTTTTATTCATTCGGAATATGTATTTTAATTTTTTTAACATGTAATATTCTATCATAATTCCATAATATCACATATTTAGGTTTATTTAGAAGACATTATTTCAATGTACTATTTTATGTACTTTTATCATGACATCATCATGTAATGGTTTTAGTACTTTATTATTTTAATAATAGACAGTTTTTCAGGAATATGTTTTATTGAGGAAAGTTTAATTGAAAATGTGGTTTTATATGCTGTTCCATTGACAAACACAAGAAGGTGGCAATGTTTTATAGATTTTTTTTATATATGTGTTCTTGTTTTAATCACATATATATATATATATATATATATATATATATATTTTTTTTTTAATATTTTATATATATATATATATATACACACACACACACACACACACACACACACACACACACACACACACACACAAAGATAATTTATTGCTTCTTTTTAAAAAAGGAAAACAAGTACTTTGTTTTTGAAAAGCATTATTTATTCAATACTTTCTTTCAAATATGCTTTTAAACATTCTTATAAATATGACTTTTAGGAAAGTATTTTGGGTTAATATGATATCTCAAAAGTCTAATTAAGTACGCAAAATAGAACACTTTGATTGGCCATAGTTCAATTGGAAATGGTTTACATTTGTGGTCATTTACTTTCAGCCCAAATCTGATGAAGTGACGAAACAAAAACGTATGTTTTGAACATTAATGCTGGTGATTTCAATAAAAGTGTGATTTTAATTGACTCTGAGTGTTTACACTGTCAAAAAACACGTGGTACATTTGGCAATTTCTTCGCTGACTGGGAGCTTTATTGTGCATCTCTGGGTTCTTGTTTTAGATTCACAGTAGAAAACATATGCATGGCAAAAAGCAGTTTTAATGTTGTATGTGATCCCCATATAGATTCATAGCTTTTTACTAGGCTAACAACCACTAGGGCTCTTGCAACCCTAGCCACGCATCCCAAACCATTTGGGTCCCAAGTATTATACCGGGGGGGGGAGCATGTTAGTAGACAGGCAGCTAAGGATTTGTAGGGGGGTGTTATTTAGGATAATGCTTTTCTTATTGAAGGCTTCTGTCCATAAGGGACATGGGGACCAGACCAGGGGTAAATGTATGATTTCCCTTACAATTGTCAAGATTTTTTTTGAGTAGGGTCAACGATGAACTGTGTTCTACATTCATGAGGAGCTTATCCCATAGTATGGGGATCCTTTGGGACACATATCTGTCTCTTCAGCACATTCTGTTATGTCACAAGTGAAGTTCAGATCCTTGGATCTTGTGTTCCTATTGATGTTTGTTTTGCACATATGCAACACATCTATCGGAACTGTGTCTGAGGAAGCCCTGTTAGCCAGACAAAGATATCCTCTCAGCAGCCTGTAGGCGACTGAATACAGAGACAGAGTCTTTAGGTGATCAGTGTAGGAGAGAGTATTCATTCCCTGAATTTTCCTAGTGAGAAACCTTTGTGGGCATTCCAACTGTTGCAAGTGTTTGGTTAGATACATGTCAAAGGGGGCATTGTATTGAATGATAGGTCTGATAAGAGCTGGAGTAGAGTGGTACTATAACTTCGGTGGGCCTGGATGCCATACCCTTACCTATAAGTGGGGTGACATAGAATGATTTTCTTATTATCTTAGATACATGTTGGTCAAAGTCCAGATTGCCCTTACTTCTGGGGTGACTCTTAGGGGTGTTTTATCGATGAAGTAATTAACTTGTATTTACAGTTTCCCAGAGGGTATAATGTATTTTATGGCACTGAGTTATAGGTTATGGCTTTGACACCAATTATTTGTCTGTGTTAAACTCGTGCATGATATTTGTGTCTTGAGGGTAGCTAAAATAGCTCCCAATTAACAGTCATCTGCAAACTTGGTGAGCCAGAGGCTTTTAACATTAGACTTGACTTCCAAGAATTAGATGCCAAACAGGAGCAGGCACTGCACAGAGCCCTGGGGTACTCCAGGGTGACTGGTCTTTTGGTGGAGGTGGTCTCACCAATCCTGACTTCTCCGATCCTGTCTATGAACTGGCTAGCAATCCAGCAAGTTATGTAAAGAGCTTGTCAACAATGCCTTAGTGGTGTATTGTATCAAATGCCTTAGCCAGGTCAAGATATGCAGTATGCACTGTTTTACCCTCATCCATTGCCATGGTGACTCTCTCAGAGAAGTCTACTATGTTAAGTATGCATGACTTTCCCTTAAAAACTCAAAATTGGGATGGGCTCAGTTCTGTATGTTGCCAGTGTCCTTGTTTATCATTTCCTTGATAAGTCATTCTATGGCTTTTCATATTAGGCTTGTTAAACTAATGGGACTATAGTTCCCTGGGTCTGTTAATGGTCCTCCCATGTGGAGGGGAATGACTGTTGCAGTCCTCCATTCACTTGGAACAAAGCCTGTTTGAAGGCTGTAGTTGAAGAGTGCCACAAGTGGTTCTGAAAGGTCATGTTTTACACTGTTCAGGAGGCAACCATGGATGTTGTCAGGACTCACAGTGGTGGTGTTGTTGGCTTTAAAGAGTTCTTCTGGGACCTGGTCCCTGCTGATAGCTAGGGAAGTATTCTGGAGGATATTGGTGGTGATGAGGGGGGAGTGGTGGGTGAAGTTTGAGTTGTATTAATCAACCAGTAGATTTGCTACGTCACCCTGATCAGTGTAGGTAGTGCTGTTCACCATCAGTTCAGCACACTGTTGTATGTTACCTCTAAGGTTCCAGGCATAGCTGAAGAAGGCTTTCTGATTGTCCTTAGCCTGTGAGACTATCCTAACCTCATAGTTGGCCTTGTTGGACTTACTTTCTTGTTCAGATGTATAAGAGGGCACTTGTCTTTAAGGGAGTTGCTTTTCTTGATTTTGGCCATGAGATTTTTTTCTTTTATTATATACCCTGTTTAAGTGAGGACCAGTGGGGAATGTTTTTAAGATTTGTTTTTGTTTATTTCTGGTAGGTATGGCAACCTCTATGAGCTTGAAGCCATTCACATATTTGTATAGTGACTCTATGAATAATTCTACATAGGTAGCTGTGCTCTCAGTGTTGGGGGAAGCCTTGAATTTTGACAAACTGTCACTTAAAAGGATGTAGTTTGTTACTGAATAATTTGTCATTGTTACTGGTTTAGATGGATTTTTTGGTTCGATCTTTGCTTCAAATTAGACAGATTTGTGATCCAACCTCACTAGTGAGGAAGTGAAAGTTGGGGGGTGGCATTGGGGTGCAACACTCTCCCATGTTGGTGAATACCAAATCCAGTAGGTTTGATTCTCAGGTTGGAGTATGCACTATCTGTTCCAGGGTTTGTGTTAGTAAAGTCTAATAAGCACTATGCCTATGAGTTTGAGGCAATATACATTTCCAGGCCTGTAGAGGGGTAGGTATACTCATCCACAACTAGGGTGTCTGGTTGTATGGTATGCACCTCTAGTAGGTTTAGGTAAAAGTTGTAAGACTCTAGAGACATAAATTGTGACCTATAGCTATCCATGATATGATGAGGGACCTTATCTATGGTGACTTGCACAAGGATGAGCTCCACGCTATCATCCTGTTTAAGCAACCTGGAGGTATGTTTTTTATGTTTTTTGCTAACATAGATCAAAGTACCACCACCTTTGGCCCCACTCTGTATTGCTGTTGGTCTAAATGTGTGGAAGACGTTGTAGTCTTGTACTACTGGAGTACTTTCTACGGCTTTAACACAAGTCTCGGTCACAGCACAGATGTCTACATTCTCCAGAGTGAGGAGGTATTGTAGGGTATAGACTTTTTGTTCTAGCTCTGAGAATTGAGTAGCAATTTTCATTATGTTGTTAGCTCTGTCTTTTTGTCATTGCTTAAAAAGGCTGTAGGGGATAGGTAAAGTGTTAGCCAATAACTGAAAGCTGGGGGGGGGGGGGCAAGTGCAACACATCCTTGGCAAAACAACGTGGTCTTTTGACCATGATCTCCTGTGCTGACAGATATTGGATCCCCATGGAATGAAACCAGAAACTACGGCAATTATTAAAATCGAGCATTTTATATTCATACTGTGGCATCATCCTTGGTGAAGGTATGTAAGGCTCATATCTATCTGTGACCTGTATTCCAAAAGATCTATTATGTCACTTTTTTATAGTCCATTGAGGTATGTCTCAGGTCATTTACACCCACATGGACTATGATAGATTCATATTGGTACCCGGGGTGCAGTAACTTGAGTGAGTGCATGATATTGCTGATCCTGGCTCTGTCCATCCTAGTGAGTGGGACATATTGTGGGAAGAAATAGCCAGAGAATTGTTATGGCTAGGCTTGTATAGGCCCTAGGGCCGATAGCCTAGTACCGACCTATGAACCTATGAACCTATGTGTGTGTTGCAAAAGGGAGTCCCCAATGACAAGAGTATGAAATAAAATGTATGCTTGCCTTGTCTTGGAGACCATTAGGTATAGGCTTATGTGAAACATTTGGTGTTGCTTTTGGTGTGTACTTTAATGATTGTTGAGGAGCAGCATTGTCATTAGGTGGCTTTGGAGGTCTTTAAGGGTTGGGAAGGTTTCTTTTAATCACCACAGCATAAGACAATCTGTGTATGTGCTGAATAGTATGTGTGAGGGATGTGGTGTGGATATTCCTGACAACCTCATTTTTATGTGAGATTTTTGCCTCCTAGGAAGTTGTATGTTTACATCTCTTGAATTGCGTGTTATTTTCTTTAATGATTAACTAGTTGTCTGAGAACATCAGACAATAGCTACATTGCCTTAGGATGCCCAAATCTAACAAGCTGGCCATAATGACATTTGAAAATAGCATAATTGTGTTGTCTGGTCATATAATATGGTTTTAGGATTAAGGATTGGGTTTTAACAGAGGTCTCCTGGGGTAGTTTCTAGGGTTAAGGGAAAGATGTTATATAATGGTACGATATGGTAGTGCTATTTGATGTACAAGTTAGATGCTCTAAGCTTATTTCTGCACAATGCCGTACTGTTTAACAAGTTTTGGATCTAATCTTAAATTTACAGGAAAATTTTGCCATCTAGACGTTTGCTGTCATACAAGGCACTGTTAACATCGTGGCCCAGTGGGCAGCTCCGTGCAAAGAAAAGAAGCTTGAAGACTGACTCATATCCACTTTAGCCAATAAATAACCACACTTTCAGCTTCTTGCAATGCTTCTCTACAAGAGATATCAAGTAAACACTTTCTGCCTCAAGGTGTCAGATCCTGGAATTCTTTAATGCAAAAGCATAGCAAATGCAGCTCTCAAGTGCAGATGAAACAACTAATAACCACCAAACAACTAGGTCCCTGGATAATTCACCATTGTGCAAAGAAATTCGGAGGCACAGAGACTAGAAAAGCCAAGAAAAACACAAAAATTACTATTTTGCAATATAATTAAATACATGTTTTAAAAAGGCTATCTGTGATGCATATCACTTTTCATATAGTCCAGTGATGTCCTGATCACTGTACAAAACAAGTAAAAGTACAATTAATCAAGAAAATATTCTTATCTTGGCGTGGATGGCTCTAGATACAGTTGAAACTCTGGGAAAGTGTTGCAGAGGTCTCCGTAAGTCTTAAGGTCTTACAGATCCTGCTGTTGTTGAAGTGGAACTCCTTCTGCCAATCCTAAGCCGCTAAGCGGTGATCAGTTTCAAGAAATATGCTGCAAACATGCTGAAAGAGTATGAAAATAATTCATTTGGCAGCATTGCATGCATTGAACAGTGTACTCAGCTAATCTGGACTAACTTGTATTGAGTTGGACAGGTGTACAAGACAGATATTAGTTAAGCAATAATCAGTGGAAGTTGTACGGGTTCTGCAATAATTACCCACAAATGTTGCAGTTAGACCATGAAGGCAAAGTGGGTAAATATGTCATGACCCACAGTACCGACACTGATTATTGATATTAGACATCAGCATTTTTTAAACATTGTTTTATTTTATTTAGTTTTTGTTGGGATGTTTTAATGAGACTTTTAAAAAGTCCTTTTGTTTTGTTTGCTTCATTTTTAGTTGTTACTGCTTTGCTCGACTCCCAGATGTCTGTCTTCTATTGATTAAAATGATTAGAAAATTGTAAAGGAAGCACTTTTTTGCATTACAGTTGTTTACTTGCAATGCATTTTTCACTGTTTTACTTCTCACTACTCGGAGTACTCGCTACATGTACACAAGTGTTTACAGCTTAATAACAAATAGTCATAAACATTTTATAGGAAATAGGTATAATTTATTGAACAGGAAAGCTATGTGCCACAAATATTAATACATTTTCCACATTTATTTCAGAGGACGTTGGAAAAAAATCAGAAAATGTTACTACTGTGAAATGCTCATAGCTTTTCCATTCAAGAAGCGTCGCTGAAATTTAACAGTCTGTAGTTCACCTATTCCTGTAACTTTACAGGGGGAGTCCTATTCCATGTGATACTTTGTCCTGGCAAATGTTTTTTCACATACGGCCAAACAGAGGGATTCATGTTGCGAAGTGACAGCAGGAGCAGGGCTCAAATCAAAGCATTAAAAGACTGCAGCAGCTTATGAAGCAGAATGGAATTTGAATGTTTGTGTGTGTGTGTGTGTGTGTGTGTGTGTGTGTGTGTGTGTGTGTGTGTGTGTGTGTGTGCGCGCATGTGTGTGAGTATGTAAGTATACAAATTAATGGACATGTTTTGAGAGGACTGGTACAAATGAGCGTGAGTGACTGCACCTCACAATAAATAAGGCATTTTTATACTTTACCGTTACCTTGCAGTTGATTTTTAGGTTCAGTCTCATTGCCATCTGTGCACCTCTTATTTCACTATTCTCTACCCAAGATTTATGATCATTTCTATTAATGGGATTGAGAAGAAGGAGAAATTATATATATTTTTTTCACTTTTAACTTCAGGTTCATCATGGTTGCAAAGGGTAAGGCTTTGGTAATCATGGAAGATGAGCACAAGAACAAAACATGACATTTTAAGTACAGCCACAAAACTGCTGCAAGTGTTGGTGCATTGTAACATTTTTACTGTTAAAATAATTGTGCTGACTTATAGTGACTGGTTCTCATCCCAGCAGAGATACAAAAAATGTTTTCATGTAGATAACTATCCACTGATTTGAATATCAATCCAATCAGTGGTATAACATGCATTTAAGGATGTGAAAATAGCATATCAAGCTACAAAGAAAAATATTAGTTATTTAGATTGATGAATGGAGTAGAAACAAAATTAACACCTACAATTATGCTGCAGTTTTTTAATCAATTGATAGCATTTTATGTATCTTGATGATGTTTTCTAAATTTCATAATTTAAGGTTAAAGCATGCTATGTATGTTTAACCACACTAGAGGACTGTGAGTATCTCTGTATATGCACTCTCCATATGCTATCTTACCTCACTTTAACCCAAGAGGATATTTTGTATTTACCTTATGATTATATGGTCATAGGTTCATAGGTGTTTACTAGGCTAACGAACACAAGCATCTTTTTAAGCCTAGCCATGCATCCCAAATCTCTGATAAGTTCTGATACCCGTGTTAAGTGTCAGTCATGATTATCACTTAAAACATTCTTGGATCTCGTAAACAATTATTTTAGAGTTATTCTCTTGCATCCTAGCCACTGTGCAAGTCACGATCAGTATTGACAAATATCTGTTAACTTATAGCTGACACTATGGAATGACTGACAGGCCACACCTTTGTCATTCAAGGATTCACTGACTCACAATTCACATTAATCCTAAAAGTCCTAATCAGTGAACTAAAGAAGATATCAAGGCTCCATGCAGCTCAGATTTTTGTACTGTTCACTGGCTTATTTTTGTCTGCATCTGTGAGTATATAAATGTGTTAAGCCTAGTCTAACTACAGATGAGTTACCAAAGGTAAATCATTGGCTGTATGTCTTCCAAATATGCAAAAAATCTGGAAGATTCAGGATTTTTGCTTGGAAATGTTTACATAGATATTTTTATACCCCAAGTAGATGCCAGAGGATTTGTCTTCCGGTAGATGGTAAATGTTGGAGGCATGATGGGGAAGAAAGAGGTAATTGGGAACATATTTACTGGGAGTGCAGTGAGTTGGCGGACTTTAAGGATTCCCTGTAGGATACACTGTTGGACATGCTGCATGGGCAGATGTGTGTGATGAGGGAGATGATTTTTCTGGGATATGATACTGAATCTGAATTGCCCAGATATGGTAAGGCCTTTCTGTCTCTAATTATGGTGGCTGCGAAAAAAGCAGTTACTAAAAAATGAAAATCAAAATCTACACCAACTATATTAGAAGTAGTGAATATAGTAACAGAGATAAAGCAACTGAAACTGAGATTTTTAGGAAAAAGGTAGGAGCAAACTACATAGGAAAAAATGGGAATTCTGGGAACAATACATATACAGGAGGAATGAGGTTTAAAAGAAGGCAGAACTTAAATGAGCTATGTAATGTTTGACTGAAAATGATTGGGTAGATTATAAGTGATGTATAATGCTTGCAACTGGGAGTGTGTCAGTATGGTTTATGATGTATAATGCTTGCAACTAGGATCGTATCGCCATAGTTTGTTTTTATTTATATAATTGTTTATGTCACAAGTGATTGTTTAATAAAGATGTTTCTTGTTTAAAAGGGGGCAGGTATTGAATAATTTATGTAATGTTGCTTAGGTTATATGATATATAGCGATATATGTGAAGCATAATGTTTGTTAATTTTAACTTGTTAATACAGTTTGATTACTTTTATATGTAAATGTGCCTATGTCACAAGTGATAATTCAATAAAGGTGTTAAAAAAAAGTAAACCCTTTGGTGTGTTACAAAGAGATATATTAGTAAAGAAATCTAGTGCATTCCAGTTTTACAGATATTTCAAAGTTTAAATGTCAAACGTGTATCAGTTCCTCATCTACTTATCTATGTATGACAGGAACTTCTACAAAGACTACAGCTTGGTATTACACTGAAGCCTCTGCTCTTTATTATACTAGTTCTCTTTTATTGTATTACACATTCTTTCAAAATCGTAACTATGAAGCTCACTTCTGCAATTGCCCATCTCAATGACGAAAGTACTTATTGACAATGTAGCATTCATAAGATTACAGGTGGTGTCAAACACCCAGATAAATTTTTGTTACACCAATTACCATGTATCATTTTTAATTTGAAATGTGTTATGGAATTATCCATCTGCTTACATGGTAATATATTTGCCTAGAGACAGAGTTTAATTTTAATGCAAGCTATAATGGGTTACAAAATAATGGAGAAATGATCATTCCTGTGAATGGTTTCCATTTTATGATGATTAGCGTGTTATGACACAGCATGGTATGTAGACTATGAACTGTACTCGACATAAAATATTCCAAAACTATTTCCTTCATATTATAGTACTAGCACTTGGCCTAGAAAACTTTCTTTCTGCTCTCATCTGTGGATAAGATCTCCTCTAGAAATAGAAAATGTGTCTTCAGTGAGGTTCAGATTTTTCTTTGTGTTTTTGTGCTGCAAGTGTCATGTATGCTTTGAGTAGTCACTTGCTTATTCACGAAAGAGATGCAAATGGGAAAGGAAATTTGTGAATGAAAAACAAAATACCCTGGCTTTTCCTGGTTCCTGTTTTCTCTTGTGTAAGTAGCAACGTCTGTGACAGCAGCTTGGCTAAAATGAATAAATACCATCATCTTATTTGACCTTGCGGTCAGGTATTCGTATTCATTAGCATGTATACCACAAAAGTATCTAGATGTAGTTTCAGTACAATACCTGGGATGAAATGATGTATGCTAAATTTGTGAACAGTGCTCTAACACACTTATAGGTTCATAGGTTGGTACTAGGCTATCGGCCCTAGGGCCTGTACAAGCCTAGCCATAACAATTCCCTGGCTATTTCTTCCTAGAATATTTACTTCTCTGGTCCCCTGTCTAACAAGGCAACTGACGTGATCCCCAGGGTGAATTTCCTATCTCCATCCAATCGTCAAGGTTCCTTTTGAAGAGGGCCAATGAAGCGTTCAGCTTGACATGTATGGGCAGTCTATTTCAGAGTATGGGGAGTCTCTGGGTCAGGAACCTATTCCTCCAGCATGTTTTGTTCATTGTGATGACCAGGTTTAGATCCCTGGAGCATGTGGCTCTGAGGGATTGGAATTTCTTTAAGTGTAGCATGTCCAACAGCTCTGGGTTTGACATGGCCTTGTATGTTAAGCAGAGATCACCTCTGAGTAGGCGATATGCAACAAAGTAGAGCCATAGTTTTTTTAGATGGTCAGCATCGGGCATCTGCTTTAGGCTTGTGATTCTTTTAGTGAGGTATTTCTGTGACATTTACAGTTGTTGCAGATGTCTTGTGAGGTACATACCAAATGGGGCATTGTACTCTATAATGGGTCTAATGAGGGATATGTACAGTGGGACAATGACCTCCTTTTTTCTGGATGAAAACCCCTTACTGATGAGGTGTCCCACATAGAAGGATTTCCTGACTGTTGTGGCGATGTGGTTATCGAAGGTGAGACCACTGTCCACCTGTGTCCCTAAGTCCCTTATCACACTTTCGGTGTTTAGTGTACTGCCACTTATGTGGTAATTCATGGGTACACATTTTTTTCCCAAAGGGGATAACTATACATTTCTTGGCATTGAGCTTGAACCCATGGCTCTGGCACCAAGTATCTGTTTCTGTAAGGCCCATCATTTGGGGATTCAATAATGGCTCCCAGTTTGCAGTCATCTGCAAACTTTGTTAGCCAGAGTCCCTTAGTGCTGGCCTGTACTTCAGAGAAGTAGATGCCAAACAAGAGTGGTCCCAGGACTGAACCCTGAGGCACTCCACTTTTCACTTGTCTGGAGCTGGATTTTGAGTCAGCTACTTTTACAGTGTGGGTTCTGTCAGTAAGCCAGTTGGCAACCCTTTGAGTGACGTTAGGATTAATGCCCAGCTTCATAAGTTTATCTATGATTCCAGAGTGGGGGATGGTGTCGAAGGCCTTGGCGAGGACCAGAC
Organism: Protopterus annectens; assembly: GCF_019279795.1. Classification (NCBI taxonomy): domain Eukaryota; kingdom Metazoa; phylum Chordata; order Ceratodontiformes; family Protopteridae; genus Protopterus; species Protopterus annectens. The sequence goes on from NC_056727.1 coordinate 488,808,139, forward strand.
AGGCTGTGAGGACCACCTTGCCCTCATCCACAGCTCTGGAGACTGATTCAAAGAAGTCAATCAGGTCGAGGAGACAAGATCAACCCTTTATGAAACCAAACTGGGTGGGGTCCAGTGTTTGAAGGTTGCCAATGTCTTTGTTTATAAGTTCCATGATAATGCGTCCCATGGCTTTGCAGATCAGGCTCGTCAGACTGATGTGATGATAGTTCCCGGGATCCAAGTTGGATCCCCCCTTGTGGAGTGGGATAACTGCAGCTGTGCACCACTCAATGGACATGAAGCCTGAGATGAGGCTATGATTAAACATGACACTTAGGTGAGGTGCCAGTTCATTTTGTAGTTCATGAAGTACACAGCCCAGGATGTCGTCTGGTCCCATGGATGCTGTATTCATAGCTTTGGAGAGTGCATTTTTTACCTGTGTGGCCATGATTACCGGAATTTGGCAATCTTTTGGTATTGAGATGGGCCCTTTAGGGGGTGAAAGAGGGGGTGAAGTTGGCACTGAATTGATCTGCCAGGATATTGCCAATATCCTTGGGATCAGTACATTTAATGCCATTCTGTTGTAGCTCAGAGCAGATGTGAGCATTGACATTTAGATTCTTGACATAACTATAGAATGCCTTGTGGTTGTCATTGGAATCTTTGGCAATTGGCAGTTTAACAGTTCTGCACTTTTTTCTGTAAATAATCCAAAACCCAAACCACAATGGAGAAAAAACACCAGTGAATGTGCAGTTGTTGCTTCTAGCCACTCCACACGACTTAAATAGGACCGCTACTATGAGTTAAAAGTAAGTATGGCTTAGCTGCATGAAACAAAAGACCATCCAGGAAACTATTATTGCCAACAATGTAATATTACATCAAATCTTTGAAACATAGTTATAAATAACACAGCTGGCCAACAATAAAAAAATAAAGTTTTTATTCAAGTCTAAGTGCTTTCATCATTCTATGTAAAACGAGACTCCATCAAAGATAAAAAAGGAAGCAATGAGAAATCACTTTCTATAAAACTTCCACCTCATGGAACATACCACTTCTTAAAGGTATACTCACAGATACACCATTTCAAGCATACAATAATGTAATATTGTCAAAGCAGTACCTCTGTAGCCTGTGCATAAATACACCAAAATAAGAAACTTGTAAAAAATACAATATACAATATATATATATATATATATATATATATATATATATATATATATAGATATATATATATATATATATATATATATATATATATATATATATATATATATATATATATATATATTTTAGTATATGTAGATTAGAAGGATAAAAACAAGAATATCCTCAAACAGCTAAAGATCTGAGCTTTAAATCGAAATTATATTAATTAATCCAAAGGGGCCAGCTGCATTTAATTTAATCTGCCAAGAAAGTTCCCACTTCCAACCAGATTTTCCATGGTCATCCACGAAAATCTTCTCTGACTACTTCAAGTCCAAAAAACTTAAAATGATGGCCCTCATACATGTGGATATGTTTCCACAAAGCATAAGTCTGAAGCTGTTTTTTATTTGCATGAAGATATTCTTAAAAGTGATCTTTCAAGGCCCTTTCAGTTTTCTCTACATAGAGCATGAAATATTCTTGGCAGGTGTCTACATAAACTAAGTCTTTTGTTTGACAATTGATATGGTGCCTGGCACTCACTGTGCCTACCCCTTTAATATCCACCTCAATTCCTCCCAAAACATAGCGGCGATACAAACACCTCACACATTTGTTTGTACCCATTTTTTTAGGTTTGAAATTGATGTATACAGCTCTCCATAATCTTTCTATATAATTCTTAATACACCAATATTTCTTAAAAATAATAAAGGGGCCACTTTCTAACACCTCCTGATTAATCAGTCTTGTTTCAAAAACTTTCCAATTATTTTTAATAATCTGTAAAATGCTGTCAACATTTCCATTATAAGTGAGTATAAAACCATTGCTGTAGTTAACTTTATGCATCTTGTTATGTTGACTAACACGTCTACATTACCTAACAGTGGAGAAAGCAATCCAGCATCCCTATATCTATTTACTTCCTCAAAAAATGCTGAAAAGGAACTCAGGTGGATAACCCCTTCTTACAAACATGGATCTTGGTTTGTCATTTTCTTGGTGAAACACATCTAAATTGGAAATCATATGGCTCAATCTTACCAGCAGCCCGTTAACCAGAGTCTTGTTTGGTAGTGGGGATGGCAACAATAAAAATGAAGAAGGCTATTTGAATATGTCAGTTTTCAGTACATATTAGAAATAAATTTCTATCCAACCCTATCCATCGTAATCTCAACATCTAAACAGTTGATTGAATCCATGGAATATTCTAGTGTAAACCTTAACAAATCTGTTGTACTATTGATATATGTAAAAAATTCCACCAGCTTGTCTTCTGTTTCTTTCCAGAATAAAATCAAGTCATCCAGGTAATGGCCGTATAGTGCCCAAGAATCCTGGTACCCTGACTGGAAAACAAATCTATGCTGCAAATGAGCAATAATTATATTTGCAAATATAGGGGCACAGGTTATACCCATGGCCACACCTGTTCTCTGCTTGTAAATCATACCATTGAAAAAATATAATTGTTATCCAGAGTCAGCTTGATAAAATCCCTTAGCACATTAATCAACCTATTAGTCAAAGTACAAAGTAGTAGTTTCATTTAAATATTTGAAAAACCATTCCACCCCCAAATCATTGGGAGTAATGGAAAACAAATCTTTAACATCCAAAATGACAAAAAATAACTCATCCATGTATATATCACGTCTAATACTCTTGAGAAAGTCCCAGCAATCTTTGTAAATGTGACTTTCCTGACTAAAAATATCTTTTAAATTAATGTCAACAAATATGGACATTTCACTTATTTTTGAACCCTTATCACCAACTATAGGGTGCATCGGTGGGTCCACTTCACATTTGTGAATTGTGGTTTTGGCCGCGGATTATTTTTGTCGATATTTTTGGGTTGCTGGTTTGTTTTTTTTCTGTAACTGTAAAGTTTCATGCACTGAAAAAAATGATGTCTGGGTCTCCCTAGCCATTACTCTTATTCTGTGTTTTCCACATGAATGTCAAGATTCACATTACAAGCTTCACTCTGCCCTTGAAGTAAATTTATTGACATGCATGTCTCAAACCCATAATAAATTGGTAAGAATTATGACCCCATCATAATCCTCTGTTATACCTAGGTTCATACATCAGAAAGGTATACAGCAAGCTTTTTTCTGACAATTTCAGAGCATACTCAGCATTCTTCATGTACTGTACTTGTTAATTATCAAAGGATGAATGGTGTAGGGCAGATGTTTAGTACGATAAATTGGATAAGTTTAAGTTTCAGGAAGTGGTAGGAGAATGAATCAGATAAGGTATAACAAAGGGCAATGGATTAGGTAGAATGATAGGTAAGAAGATAGGCCTAGCTTATTGTAGTGAATGGAAGGGAGATAATTAATAGTTGTACTAGAATGGCTGGAGATTAAGTAATGAACATCAACAATGTTACCAGACTTTAAACCAATAAAACATATTTAAAACATTTTAACACACTGCCTTCACTATGAAACAGAACACCTGATCCCAAGCAGTAGTGCGGAGAGGCCTTTAACAGTTAAGTAGCAGTAAGAACCCAAACTGTGCAGCAGGGAATTTCAAGCAATAGTAATCACTAGGCCAGATTAATGCACGTATTATGAGAAGACATTAAAGCTGCTAAGTGTATAACCAACTATCTCTGAAGTTTATATATTGGAGTCAAACTTGCCTGCAGTGTTGTCTTGAAGCATTCTGTACTGAAGTGAAAAAAGCAAAACAAATTGGAGAGAGCACAGACAATTCTGTGACCTCTCTCACTGGCTACACTAGAATTGTATCAAAACATTTTAACAGATGCTGGCAGTCTTCTTTGTCTTTGGGCTTTTCCCGGTTAGGGGTCACCACAGCGGAACTCCGGTCTGCTAATGTTTGGCAGTGGATTTTTATGGTGCCAAGTTGCCAGCTTGACGCCCAACCTTCAAGGAAGGCACACCCATTCCCTTCCAATTGTCAAGATTTTGTTTGAATAGGGTCAGGGATGAACTCTGTTTTACATGGATGGGGAGCTTTTTCCATAATGTGGGGATCGTTCGTGACACTTATCTGTCTCTCCAGCACTTTATGTTATGTCACAAGTTAACTTCATATCCTTGGATCTATTGTTTCTGGAGCCATTTGTTTTGCACATATGCAACAAACCTATCAAGGCTGTAGCCTGTTAGGCAGGCAAAGATCTCCTCTCAGCAGCTTGTAGGCAACTGAATAAAGAGACAGAGGCTTTAGGCGATCAGTGTAGGACAGAGTATTCATTCCTTGAATCCTGCTAGTGAGAAACCTTTGTGGGAATTCCAACTATTGCAAGTGTCGGTTTTGATACATGCCAAAGGGACATTATATTCAATGATAGGTCTGATAAGGGCTGGAGTACTGTGGTACTATACCTTCCTTGAACCTAGTAGCCATACCCTTACCTATAAGTTGGGTGACATAGAATGATTTTCTTATTATCTTAGCTATGTGTTGGTCAAAGGCCAGATTGCTGTCTTCATATATTCTCAGATCCCTTACTACTGGATTCAGTTTTAGGGGCAATTTATCGACGGAGTAATAAATTTGTATTGACAGTTCCCCAAAGGGCATTATAATGCATTTTTTGATATGGAGTTTTAAACTATGGCTCTGACACCAATCATTTGCCTGCATTAAACTCTCGTCCATGATGTTTGAGTCTTGGGGGAATCTAGAATAGCTCCAAATTATCAGTCATCTGTGAACTTGGTCAGCCAGAAGCCTTTAATATTAGCCTTCACTTCTAAGAAGTAGATGCCAAACAGGAGTAGGCCTAGTACAGAGCCCTGGGGTACTCCACTGGTGACTTGTCTTTCGGACTGACTTCTTGGATCCTGTCTGTGAACCATCTGGCTATCCAATGAGTTATGTAAAGACCTTGTCAACAATGCCTGAGTGGGATATTTTGTCAAATGTCTTAGGCAGGTCAAGATATGCAGTATGCACTGTTTTATCCTCATACATTGCCATGGTGATTCTCTCAGAGAAGTCTACCATGTTAAGTATGCATGACTTTCCCTTAAAAAAATCCAAATTGGGATGGGTTCAGTGTCTGTAGGTTGCCAATGTGCTTGTTTATCATTTCCTTGATAATTCATTCCATGGCTTTGCATATTACTCTTGTTAGACTGATGGGTCTGTAGTTCCCTGGGTCTGTTGATGGTCCTCCACTGTGGAGGGGAATGACTGTTGAAGTCCTCCATTCTCTTGGAACATAGCCTGTTTGAAGGCTGTAGCTTAACAGTGCATCAAGTGATCCTGAAAGGACATGTTTTAGACTGTTCAGAAGGCAACCGGGCATGTTCTCAGAACCTATAGTGGTGGTGTTCTTGGCTTTAATGCATGCTGCTGGCACCTAGTCCCTGCTGATAGCTGGGGGAAGTATTCTGGTGGTGCTGAGGGGGATTGGTTGGTGAAGTTTGAGTTGAATTAATCAACCAGTAGGTTTGCTACGTCACCCTGATCAGTGTAGGGGGTACTGTTCACCAAAAGTTCTGCACACTGTTGTATGTTATGTCGAAGGTTCCAGACATAGCTAAAGAAGGCCTTCTGATTGTTCTTAGACTGTGAGACTATCCTAACCTCATAGCTGGCCTTGATAGACTTAGTTTCTTGTTCAGTTGTATAAGAGAGCACTTGTCTTTAAGGGAGTTGCTTTTCTTGATTTTGGCCATGTGTTTTCTTCTTTTATTATATACCCTGTTTAAGTGAGAACCACTGGGGTATGTTTATAGGATTTGTTTTTGGTTTATTTCTGCCAGGTATGGCAGTATCTATGCAGCCATTCACATATTAGAATAGTGACTCTGAATAATTCTGCATAGGTAGCTGTGGTCTTGGGGTTGGGGGAAGCCTTGAATTTTGACAAAGTGTTACTTAATAGGATGTCGTCTGCCTTTGAATAATTTCTAATTGTTATTGGTTAAGTTGAATTTTCTGGGTTGATTTTTTTCTTCAGCTTTGTGATCCAACCTCACTAGTGTGGAAGTGAAAGGGGGAGTTGGGGGTGGGGGTGGGGTGCAATACACTCCCATTTTGGTGAATACCAAATCCAGTATGTCTGATCCTCTGGTTGGGCATACACTATCTGTTCCAGGTTGTTTGTGTTAGTAAAGTCCAAGAAGTACTGTGCCTGTGAGTTTGAGACACTGTATGTTTCCCAGTTTATAGATGGGTAGTTAAAGTCATCCACAAATAGGGTGTTTGGTTTTATGGTATGCACCTCTACTAGGTTTAGGTAAGAGTTCTGAGACTCTAGAGGCATAGATGGTGACCTGTAGCTATCCATGATATGATGAGGGATCTTACCTATGGTGACTTGCACGTGGATAAGCTCCATGGTATCATCCTGTTTAACCAACCCGGGGGTATGCTTGTTGCTAATATAGATCAAAGCACCACCACCTTTGGCCCCAGTCTGTACTGCTGTTGGTCTAAATGTGTAAAAGGCGCTGTAGCCTTGTACCTCTGGTGTACTTTCTACGGCTTTAAGACAAGTCTCGGTCACAGCACAGATGTCTACATTCTCCAGAGTGAGGAGGTATTGTAGGGTTTAGAGTTTTTGTTCTAGCTCCGAGAATTGAGTAGCAATTTACATTATGTTGGTAGCTCTGTCTTTTTGGCATTGCCTAAAAAGGCTGTAGAGGATAGATAAAATTTTAGCCAATAATTGAAAGCTGGGGGATAGACAAGTGCAACACATCCTTGGCAAAGCAACTGTGGTCTTTTGACCACGATCTCCCATGCTGACAGATATTGGATCCCCCTGGAATGACACCAGAAACTAAGGCAATTATTAAAATCAATCATTTTAAATTCATACTGTGGCATCATCCTTAGTGAAGGTAGAATGCTGCTCAATGCAAGGCTCATACCTGTCTGTGGCACATATTCTGAAAGATGCATTATGTCGCTTTTCATATAGTGCATTGAGGTATGTCTCAGGTTATTTACACCCATGTGGACTATGACAAAGTCATATTAGTACCCGGGGTGCAGTAACTTGAGTGAGTGCATGTGAGATATTGCTGATCCTGTCTCCAGCCAAGCAACTAACTGTTATCTTCTCCTTGTCCATCCTGGTGAGTGGGGCATGTGTGTGTCACAAAATGGAGTCCCAATGACAAGATTATTAGATAACATGTATGCTTGCCTTATGGGCTTTGTACTTGGGGACCATTAGCTGAAGGTTTATGTGAGATGTTTGGTGCTGCTTTTGGTGTATGCTTTAATGATTGTTGAGAAACACAGTTGTCATTAGGTAGCCTTGGAGGTCTTTATGTTTTGAGAAGGTTTCTTTTAATCACCTCAGCATAAGGCAATCTGTGTATGTGGTGAATATTATGTGTGAGGGATGTGGTGTGGGCATTCCTGCAACCTCATTTTTATGTGAGATTTTTGCCTCCTAGGAAGTTGTATGTTTACATCTCTTGAATTCCGTGTTATTTTCTTTAGTGATTAACTAGTTGTCTGAGAACATGAGACCATTGCTACATTGCCTTAGGATGCCCAAATCTATCAAGCTGGCCACAATGTCATTTGGAAATAGCATAATCATGTTGTCTGGTCCTATAATATGGTTTTAGGATTAAGGATTGGGTTTTAATAGGGGCTCCTGGAGAAGTTTCTGGAGTTAAGGGCAGGATGTTATATAATGGTACGATATGGTAGTGCTATTCGATGCACAAGTTAGATGCTCTAAGCTTATTTCTGCACAATGCCACACTGTTTAACACGTTTCAGATATAATCTTAAGTTTATAGGAAAATTTTACCATCTTGACTTTTGCTATTATACAAGGCACTGTTAACCACTGTGACCCAGTGGGAAGCTCTGTGCAAAGAAACAAAGCTGGAAAACTGACTCATATCCACTTTATTCAATAAATAACCACACTTTGAGCTTTTTCCAGTACTTCCCAACAAGCGAGACCAAGTAAACATCTTCTGCCACAAGAGCAAAAGCAGCTCTCAAGTGCAGATTAAATAACTAACAACCACAAACAATTATGTCCCTGGATAATTCAACCTTGTGCAAAGAGACCTGGAGGCACAGTGACTAGAAAAGGCAACAAACATAGAACTTACTATTTTTGCAACAAAATTAAATACATGCTTTAAAAAGGCTAACTGTGGCACATATTCCGAGAGATCCATTGTGTCGCTTTTTTATATAGCCCAGTGATGTCCTGATCACTGTACAAAACAAGTAAAAGTACAATTAATCAAGAAAATATTCTTATCTTGGCGTGGATGGCTCCAGATGCAGTTGAAACTCTGGAAACCATTGTAGAGTTCTCCGTAAGTCTTAAGGTCTTACAGATCCTGATGTTGTTGGAAGTGGAACTCCTTCTGCCAAACCTAAGCCGCTAAGCGGTGATCATTTTCAAGAAATATGCTGCAAACATGCTGAAAGAGTATGAAAATGATTCATTTGGCAGCATTGCAAGCATTGAACAGTGTACTCAGCTAATCTGGACTAACTTGTATTGAGTTGGACAGGTGTACAAGACAGATATTAGTTAAGCAATAATCAATGGAAGTTGTACGGGTTCTGCAATAATTACCCACAAATGTTGCAGTTAGACCATGAAGGCAAAATGGGTAAATATGTCATGACCCACAGTACTGACACTGATTATTGATATTATACATCATCATTTTTTAAACATTGTTTTATTTTATTTAGTTTTTGTTGGGATGTTTTAATGAGACTTTTAAAAAGTCCTTTTGTTTTGTTTGCTTCATTTTTAGTTGTTATTGCTTTGCTCGACTCCCAGATATCTGTCTTCTATTGATTAAAATGATTAGAAAATTGTAAAGGAAGCACTTTTTTTGCATTACAGTTGTTTACTTGCATTGCATTTTTCACTGTTTTACTTCTCACTACTCGCTACATGTACACAAGTGTTTGCAGCTTAATAACAAATAGTCATAAACATTTTATAGGAAATAGGTATAATTTATTGAACAGGAAAGCTATGTGCCACAAATATTAATACGTTTTCCACATTTATTTCAGAGGATGTTGGAAAAAATCAGAAAATTTTACTACTGTGAAATGCTCGTAGCTTTTCCATTCAAGAAGCGTCTCTGAAATTTAACAGTCTGTAGTTCACCTATTCCTGTAACTTTACAGGGGGAGTCCTATTCCATGTGATACTTTGTCCTGGCAAATGTTTTTTCACATACGGCCAAACAGAGGGATTCATGTTGCAAACAGACAGCAAATCAAAGCATTAAAAGACTGCAGCAGCTTATGAAGCAGAATGGAATTTGAATGTGTGTGTGTGTGTGTGTTCATAGGTTCATAGATTAGTACTAAGCTAACTGCCCTTGCGAGCCATTTTAAGCCTAGCCAATTATCCCTTGTGAAACTCAAATCCTGCACCTTGTGCTTGCAAGGCAAACACCTTAACCATTAGGCCACCCTCCCAACCCTGTGTGTGTGTGTGTGATGCAAGTATGCAAATTAATTGCCGTGTTTTGAGAGGACAGGTACAAATGAGTGTGAGTGACTGCGCCTCACAATAAATAAGGCATTTTTATACTTTACCGTTATCTAACAGTTGATTTGTAGGTTCAGTCTCATTATCATTGGTGAACCTCTTATTTCACTATTCTCTACCCAAGAGCTATGATCATTTCTATTAATGAGACTGAGAAGAAGGAGAAGTTAGAAAATTCTTTTGGTTTTTTTTCATTTTTAACTTCACGGTCATCATGGCTGCAAAGGGCTTGGTACTCATGGTAGATGAACACAAGAACAAAACATGACATTTTAAGTACAACCACAAAACTGCTGCAAGTCAAGGTGTATTGTAACATTTTTACTGTTAAAATAATTATGCGCAAACATATAGTGGCTGATGGTTCCTATCCCAGAAGAGTTACAACAAATTTTATGGTGAAGAGAACTATTCACTAATTGGAATACCAGTGCAGTCAGTGGTATAATATGCATTTAGGGATGTGAAAATAGCATATCAGGCTACAAAGAAAGATATTAGTTATTTAGACTGATGAATGGAGTAGAAACAAAATTAACACCTACAATTATACTGCAGTTTTTTTAATCAGTTGATAGCATTTTATGTATCTTGGTGACGTAATTTATTTAACATTTGTTAACTGGGAAAGTCTGACTTGGAACAAAGCCAATTTTTGGTGGAGGCCTGGGGAGACACGGTGCAGACACATGTCTTTGTAAAGTGGGAGGAAACTGGACGAAACCCAGTTTGTAGATGACTGCAAACTGGGAGCCATTATTGAATCCCCAAATGATGTGGATATTCTACAAAAGGCCCTTACAGAAACAGATGCTAGGTGCCAGAGCCATGCACTCAAGCTCAATGCCAAGAAATGTATAGTTATCCCCTTTGGGAAAAAACATGTTCCCATGAATTACCACATAGGTGGCAGTACACTAAACACTGAAAGTGTGATAAGAGACTTAGGGACACAGGTGTACAGTGATCTCACCTTCGATAACCACATCACCACAACAGTCAGGAAATCCTTCTATGTAGCACACCTCATCACTAAGGGCTTTTCATCCAGAAAAAAGGAGGTCATTGTCCCACTGTACTCATCCCTCATTAGACCCATTATAGAAAACAACGTCCTGTTTGGTATGTACCTCTCAAGACATCTGCAACAACTGGAAAGGCCCGTAGAAATACCTCACTAAAAGAATCACAGGCCTAAAGAAGATGTCCTATGCTGACTGTCTAAAAAAACTCCATCTATACTCTGCCATCTATCACCTACTCAGAGGCAATCTCTACTTAAGAGACAAGGCCATGTCAAACCCAGAGCTGTTTGGACATGCTACACTTAAAGAAATCCCACTCCCTCAGAGACACACACTCCAGGGATCTAAACCTTGTCATCACAATGAACAAACATGCTGGAGGGATAGGTTCCTGACCCAGAGACTCCCCAGACTCTGGAATAGACTGGCCATACATGTCAAGAAGAGCACCTCTTTGGCCCTCTTTAAAAGGAACCTTGATGATTGGATGGGAGATAGGAAATTCACCCCGGGGATTGTGTAAGTCACCCTGCTAGACAAGGGTCCAGGGAAGTAAATACTGTGGGAAGAAATAGCCAGGGAATTGTTATGGCTAGGCTTGTATAGGCCCTAGGGCCGATAGCCTAGTACCAACCTATGAACGAATGCAGGGAGGACATGCAGACTCCACACAGAAGGCACCCCAGCCAAGAATCAAACCAGGGGAAACTCTTGCTGGGAGGCAACAATGCTACCGCTGTACCACTGCACCATCCAGTTTCTTAATTTAAGGTTAAAGCATGCTATGTATGTTTAACCACACTAGAAGACTGTGAGTATCTCTTTATATGCACTCTCCATATGCTATCTTACCTCACTTTAACCCAAGAGGAGATTTTGTATTTATCTTATGATTATACGGTCATAGGTTCATAGGTGTTTACTAGGCTAATGACCACAAGGACCTTTTTAAACCTAGCCATGCATCCCAAATCTCTAACAAGTTCTGATAGCCTTGGTAAGTGTCAGTCATGATTATCACTTAAAAAATTCTTGGATCTCTTAAACAATTATTTTAGAGTTACTCGCTTGCATCCTAGCCAATGCGCAAGTCACGATCAGCATTGACAAATAATTATCTCCACACTTATAGCTGACACTATAGATTGACTGACAGGCCACACCTTTGTCATTCAAGGTTTCATTGACTCACAGTTCTCATTAATCCTAAAAGTCCTAATTAGTGAACTAAAGAAAATATCAACGCTCCATGCAGCTCAGATTTTTGTATTGTTCACTGGCTTGTTTTTGTCTGCATCTGTGATTACATAAGGTGTTTAGCCTAGATCTAACTACATCTGTGTTACCAAAAGTAAATTGTTGGTTGTATGTCTCCCAAACATGCAAACAAATCTAAGAAGATTTAGGATTTTTGCTTGGAAATGTTTACATAGATATTTTTATACCCCAAGTAGACTACAGAGAATTTTTTCCTCAGGTAGACAGCAAATGTTGGAGGTGTAACAGGAAGAAAGTGGTAATTGGGAACATATTTTTAGGAGTACAGTGAGTTAGCGGACTTTAATGACCCCCTGTGGGATACACTGTCAGAGATGCTGGGTGGGCAGATTGGTGCAATGAGAGAGAGAGAGGAGTTTTCTGAGTTATGATACAGAATTGGAATTGCCTAGATATGGTAAACCCTTGCGATCTCTAATTATGGTGGCTGCCATAAAAGCAATTACTAGAAAATGGAAATTAAAATCTAAACCAACTATATTAGAAGAAGTGAGTATAGTAACAGAGATAAAACAAGTGGAACTGAGATCTTTAGAAAACGGTAGGAGTTAAATTCACAGAAAAAATGGCAATTGTGGGAACAATACATACAGAGGAGGAATGAGGTTTAAAAGAAGACAGGACTTAAATGAGCTATGTAATGTTTGATTGAAAATGATTTGGTAGATTATAAGTGATATATAATGTTTGCAAATGGGAGTGTGTCATTATGGTTTGTGAAGTAAAATGCTTGCAACTAGATTGTGTCTGCGTGGTTGGTTTTCATTTATATAAATCTATGATCGCTTATATTGTAAGTGATGATTTAATAAAGATGTTTCTTGTTTAAAAAAAGGGGCAGGAATTGAATAATTTATGTAATGTTCCTTAGGTTATATGATAAATAACAATATATATATGTGAAGCATAATGCTTGTTAATTTTAACTTGTTAATACAATTTGATTAGTTTTATATGTAAATGTGCCTATGTCACAAGTGATAATCCAATAAAGGTGTTTAAAAAAAAAGTAAACTGCTGGTATGTTAGAAAGAGATATATTAGTAAAGAAATCTAGTGCATTCCAGTTTTACAGATATTTCAAAGTTTAAATGTCAAACGTGTATCAGTTCCTCATCTACTTATCTATGTACGACAGGAACTTCTACGACGACTGCAGCTTGGTATTACACTGAAGCCTCTGCTCTTTATTATACCAATTCTCTTTTATTGTTTTACACATTCTTTCAGAATCGTAACTATGAAGCTCACTTCTGCAATTGCCCATCTCAATGACGTAAGTACTTATTGACAATGTAGCATTCATAAAATTACAGGTAGTGTAAAACACCCAGATAAATTTTTGTTACACCAATTATCATGTATCACTTTTAATTTGAAATGTGTTATAGAAATATCCATCTGCTGACATGGTAACATATTTGCCTAGAGACAGAGTTTCACTTTAATGCAAGCTATAATCGGTTACAAAATGATGGAAAAATGACCATTCCTGTGAATGGTTTCCATTTTATGATGATTAGCATGTTATGACACAGCAGGGTATGTAGACTATGAACTGTACTCCGCATAAAATATTCCAGAACTATTTCTTTCATATTATAGTACTACCACTTGACCTAGAAAGCTTTCTTTCTGCTCTCATCTGTGGATAAAATCTCCTCTAGAAATAGAAAATGTGTTTTCAGTGAGGTTCTCAGATTTTTTTTGTGTTTTTCTGCTGCAACTGCCATGTATGCTTTGAGTAGTCACTTGCGTATTTACGAAAGAGATGCAAATCGGAAAAGAAATTTGTGAATGAAAAAAAACCTCTGACTTTTCCTGGATCCTATTTTCTCTTGCGTAAGTTGCTAAACAACTTCTGTGTCAGCAGATTGGCTAAAATGAATCAGCATAAATAAATACCATTGCCTTATTTGACCTTGCTGTCAGGTATGCATATTCATTAGCATGTATACCACAAAAGTATCTAGATGTAGTTTCATTACAATACCTGGGATGGAAATGATATAAGCAAAATTTGTAAGCAGTGACATCTCTTGCGAAAAAAAAAGCTCATACGCTAGGCATGTTTGCATTCTTTGAAAGTTTAGTATAATTACCATATTTTTCATTTTTTCTTTCTTTGTTACAAGACTTCTACAACAGGCATGCATAAGCTTTATCATTATGTAGCAATACACACTGGCATAGCTAAAGGAAAAGGACACTAGTTGGTGCATCACCATTAATGCACTGAAGCAAGAGGCAATTAAAGGGGACCAAGACCCAGTTACATATTCCACAACCATGCTACAATGTCACTGGGAAGGGTCTCAAAAACATAATATGTACTGAAGAAATTTCTTAACATGTCTTGTGTTCTTAGTGTTACAGTGATTTTCTTTTTAGTTTTGGCTCTTGTTAACTTCAATAAACAAGATATTATTCTTAATTCCCCAGAACAGACCGAGGAGACACACAGCTGAGAGCATAAAAATATTTTAATAGATGAACGCTTTCATGCCAAAGTTGGTACTTCTTCAGATCATTAAAAACACAATAAGAAAAACATTTAAATACACAAAAAGAGATGCAAACTAACAAACCGTGTCATCTAAACAAAGCACGTGATCTAAGGTGAGGTTTCAATGGCACATTTTTATACAACCCATAACCTTTGTCTGCCTTTAGTTGTATAATCCATCATAGCTCACATCTTACAGATTAATTCCTTAAATCTCCTCATCTCATGTCAGAGTTCAAAACCCGTATCACTAAAAATACAAAAGAGTGTGTTGATCCACATCTTTTCACATGCTTGGCAAGGGCATTCCTTTCATCTAACATTTTAGTTTCATAAATACATTCGCAAATTCGCTCTGTAAAGGAGCAATAAGTTTTCCCTGTATAGAAAGAGGGACATGCTCTACAATGAGCCAGGTATATTAAGTTCCATGTAGAGCAGTTCACAAACAGGTTGAACTTAAATTCCCTCCCTGTACTGGGATGTTTAAAGGAATTATTGCTCTCAATATAGTGGCAAAAGTTACACATTCTACAAGTAAAAGTGCCAGCTTGTCGCATAACCTGACCTCCATTGAGAGTGGGTGTATGATTATTGTAACAGAGCATACGTTTCAAGGATTTCTTATTTTTAAAACAAAACCTCAGTGTCAGGCCTACCACTTCCTTAATTCTGTCATCAGCCATCAAAATTGACCAATGTTTTTTAAAGACATCACAAATCAAATTAATGTTTGATGAATAGGACAGAGATGGTCCTAACTTCTGTGGTACATCCCTTCTAGAGCGATCATTTGGGGGACCCATTGCACTGCTAAAGTAGGGCTTCACTCTACCATTTCTACCAGTTTTAATAGATTCTAAACACGATTCAGTTTCCTAGGTAGAGTAATCCTAGACCGTAATTCCCATTTAACCTTATACTGGCTTTTCTGAAAGTCTTTTTCTTTATAATTCAGCCTTGATAACCTCATCCCTTGGCCAGTTCTAATGTTCTGATAAACATAACTAGGATGCATACTCCTTCTGTGTAGGATATGATTCTTCCTGCAAGGTTTCTTATACAAACTAGAGGAGAATTTCCCATTTTTATCTATATTCACAGAAATGTCTAAAAATCAATTTCATGTATAGATGACTTCATTGTAAAACATAGAAATGTAGTGGATGAATTAATAAAGGTTGAAAGTTCCAACTCTACATTCAAGCCCTGCCGTAAAATAAATACATTGTCAACAGATTGTTTATAATAAACAATAAAACTAGAAAATGAGCTATCCTTTAGAACCATAGTAGTCTCCCAATGTGCCATAACCATACTGGCATAGCTATTGGCACAAGTGCCCATAGCTACACCTAGCTTTTGCCTATAGTATTTATCCCTGAAAATAAAAACATTATTATTCAGAACAAGTTCAGTAGACATGCTAATTAAATTAATCTGACCAACAGAATAGTTACTATTTCCTGCAAGATATGCTCTCACATAGTTCAACCCTATATCATTGAGAATCACAGTAAATAAAGATGACACATACAATGTAACTAGTAATAAGTTCCAGGTTGAAGGAAGTGACTGTACAACCTGAGAGAGACTTTGTAAAATCTGTTTTGTAACTCTAAGGACTGTTTTGGGAGTGTATAGAACAGGTCTCAACATCTTAAATGGAAATGGATTCAGTCAACCACCCTCTCCCAGAGACAATCAGTCTCATGGGGGTGGTGGATAGGATCTTTATGAATGTTTGGTAATCCACAGATGTTTGGCAAAAGTGGATTCTGAATTAATAAATAATTCTATAATTCTTCATTGTGTCTTTCATTGTCAGATATGCCAGTATGGTTATGGCACACAGGGAGACTACAATGGTTCAAAAGCACAGCTCCTTTTCTCCTCTTCTAGCTTTATTGTTTATTATAAACAATTTGTTGATGATGTATTTATTTTATGGCAGGGCTCAAATGTAGAGTTGGAACAGTTTTCAACCTTTATTAATTCATCCACAACATTTCTGTTTTGTAATGAAGTCATCTATATGTGAAATTGATTTTTTAGACATTTCTGTGAATATAGATGAAAATGGAAAATCTAGTTTGTATAAAATACTTTGCAGGAAGAATCATATCCTACACAGAAGGAGTATGCATCCTAGTTATGTTTATTGGAACATTATAACTGTCCAAGGGATGAGGTTATCAAGGCTAAATTATAAAGAAAAAGACTTTCAGAAAAGCCTGTATGAGGTTAAATGGGAATTATGATCTAGTGGTTACTCTACCCAGGAAATTGAATCGAATTTAGAATCTGTTAAAACTGGTAGAAATGGTAGAGCAAAGCTCTACTTTAGCAGTGCAATGGGTCCCCCTAATGATTGCTCCAGAAGGGATGTACCATGGAAGTTAGGACTATCTCTGTCGTATTCATCAAACATTAATGTGATTTGTGATGTCTTTAAAAAACATTGGTCAATTTTGATGATTGATGCCAGAATTAGGGAAGTGGTAGGCCCAACACAGAGGTTTTGTTTTAAAAATAAGAAATCCTTGAGATGTATGCTCTGTTACAATAATCATACACCCACTCTTAGTGGAGGTCAGATTATGCAATGAGTTGGCACTTTCAGTTGTATAATGTGTAACCTTTGCCACTACATTGACAGCAGTAGTTCCTTTAAACATCCCAGTACAGGGAGGGAGTTTAAGTTCAACCTGCTTGCAGACTGTTCTACAAGAAACGTAGTATACCTGTCTCATTGTAGAGCGTGTTCCTCTTTCTATATAGGATAAATGAATCACTCCCTTACAGAGCGAATTCGCGAACGTATTTATGAAACTAAGAAGTTGGATGAAAGGAATACCCTCACCAAGCATGTGAAAAGATGTGGATCAACAAACCCTTTTGTATTACTAGTGATACAGGTTTTGAACTCTGACATGAGATGAGGAGATTTAAGGAATTTAACTAAGAGATGTGAGCTACGATGGTTTATACAACACCAGGGAGACAAAGGTTATAGGTTGAATAAAACTGTGCCATTCACACCTCACCTTAGATCATGTGCTTTGTTTAGATGACAAAATTCGTTAGTTTGTATCTTTTTCCTGTATTTAAATGTTTTACTTATTGTGTTTTTAATGATCTGAAGAAGTGCCAACTTTGGTGTGAAAGCAATCATCTATTAAAGTATTTTTATGCTCTAAGATGTGTATGTGTCCTCAGTCTGTTGTTGGGAATTCTGATTGTTTTGGTCAGAAGACACTTCATTCATTGACCAGTTTGCTTTCTCTTTAAAATATTATTCTTCTTGATAATATTACACCGTAATATCTGTCATGAGTCAATACGTAGTTACATCACAATTCCACTTGTGATTCCATATGCAGTTACTTCATGATTCCATATGCAGTTGCAACATAAATTCCCCCATGATTTCATAAACAGATGCTCTGCATTCCTCCTGCAGTTCATGCATTAACAGAATGAGGGTAATACAGCATGTCACCCCCTGTCACAAGGCAGGAAAAGAGTAATGAGACACAGGATCCTGTCCCACATAAGCTGAAGAAAAGTGGACTGGGCTTGCTCCACATATGTAGGTCATTACCTTGGCCATAGTATGATACTTAGTATCTTAGTGGTCTAGAGCACTGTACTGAGTTTTAAGTAACCCAAACATCTATGAAGAAAAAAAAATATTTTCAAAAGGTAATTTACTACTAAACGTATACATGGAACTTCTGTAATCTGTTTGCTTGATGTACAGATTTTAGGAAACATGTCTAAGGTGTTGCTGAACACCCACGAACATACTAAACTTTGAAATGGAGCAGCTCCAGGTATAGTCCATGGATTAGTACAATATTTACTATACCATGCAAAAAGAGTCTAGACTTTAGAAATGGCATATGTGTACTGCTGCAACTCATGCAATTGTTCATCAAAGCTACAGTGAAAATAGGTTAAGGCAAGAGTAATACCCTTTTCAACACAACAATTTCACTCTTTGAAGCTTAGGGAAGAAAAAGGTCTGGTAAGACTTCATGGGCTGCTATGCTGCTTAAGTTACAATGTGGTAAAACTTCATGGGATGTACTGATGCTGAAGTTATGTATGGTCACTGTCTTACAAATGGAAAAGTGGATACTGAGAAACCTGGTCAGAAGGAATGCAGCTGGATGTCTTGATGCAACATCAATAAGTTAAAGAATCAAAAAGAATGTGAACTTAGTGACTTGCATGTTCTATTGATAGAAGACAGAATAGTTTGTGGTATACGAAATTATGAAATAAGGAGCATGGTTTTAAGAGATGCATACTCAACAGCATTAAAAAATGTAGATATGCACAGAGTAAGTGAAATTGCAAACACACAGTCAAATGAATTAAATGAGGAAACAGAGTATAAGATAAAATGGGAGTCAAATAATAAAATAAAATGAAGCATAAAGTGAAAATGCTGACTAATAGGAACTGCAATAAGAAAGAGCAACAAGGTACACAGTTGAAATTCAAGCCTTGTGTACTAAGTAATAGTTGTAAGCATGACAGAAACATGCTACTTGCTTAGTTCTGTAGAATCTGTGTTAGGAACGATCCTTATGCAAACATTTTTAAATGAAAAAAATAATTGCATATAACTGGGTCAAAACATGAAAATAAGATGCTAGTAGAAACCGTT
Organism: Protopterus annectens; assembly: GCF_019279795.1. NCBI lineage: Eukaryota > Metazoa > Chordata > Ceratodontiformes > Protopteridae > Protopterus > Protopterus annectens. The sequence goes on from NC_056727.1 coordinate 488,827,287, forward strand.
CAAATGATGAGAGTCGATGCAATGAAAACAGTGGCTGAAGAAGCAATACAACAAGATAGCAACTCTTAATTTTGGCAACAGATGTTCAAGATTAATAAATTAAGCATTTAATTTAAATATGATATAAGTACTGAGTACTATATTATGTCAGAAAATACTTTTTAAGCATTTAATTTAAATATAAGTCTTGAGTGCTATATTGTCAGAAAATACTTTTTAAGCATTTAATTTAAATATGATATAAGTACCGAGTGCTATATTATGCCATAAAATACGTTTAAAAGATTTTGTCTGAAATACAATAAAGCAAAAAAATGTGCATATTACAGAAATACTCAAGACACTGAGTAAAGCTGTTGAGTCAAAAGCTATTATCATATGAATATAAAATAACAAAAAAAGACCCTCTCTCAAGTAGAGCATGAAGGTAATTCACGTAATATACAGGGTTATGTGAACTGTGAGCAGTTGAGCATTGTAAAATATATTTGCAATATATAAGCACAGAGTAGAAGTGTACAAATGTCCTTCTAAATAACACTGGCTAATAGACCCCCTAATTCTCTCCTGACCTGCCAACTAAACATCAGAAGCATAAACAATGAGGTCCATAATCTGCATGCCCTCTTAGCAGTTTACTCCCCTGATGTATTATGTCTTAGGGAGACCTGGCTAAAACCGGTAACTAAAAACAATAAGGTAATACCACCTGGGTATGACATACTTAGATTACATCGTACTACTAGGAAGGGTGGTGGGGTAGCTGTACTCTATAAAAATACACTAGATGTTACTATGGTCTCCCTACAACCACCCCAGTTTAATAATACAGAAATTCTTATTACCAAACTACAGATTAATAATAACAAATGCATAAACATTGTTTGTGTTTACATTCCCCCAGCTAATAATACAAACACCCTAGAGGACATCCTCAACTGGATATCCAGTACCTACCCCTAAGAAACTATGGTGCTTGGAGATTTTAACATTGATTGGAACACCTGTTCCTCAGACTCTCCTACAATCCATGTCAACCTACATGGTTTTATGCAGCTCATATCCTCCCCCACCAGGATAGGCAAACCCAATAACAAAGACAGTATCCTACATTGGCTACTTATCAACAGCCACCCTTATATGTATAAGTCAGGGACCCTCCCAGATGACCTAAGTGACCACTTACTTACATACATTATCAAGCACAAGGTGGACAATCCCTACCAGGCCACCTTTAAAACCATCAGAAATAAGAACTTCAACTCCATCAATTTTCAAAATGAACTTAAAGCTTGCAATTGATCAATCCTAAAGCACCTTTCACTGGACGATGCAGTAGCATAATTTGATTCCATATTCCTTACTATTCTTGATTCTCACACTCTTGCTTGCTCCATTAGAACCAAAACAAAAACTGCACTGTGGCTCTCAAAAGAGACCAAATCTAAAATCATAGCTAGAAATAAGGCTTGGGACAAATGGCATGCCACAAAAGACCAACTAGATCAACTCAGATACCGACAGCTAAGGAATCACACAAACAAATCTATTATACTAGACAAAAAAAACTTCTACTACCATCTTCAACAAAAGTATCACAACAAACTTCAAAAGTTTTGGGCAGGAATAAACAAATTTCTTCACCCAGGACAGTCCTCCAATCCTACCCCGTCAGCTTCCAACCATATATCCCCAGAGGATATTGTAAACACCTTCAATAGTTTCTTTACAGAGACTATCCAATCTCTAGCCAGCCAACTGGCACCCAGCTGGTCCAACCCAAATTCTGCCACAGCCAATACCCCAGTCTCCTTTAGCTTTCAGTCTATTTCTACATCACTTATCAGATCTCTAATTAAGAAATTAAAACCAGCTACTCTAGCAGCTGATCTCCTCCCACCAGAGTATCTGCAAAAAGCAGCATATGCCATAGCATACCCCATCTCCATCATAATCAAGAGAACTTTATCTGAAGCCACCATCCCCTCCATTTCGAAAATATCTCATGTAATACCACTCCATAAAGGAGGTAGCTCCTTCGAACTGTCAAACTTTAGACCCATAGCTATTCTGTCACCATTGGCTAAAATTATGGAGAAGTGTGTCCATAAACAACGTATGCATTATCTTACCCAGAATAAGCTGCTGGCTAACTCTCAGCATGGTTTTAGGCCACAACACAGTACCACCTCAGCCCTCCTATCCTTTTCTAACACAATACACTGTAACCAAAATAATAGCAAACTTTCCTCAGCCCTCTTTTTAGATCTCTCCAAGGCCTTCAATATGGTCAACCACCAAATACTCATGCACACCCTTAAAGCATTCTCACTAAATAGCTGTGCACTTCAATGGTTCCATTCTTACCTGTATGGTAGACAACAAGCCATCCTATGGCAGGACAAACTATCAACCCATCTACCAGTCAGGGCTTCATACTAGGACCCCTTCTTTTCTCTTTCTCTTTATTAATGACCTTCCCACTGTCATCATGAATGCTACCTGTATCCAATATGGGGATGACTCCACTTTGATTTGTTCAGCCACCTCCCTGACAGATCTAATGACATTAACGCAAAATACTTTCAATACAGTTGAAAACTGGCTCTCTAACCACCAGATGATATTAAACCCTAACAAAACAAAGTTGCTTATTTTCTCCCCCACTTGTAAGTCTTCCTCAGTACTCTTTTCCATAAAATCTAATAATGGTACCATTATCTCCCCAGATGCGCAAACCAAACTCTTGGGCATCACAGTAGACAACACCCTCAAATTTGATATCCATGCCAATCAAACTATCAAAACCATTAACAAAAATGTTGGCTCCCTCTATAAGATCAAACCTTTCCTTATTCTATTTGCTAGGACTGCTATTGCTCATTCCCATCTACTCTCCACTCTTCTCCATGCCTCCCCTCCACTCACTGATTTGAACAAATCCATTCTTAGCAAACTCTCTAGCTGTTATAACCATGTTGCTAGATTTGCAACAGGCATGGCCTATAGGACCCGCCACTGTCACAACCTAAATCTTCTGAGGTGGCTAGAATGGCCTAGCCTACTTCAGTACAACCAGCTTATAATTGCCCATAAAGTTCTCAACCACCCTGATAATACACCTGCACTTAAAAATATCATCAACCCTCATAGCACCCTGAGGTCACTTCGCTCTTCTAATAAACTACTAGTTCAAACATCCAAAATCAGCAGCTCTGCTGGAGACTCTCTGTTTGCTAACTCTGTTGGCAGGACTTAGAACTCTCTTCCTGCTGATCTTACTCTTGGACCCTCTCTTACTCAGTTCAAAAAAGCCTCAAGCTATACTTTCAAACTCACTGGCTATGTACTTGTTCAAAACCAGACTACATCCTCCTCTATAGTCTGTAATCATGTTACATTGCCTAGTCAATTTGTCAACACTGTTTTAGAAATGTATGATTATATTATCTGATTGCTCAGCTGGAGCCTGTAAACTGTGTGTAACTTGCAATCATTTTGTGATTTTTACTGTATGTTCTACCTTGGAGTTCTTCTCCCAAGGCCTCCGCTGAAAATGGACATGTATCCAGTCAGAGAATCCCGGTCAACAAATGCAAAATAAATAAAATAAATAAATAAATGCCATACAGAGTCATAGCAGGATATTTTGCATGATTAATGCTAATTTACTTACAGGGTTTGAAAAGCATACTAGGAGAATATCATATTCAAATAACTCCAGAAACTATGCCAGTCATATGTGCAGAAAGGAAAATATCTGTAGCTTTCAGGAGAAGAAATGAACAGGAATGGAATGTAACAGAATGCTTATTCATCATGAAGAACCAGACAGAGCCAGCATAATGGATGAACAGAATGGCCACTATTGTAAAGTATAACAATATTTGCATGTGTGCTGCTCTGAAAAACCTGAATAAAGTCATTAAAACAGAGCATTGCCCATTGATTTTTGTTGATAAAGTAGGCAGTACAATGCCAAATATTAAGATGAAGTCTATATTTTATGCAAACAGAGGATTCTACCAGATAAAGGCAGATGAAAGAAAGATCAGGCTGTGTGCGTTTAATGCACCATTATGGCAATATAAATTTTTTGAGACTTATATTTGGTATCTCTCGAACACCAGAGGCATTTCAAACTGTATTTGAAAAAAGTAATTGAAGGCTTAGGTTGTTTTGTGAATATAATCAGTTGTTTACTTGTGTGTGGCCAGATACAAGAAGAACATGATGAAGGATTGACAGCTACTGAACAGATTAAGATAGTGGCTGGGATTCATAAAGGGTTAAAAAGTGTGGTAAGCCCTGCCACAAATGGCCAACCCCTCACAGGAAAGGTTCCTCATTCAGAGACTGGCCCACTGTAGTGCTTTTCCATAATCAGAAGAATCACTACCAGGGACAATCCCACTGATAATGGGGCAGCAGTTAATGCTAATTAACCATGTAATCTCTCTCAGAAATGCCTGCAGATACCCATTTACACTATTGAGTGATTCTGAGTAAATTACCACAGAAAGATGAGAAAATTAACTTGGCAAAAAAGCTGTGATCACCCAATGACTTTTGTAGAAGAAATCACAGTGCACTTAAGTGCAGCAAAGTTCAGTGGAAATATAGAGGTGGAGGGGTGAGTGTATGTATCTGTCTGTGGCAGTGTGTGTGTGTGTTTGTGTGTGTGTGGGTGCGTGTGTTTGTGTGTGTGTGTATCTGCAGGAGTATGCATGGAATAGGATGACTGCGTGTGTCTGCCTGGACAGTTCCAGTATGAGAATAAGTAGGGGATGGAGTGTGTGTGTGTGTGTGTGTGTGTGTGTGTGTGTGTGTGTGTGTGTGTGTGTGTGTGTGTGTGTGTGTGTGTGTGTGTGTGTGTATGTGAATCTTTAAATATGTGTGTATGTGTGTGTGTGAATCTTTAAATATGTGTGTGTGTGTGTGTGTGTGTGTGTGTGTGTGTGTGTGTGTGTGTGTGTGTGTGTGTGTGTGAATCTTTAAATGTGTGTGTGTGTGTGTGTGTGTGTGTGTGTGAATCTTTAAATGTGTGTGTGTGTGTGTGTGTGTGTGTGTGTGTGTGTGTGTGTGTGTGTGTGTGTGTGTGTTGGGGGGTGCCTGTCTTCCCTCTCAGTGTCCTCACTTAAAACGTTTGGGGAAAGCCAAAAATAATTATGGGGAGGGAAAAAATGCTGAAATCAAGAACAATGTTTAAATATAATTTTAATTTACTACAATAATATGGTTTGCATCAGCATGCATTTTCTAAACAATAAAACGTATGAAATTATAATGAGGAATTTAATAAAGCCTACATGTTTTTTTTCGCCATGTATTTATTGTGCCGTGATGCTTACACAGCTGCAAACATAGTAAGATTCAGTAAGAGCTGCTGAGCAGTGTGCACACATGCACAAACACAGAAAATTCCATGGCATGCAAATCGCTTCGTAAGCAGGTGAATCTCATGCAAATGAGGCAGGTAGAGTGATCCAATGAGCAGAAAGGCATTTGTTTAGACCCCGTGTCATTGTCTTTAGTGTACACAGAAAAATCCGCTTACAGGAGTCTAGACAGACAAAAGGGGGTGTAAAACTGTAGAAATTTGGACATACATTCCCCAAGAATGTACCACCACAAAACTATTACTCTAGATGTAAGAAAGATTAACAGAATAAGTTAAATTAATACTTTTTTTTAATAATCTCGGTAGGTTTGCATTACCTGCTGCAGTGTGGAAACATGCTTAATAGAGAAATAAAAATAAAAAATAGGAAGAAAAAGAATTTTATACTAATTGACAGAAATGTAGTATAGGACCTTGCGTGGGGTTCCTACAGTGGTACATTGCTGCTGTTGCTAAGGTGATAGGGTTATAAAGCATGTAGTTTCCAGGCTCTCAGCACAGATACACATGCAAAGGAAGTGGAGTTATTGGATAGCAGAAAGGAGTACTCATGTATACATATCCCCTTCCTGTAGGATCTTACACCATGCTGATATTTACACAGAATGTGGCTAGCATCAAGGAGGGTGTGTCCTCTCACTTCTAAGCTCCTTTAAGCTTAGGTACGTGTGTTTGCATGGTGTGCCACCTGGCTGAGCATGTTCTCAAAACCGGATGTATTCAATTTAACTTTTGACCTTTGTATAAGCTATGCTGCATGGCATGGTGCTGTGTGCGGCATCACACACTGAAATAGGGCCATTAAATGGTGTTAAGTATACATACACCCTACATTCTAATGTTCATCCAATTCTTTGGACCATTGGAGTACAGACTTGGGAATTTTAATTGAGATAATGCTAGGGGTTGCTGTAGGTCTGCTACATCTGTATGTGCTAGATGTTGAAGCCAATGCTGCTGCTGCTGACAATAGGCCTAGGTAGAGAAGAAGCAGAGTGTTCAGGCCAAGCGTAACCTTCCAGGAGCTGCATGAGCTGGAGATTGTAGTGTGCTACAGGGTGGACAGGGACATACTACAAGAACTCACTGAACTCAGACCCAGAGGGGAGACCATCCCAGTGGAAACAAAGGTATGTTTAGCCTTTAGGATACTAGCTACAGGTAATTTCCAAAGATCAACTGGGGACATGATGGAGGTGTCACAAGCATCTGCATCCAGGATACTCAACTAGTTCCTGGATGCCATGCTACCACATGCCAGTGAGCACATATCGTTTCCCTTCACTGCTGAAGTGAGGGCTAATAATATGCAACACTTCTACTGTGTAGTATACTACCTTGAAGTACTAAGTGCCATAGATTGCACTCATGTACACATCAAGGCACCACCCGGTGAGGAGGGTAGAAACTATGTCAACTTCAATGGGTACCACTTCATCAACTGCCAGTTCATGTGCAATGCCCAGGGGTCTATCCTGAATGTGTGCACTGGCAGCCCTGGCAGTTATCATGGCTCTCATATCTGGCATGCATCACAGCTGTACCAGATGTTTGCTGGGGGGACATCCCACACGCCCATTTACTGGGGGATGATGGCTATGCCCTGGAACTGTGGCTGATGACACCCATCAGAAATGCACACACACCCATGGAAGAACACCATAATGAGGCATATGCACAAACTAGGAACATCATAGAGCATGTGTTTGGGCTTCTGAAGTCACAGTTCTGGTGCCTAGATATATCTGGTGGAGCCCTGTAGTACTCTACTTCCACATTTGCACATATGTTCACAGTATGTGCTATGCTACATAACCTGATCCTGCGGAAACAGCTCCAGCATGATCAGCAAAATGAAGGGATACACAACCCCCCACCAGTGCCTAGGTCACCACAGCCATAGTCAAAGGAGAACTAGGAGGAGGAACCCCCTGCTGATGTCCCCATAGGCAGATGTAGGTGTGCTCAGTACATCCTGGCTTTGGCAAAGAGACAACACATAGCATATGCACTGACAACCTAGGGACCTAGGGACTGACACCTTACTCCTACTCACATACATATATTAAAATTGATGCCAGGCAACCCCCACAACCTGTACCTAGCCATGAATTGGCTGTGTAATGATTGCATCAGACAGAGTCAGCCCTGAACTACAGTTCTGTCAACTGCTGCATTCGCAAGATAAGTTTTTAACCTACACAGTACCTGTAAGGATTATTATGATATGGTATTGTATGTATAGATCTGCTACATTTATGCAAGTAAATACAGTGGACTATTTGTACAGAATTAACATCCAAATGGGATTACAGATACCCAGTCCACTAGCATGTGTCCTTTAATATTCACTAGGCCTCATGCATGGAATATTCACTACATCAGTCAAGGGAGATACTAAACAGTGGGGTTACATGATATTTAGATAGCAGGCAATAAATTGGTTTGTTTAAGTATATTTCTGTATTTTCTGCAAGGGGGAGGTTAGGCCTGATAGTTTTAATGAGACTAATTTGTGGTCAGCTCTCACCAGGGAGGACCTCACAGTGGGGGGCTGCAATGGTCACCCATATTGGTAAACACAGGAAGCACTACATTGGCTCCCCTTGTGGGGATGTCAGGCCACTGTAGTTTAGGATGCGGACTACCCTTTGTGCAAGTGAGCTTCAGCACAACTAAACAATACATTTACTTTTTACTTACTGCCACCCCAAACCATGATGTACTGATATATCTTGATAGACACAAGTACATTCAATTAAGCACAACAGGTGTCTGGATTCATGGAGCTGCTCCTGTAGCTGGCAATGGCTTGATTAAGTACCCTTCCAGCAGTGAATACTACCTGCAGTGTCTCCAGAAAATCATAGCGCTTCAGTAAATCTGCATGTGTATCTATCCTTAATGAATATGTATACATCACCTGCATTACCTTGCACACTCTCATTTTGAGGTCTGAACATGTGGAACGATGTGTAGTCTGGTATGGCTGTGGTGCTGTCCACAGCCTTGAACCAGGTGTCTTTGAGTGCAAAAATGTCTGCATATTCCAAGGTGGGGACACCATCCAAAGAGTGGGGTTTAGTGTTGCCATTTCCAGCATGTAACAGCACAACTGTGATGTTGTATGAAGATGGCGTTCTCACTGGAAAGTTTTCCCCCCAGACAGTGCCTATATGATGCACTGTGGGGGTGTCAGCAGCCTTGGCCAGTAAACTAAATCCCAGAGCTGAATGAGGAAGACCATCTCTGGCAAAGCACTGACGTCTGTTGAGCAAGTCTTCCCAGGCAGACATGTAGCAGATCCCCTTACAATGACACCACACGGTAAGGCAATTATTGACATCCATCATTTTCCTTGTGTATTGAGCCATCATCCTAGGTGAGGTTCACATGCAGCTGAAAGCTATGGGCATACCGGCGAGAGAACAGAGTGTCTAAGCTCAGTTATTTATCTGCATACAGTTTGGTGAAATATGCCCTTAGTCATACACACCTGCAGGAAATATGATGTTATCATTATGTTACCTGATATTCCTTGAGTTGTGGCAATGTGTGGTATGGTGTATTGTGTTAGATCACAGACACCCAACTGTGATGTTTCCCATATGTACCCTGGTGACAAAGACATCATTGTGTCTCACAATGTAATCACCTATGAATAATAGTTTTGATTTTGTGTTTTGCCTCAGGTGTTTGTCTGGTGAGACAGTGGTGCATGCACTATTATGCGTGCTGTGCTCTCCAGAAGTAGGATTTTCTGCAGTGTCTGTTGCTTAGGAATGTGTTTGGTAAGGAGCTGCACACATGCAGGTGTGTGTGATGTGGGTGTGGGTGGTGCAGGAGGTGAGCTGTGCATGTTGGCAAAATGCTTATTGCCATATTTACTGACTACTGTTTGAGACACCATGGAATCAAGGTGTCACACGTTGTGTTTGTGTGGCATAGGAGTAGAGGGGTGGGGATACTTTTCACATCTCAGCAGCAGTCATTGATAGTGCCATTAGCAATACAGTCATGCTTGTATGTACGTCACAGCATGCCATCATTAGGCAGTGCCATGACAGATGGTGAAATGTCACATGTCACCTTTAAGTAGATCTCCTAACGTAGCACAGCACCTGACACTGTGCCATACAATACTTTTCCAGCCATGAGGACCTTGGAATGACCATAATCCTGTCATTAGGCTTGATCACAATACCATACCTACAAATGTGACACTGTGCAGGTCCTGCAAAGTTAGGGTCATGCTGCCGCACCCTTGGGGTTGACAGCCTGAAACACAGTGTTTGTTGGCATGCCTTGCAGTGAAGATGTGGATACTTGTGCATGCACAGAGGACAACTTTGCTGACACTACATTGACCTTTGAAGTGTACAATGCCTGTATAGCAACCAGACAGCAAACTGGTTGTTGTGTGACATGATGTGGGAACACAGACATGTGTTCTGGGTACATAACTGTACAGTATGACATACCTAGGACATGTGGCAGGTGGACACACTTTTGCCAAAGGTGGCCAGTCCTCTGCAGTAGGCCTCACAGCCATGTCATGCAGATATCCACCATTCATCTGTAGAAGGGCAGGATGCATGAAGTGCTGTGAAACTGTCACCTAAGAAGGATCACCACTGCTTTGCTGCTTGTTTCAGAAAGTCTGGACATCTATGTCACTGGACATTGCACATTATGTTGTGACGTTGCAGCTGTGCTCCTAATCACCATCTGGTCAGTTCCCTAGTGACATACCACCAACCCTGGTACAGAAGGCATAATACATGTAAAAGCCAACTGATTGCTCAGGTTGCTAATCAAGTCATCTACCTGGAGAAGGGTATGTGCAGTCTACACAGCCTTTCATGATGTGGGGCAACTATGTGGATGAACAAGCAGGCTGTGTCCTGCTTCTCATCATGAGCTTCATAGTAATGTTTTGTGTGTGATGACAGAAAAAGTATTGGTGCATGGTATCCCATGAGAGGGTGGTTGTGGTGAGACCAGCACTAGTAGCAGCCAGGCACCAGCACTTCAGGGGACTCCCCTGCTTTCTGCATCCTTAACAAGGTATTGTGTCCTTTAGTAAACACTGCTTGAGTACTGCCCAACTGCAGAATACCTGTGTAAAACCTCCCTCCTTACCTTCACAGGGTATACATATTATACTTCCCACCATTGTTTGACTGTATTATGTACAGACACCTTGGATGCTCTTTTCTTTGAACATGATGGATGTAACTGCAATACCTAGTTGCACAGAGGACAACTAGCTATCAGTGCCACACAGTGCCACCAGAACTCTCAGTCATCTGATATGTAAAGCCATGAAAGGAGTTAGCATGGATATGATCAGTAACAATGTCGTACACCTACTGACACTAGACCAAACACAGTTTGTTTTGCTCAAGTGCAGATCATGCATGCCTACCCTAACCAGTGGATCTCATTGAGTATTACACTGTGCAATGCATGATGGGAATATGACTCACTCCACCTACCATGGCCTGACAAGGTGTTTGACAATATAGGCCAGCAGGTGTAGGTTATTTACAGAGTGGTATGTCAGCTGTTGGATAGACAAGTGTCTGGTTGTAATAATCTGGGAAGATAGCATTGGATAGACCTACGCTACAATGATGGCATTCACCAGTGGACTTCCCTCAGAAATCATTAATGGAGTACCCCTTGTAGCCATTCCCTTCTCTGCAGTTACGGCCACTGTCAGTGACCTCTGACTGACTGCATTAGCAGGTGATTGCATATTAGGAGCTGTCACTGAATCCCACACAGAACCAACAGTTATCCAGGATGGCCTTAAACACACATTCAGTTGTTGTCAGTGCCACTGACAAACAGTAAATGCCATGGACTGCACAATACTATCCTTTTCAAAGTCATCCACTCCTGGAGAATATAGTTGTATCTGCACACCACACACAGTTGAGCCATTACTCATGGACTTATGGACACAGAGAGTAATGTAGCCTGTGACTGTCACTGGTTGGTAAGATGTCAGGATCCATTCAATTTTATACAACCTATACATAAAGGTATGGCATGTAAATCTCTGACTATCATTGTTATACTGTATTTGACACTCATCACACCTATCATTAAGTGCAATGGCACCATTGCTATGTCACTACACAGACATATCTTACAACTGTAGCAGCCACACAGGTTCCACTGTAAATAAATACACGTTGTAGATAACATGCCTGATGTAGTCTGTGTCAAGACCATAGATGTGTAGTCTGTCTTCTACATGCTTTAGAAGGGATGTGTATGGCTGCCATACAGGGAGGTGTCAGATTCCACTGTGTACCTCCTGCTTATCCAAGGCAGGACTAACCTATGTATTACCTGTTCTACACACTTACAGCATTACTGTGGTACAAACAATACATGCTGGAGAGACAGGCATATAACACAGACAGTACACTATATGTAATAGGCTCCCCATGCATGTGTAGCACGTCTGCTGTAACGCAAATCATGTGCAAGTGACACAATGGGATGCAGAACAAGACAACCATAACTGGTGTAGAACAAATGTTTGTAATGGGCACTGGAAGTTTGTACATGGTTCATCTCCATCACCACAGCTTGTAGATGTGTTAGCTCCAGAAACTCTGTTGACACTTATCAAAGGTATCAGACCTTTTCATAAATTAGGGATGCATGAGTAGGCTGAGTGACACCATTGCCCTTGTTGGCCTGTTATACACATATGAACCCTGTGAAGCCATGCACCTATACTGCCGTAGCTTGATGGAGACATATTTCTTCTATGCTGACATTCCATCCTGTGCTGCGGCATCTGGGTTTATTATCACTGTGTATTCATAAGTGTCTTCTACAGAATCCTGAAACTGAACATAAACAGGTCTGTGACACACCTTTCATTGTGTAAGTATACAGCCATTACAACATCATACAATATAAGGTACACAAAATTATGTGGCTTACACATTACAAGTGTACAGTATCTGTCAGTGACCAGTACAAGTGGCATGGCAAAGCAACACTGGATTACACAATTACATATTAATTTATATAGTCACCCTGTACATCAGACACATAGATTTATTTCCCTGCATTGATGACGAGGATGACAGGGATGTGGCACAGGTATCATCACTTGCATAGGGTGTTGTGTGGGGGTGCAGGAGGCCTAGGCTGACCCAATAGGTTGAAAGCATGTGTGTGAGTCAGGAAGGGAAGCAGGCAAGGTGGACCACGGACATGTGCCGTGTGTGTCTTTAGGTAACCTGAATTTGACAGTGTTGTGCGAGTGTGTGCGTGAACACAGTCAAGCTCAGTGCTAGCCCTACATGTGTGTATGTTGAACAGCTTTGAACCGTGCATGGTAGAGTTGACAGTTCACTGTCTCCACACCTGACACAGGAACTGGCTATGCCAGGAGTTGCACTGGCACCTCCATACCCAAGGTCAGAAATGGTGCTAGTACCTGATGGTGATTGCTGTCTTCTGGGAATGTGTTCTCCATGGGAACATTCAGGACTACAGGCCCATGGCCTGCCACATCTTGGTGTAGACAGCACACTCCCCTCTGGAGCATTGGATGTACTGCCATAAAGGGACCGTAGTTGTGCATGACCACATGCACTCTCAGCAGATGGAGTTGCTGACCTATGTCTATGAGTCCGATGCTTAACTCCAACCGGACATTCCATCACAGCAATGTGCTTTCCAAGACAGATATTCTGTGATCTGTCTCAGACCACTGCATCAGTGAACTGATCCAGGGTATCACCAATGCAGTGGAGGCAGTCACAGATGTCAGACTGTGTTGCATCCATAACCATGAGCATTCATCTGGAGTTCCTTTTGGAATGTGCCTGTGTCTTCATGATGGATACATGCCAGATGACCCACGATGAGACACCCGCAACTGGTGGTGGAAGGACAGCAGCCCTCCTACAAGCACCCCTATCAGTCTGCCTGTGTGGAACCTCTCCAGCTCTCTGGCTATTGCCAGTGTCTACACTCACTGGAGCCATAGTTGCCACACTTTCCTGTTCAATATCCCCACCCTCGGACTGTCCAATATCTGTTGCCTCCAGGGACTGGGTATGTGTAGGCATACTGACTGTGTTTGGTGATAATGAGGGAAGAAGAGGGATGTAAACCTCTGGGACAGATTCATCCCCTGAAACCCCCCACCTGTTCCTCAGTTTCACCACCATCTTCATCAGAGTCTGAAAAGACACTGACATCAGGTTGTGTAGGGGACAAAGACCAACCCTCCCAGGCACTTGTGGTAAGAAAGGGAAAAGCAGTACATTAATACCTGCACTATTATGCTCTGCAATACTGTGTTGCAATATATGTAAAGCTGTATACACTGGGTTCACTTGTTGTTATTACAGACCTGTTTACCCCATCCTCATACAGTAGGACATGAGGACATTACTTTTCCCTCAAACATCTGCAGTTACTTGTACATAAAAGCTCTTTAAACAGCAATCTCATCAGCAACAATGAGGTACACTGTTGACATTTGTGAAGACTTTGCACATTTGATACATATGGCAATCTGTAATGTCCTGACAATGCTGTCACATCTATCAATGTGGTCACACCTACAAGGCATAGGTATGACTCTAAAGTATGTACAGTAAGAAAATATCTGTGCAGTTGACAATCATGCTGACAGTACAGCAATCCAGCCAGCAGGTCTGGGATGGCACTTTAGGGATTAAATTGCAGTAAATCTATATCTTTCACAAAACAGCATTGTGCTTACCAGGAGCAGGACCACAGCCTTGTCCGATTCCTGAGGGACATGTGAAAAGTTGAGGGGAGAGGTAATGTAAATACCACTGCATGTTGCACTATAACAGGGTAATACATTCATATATCTCACACTTACAGTAGCTACTTTATTAATAGTTATGTTGGTCAAAATTTGAGTATGAGATTCAAACTGCAGTTAGACTCCTCCTCCCCCAAAGAATGAACAACTGACACCCACATGAAAGTATGTACACCCTGACACACTGAATGCTACAGTATTCCAATGCCAATCAAACTAAGCCTACCTGGACGCTCCTATGGCATGGAAACTGTGGCACTCACATCCATGATATACAATGTGATGGATGCCTGGGAGCTGTCGTGTGTTCCTAGGTTCACCAGGAATTCCTCAGTGACTGAGAGTGGTTGTTCTGCTGCAGGCCTTACATCAGTGACACCATGATCCCTGGCCACATCTGCTGCTCTTCTGCATGCAACATTAATCATATTTCTGGCACAGTGTCGAACATGCTCATATGTCCTGCTCTGGTAGCCTATGGTGTTCACATCACAGACAAGGTCAGCCCACAATGCTGCCTGCTGTTCCCTGTTTTGCCTCCCCCTGGGCAGTAGGAGTTCATGGTGTTGACAGAGGCCTTTGTGGATGATACTGTTCTCAGCATCCATAAAAGGGGCATGGTGTCTGGCATACACATTTCCTGAAAGACAGCAACATGGGAACATGTCAGGATCACATATGTGGAAAAAGACTATGTAGAGATACAGCAAGAACATAATGGCTGGCAGTATCCACTGCTTGATCACATATGTCATATTCCACAGTGTGCAAACATACTAAGAGTGTGGATACAACTAAGAGACTAGAAATAGTCAGCTATTCCCATTTGTGCCATGATAAATACTGCTGTATGGTCACACACCCAGCACAGGAGTCCATTTTAGTGTGTCCCCTAGGGTCAACTCCCTGATAATATGTCAAAACAACAGTGCCAAATAAATAGCAATGCAGTATTACAACCACTACAAAGGGACATTCCCATGAGACCAGTGTTTCACATTGAAAAAAAACATTCCACCCTTGATGTACTGTATGTCCTCTGTAATTATAACAAATCTGAAGATCAATGACATGTCAACATTACAGTTCTAAGAAGGGCTTAATACTGTAATCTCCATTCCCCCTAGGTATATTCACACATATGCATCATGTTGTAAACAAAAAGGTTACATACCTGATGGAGTACAATACTCCTCTGTTGATATGTGCAGATATATAAAGTTTTTAGCAACACGTTTCTATCTGAAGTAAGTCTCATACAGAATGGTTACCCTAGCCAGCTGTTTGCCTTTTTAACATAGTTCTTATTACAAGGTGATTGGCTCTTAACCAATCTGTGGTTTTGAAATGCTATTTGCAGCCAACACAGCTGATTTGCAGTATAATCAGTCAATGACATGTAACCACTGAACAAAATATAAGGCTTTCATGTAGAATAGAAGCCCTTTTTGAAACGTTGTGCTGGACATTACTGAGGTCAAGATATTACATCATTGCTGAGGGTATGCCTGTAGCAGCTACTTTTACATACAGATGTGTGTGCAACATGCTGCAGCTGATGCTGCAGGCAATAGGTATAGGCAGAGTGTGAACACTTTGGAGGACAACAAGCTGTTAGAGTAACTTGGGAGCTGTGGCAGCCTTATTGTAGAGGCAGAGTCAAAGTGAGGGTACCCATTCAACTGCAAATTAAGGCATGTGTTTAAGGTAAGTATGTTAGGGAATGGTATCACTAACAGAGTACTAGACAACATGTTAGTTGTGTCCTTGAGCAACATAGGGTTTAAATCTACCATTATGTCAACCATTTGGGCAACTGTCAGGCCATGTGTTTTTTATGGTAGTCATTTGGAACGTGTGTGTTGGCAGTCCTTGTTACTAGCCGGACCTCCATATGTGTATGTTAGTTGTGCAGTTGTTGTAATATCATTATGAAATGATTGTGTGCTGCACTCTGATATTAGTGGGCTTCATTTGCATTGCCTAAGTTAAAATCCTCTGTGAATGCATATTAATGCATGACCTGACACTTTATGTATTTATTGTGTTGCTACAGGGATATGTCAAGTGTGTTCCTATCTGCAGGCCTGTGACTTCCATCAGTGAAAAGTAGACATTTCATTTGAAATGCACTGTGTGTCTAAAGAGTGCATGACTCAGTCATTCATTGATGGCTTCACAATAATTTAATTTAAATGCTACACACCACTGGGTTTGAACTCAGGACTATGTGTGGCAAAACATACTGTTTGCAAAGTATTTAACAGACTGAGCTACTGAGTCACTGTTAAACCATGTGTATTTGTGAAGGTATAAGTGCACACATACAGTCTGTGACATACCTCCATTACATCCATTATTATGTGCCTGGCTTTATAGGGATGTATTTCTCCACCAGAGTCCCAGTTGAACATGTATTTTGCCGTTAACGTTTTAGCGGGTATACTTGTACATGTTGCTGATAAAAGTGCCCATTTACCCACTATTAGAGACCTAAGTTACATTCATTAGTCTCTGACTTTCTAGTGGTGTACTCCTGTACCAGACTCCATATTACACTCCCGGTTTTTCCATTAGTTTTTCCCAATGCACAGCTCTGCTTCAACATGTTTAATTATGGTAACTTGCAATTACTATGTTTTGCTTAAACCACCTGTTTCAATTAATACCTATGTGGCATGGCAGGTTAATGCAGTGGTCTGCAGGTGCGATGGTCTTGGTTTCGAAATAGGGTACAAGTGTTTATTTTGTACATGTTTATTATCATTTAAAACACATATATCAATATATAGCTCCACTTAGCTGAGCTCAGCACGTGTTGTGTCATGCCACATCGAGCAAAAAATCTTTAAAGAAAAGAAAAATGAGGAAATAGGACAGTGGTGAAATGGGGTACAAGCAAGGGGGAAACATAGTGAAAGGCAGGTAGGCATGTGCAGGAAGAGTGTAGGAAAAAAACATAGCTATCCATTACTTGTACAGCAGCAACTGTGCACTTTGACAGAATTTGTAGATGAATTTGGACTGTCACCCCAGAGGGAGGGGGTAAGGACAACATAACTGCATTGTCAAGCCAATTGGACCAAATCACGTGTGTCTGTTGGACATGTGTGTGAAATGGAGAGATATGTACTGGACGGTATTTTTTTTGTCGGACATGTGCCCATTTTTTTTAAGGTGAGAGTGGAATATTGGGGAAGCAAGATAGGTACATGTGGGGCAGGTAAGTTGGGAAGGTGAGGAAGCTTTTGCAGGCAGACAAGACAGACAAGACAACAGACAGGGGTAGTGTGTGACACAAGAGGAGGTGAACACTTTGGATGGGGATGGTGTCGTGGAATCCCAATCTCAGGTACCTCCACAAGGTAGCAGCGTGACTCAAGTCCCTATCCATGGGACTGTCAGCACTGCTCCTTCACTACCCCTGGGATGGCAGTGGTGGAGGCTGGGCTCTAGGATGAGGCTTCCCCAACAGGGTGGCCAGCATGCCCTCCATCTGGGGCAGGCAATGTACAAAACCATGAAACACAATCCTGTGCACCAATCCTGGCAGTTTGTTGTGGGTGACAACAACCCCCTCCACTACTGCTCCCAGAAGGGGGCCAAGCCCCGTCCTGTGGAGCGGAACTACCCTACACCACAGATAGTCCAGGGGCAGCAGAGGGGGCACCACCCGACTGCTTTCCAGATATATTGGGCCCCGGTACCATGGCCTGGGGAGCCAAGGTAGGTGGATCACATAGAACCTGCCTATCTTGACACTCTGTAGTAAATTAGTTATAACAATAGGGTAAGGTTAATAATAACCAAACCAATGTTAGTATTAACATAATGAAACATAATATTGATTAATCCAAATACATATTAAGGTATATTATGTGGAACAGAACATTAAGTGACATAACAGTAAGTATGTTAACAGCAAGCCAGATTGAAATAACTCATAATGTCAACAAAAAAGTTTAACAGAGTATATTAATATTAAATCACAATAATAAATAACATTAATAAATTAAAAAAGCGGTGGGGTGAGAGAGAACAACATACCGTTAGTGAAGTCACAGATGATATTAATACACAGACTACTAAATACATACTTCTACAGGTGTGCAATGTCAGTTGTGAGTACAGTGACTGAAATTCTACTATAGATGATGTAGCACGTACATACCTGTCAAGCTGTTAGCATGGGACAGTATGGACCAAGCACTAACAAATGCAGGTACACAACTACACAGAACAGTTTCAAATAATGTGCTTGTATATGACTACCAAGGTGTTCTGTAAACAGATTTGAAAATACATTGTATTGCAGGTAATCATTTATCTGGTAATCATGAACCAGGCAGACTGAGCAGTTATCATTACATTATGAAAAATCATGACAGTTGAGAGGTATGTTTGTGTACATTACGTAGACTAGAAAGCCATCATGCCTTAGTTGGCAGGCATGGGAATGGAACCCAAAAGCTGTGACTGCAGGGGACATGTGCACATTATGTAACAATTGAGTGCAGTGACATTAGAACAGACAGTACAGCCGTACTGCACTTATTTCAACACATTGTTATGAAACCACAGTCCTGCTTTACATTTTATTGTTATTGCTCCTTAGAATCTGTGAACTATACACATGATATCTGCCCAGAATGTGGGCTATCTTACCCATATACTTTGTTACTGGAGTGAGAGGAATAGAGAGCATTATGTCAGTGAAAGTGGGCTGCAGACAGCCCTGAACTACACTGTGGGTTGTGCAGTACATTTATCAGGCAATTACTTTTGCATCCTTTATTTATTTCAGTTTTACAGTTGACTGCAGCAACATTAGAACAGACATGCGGTCAATACAGCCCTACTGCACTTATTTCAACGCATTAGTTATCAAACAACAATTCTGCTTTACACCTTATTGCTTATTGTTATTGGTATTGTTTATTGTTTATTGCACTACAGTTATCAGAAAATATCCATAATTACCACTCTCATGGTGCATCCTGGCCAGGCGCCTGGCATGAGACTGGACATCGCAAGCCCATTCGGCTGCAACTGTTGGAACAGAAGCACACCATTATGCATACCAGTTTTGCACAGATTCAGCTTGTATTTTATTAAAGTGAGAAACATACTTACATATCTATGGGGCATACCCAACCCTAGCCTCTTGGACCCAGGTGTCTAAGGTTCCCCTCTTCCTTTGCTTCAGATCATCATAGTGGTAATTACACTGCTCACCAGTGTGGGGGATACCAGTAGCTCTGGTAAGATCCCTGGCCAACTGATCCCAGGCTTCAGCTTTGCATTCTGAGCCCAGGTAATCACCCTGCAACATCCAGGGTTCGTAGGTGTGGACCAGGAGTCCAACAAACACTCTGCACTCCTGCACACCCCACCTCTGCACCCGAAAGCACGCACCTTCACCAACACTGCCAGGCATATTGACAGGTTAATAAGACTCCAACATATACTGCAGAACTCTCACCTTTTGCCCTTAATATAGGCTTCTCCCCCCTTACAGATCATACTGCAAGATTCAAAAAAGCACCACGTTGCTTAGCATTGTGCAAACCCACTTAGCGGAGCTGAGCATCATGTAAACTCGCACACCCGTGTTTTAGCGAAGTTTAGCAATATGCAAACAGGAGTAGCCATTAACCATGTTTAAGCAGTCCTTAGCACTGAGCAGCTTTTTCAAATGTAACAAATTTAATTTTACATTAAACCGCCCTTTAGGTCACCTCTCACATTTCCACAGCAATAAATGTAAAAAGGTATGACTGCTGGGAAAATGAAACCATCACCTACAACACTCTAGGCTGTGACTCTTATCTATTCAGCCACAGGAATAGCAAGAAAACCAGTCTTCCTTCACACATACTACTAAGCTACCTGTTAGTGTTGCTAAGCACAGCGCCATGCCACGCAAATGGCCATTCATAACATTAAATAAAAACATGTAGACAAAAACACATAATTACATCCAGTTTCTATTTATAGATTTCTGGTAGATGCCACCTGTTCATGTGTAAGCGCAGTTTGGGATTTCTGCGCTCTACTCCACGGCATGCAAATGGGCATAAAAGAAAGCAAAATAGATAATTAAGTATATCCAGTTTCTATTTTTAGATGTCTGGCAGGTGTCAGCTGTGTATGTGTAAGTGCAACTCGGCACTGCTGAAATCTGTGCTGCGCCACACAAACAGTCATTAAAAAAGAAATTTAAAAAAATACAAAAATAAAACAAAACATATTAAAATTCATGCATATTTCTACACTACAGGGATTCTTCTCCTGTAAATAACATCTGTCCAGGAATTCCCTTGGCAATCCACAACCAAGGGACACTACACTACTGCCTACATGGATTCAATATCCATGTTACTGTGATCTCCCTCAGCAGCACACCATGATTAATATGCATGCCGTGGGGGAACCATGGCCATGAACACTGGTACATTCCGTGTAGCCTCTACACGAAGCCTACACATATCTTATTGAATCCTGGGGAATGTCTATCATTATTGACTGTAAACTTCAGTGAATGCATACTTTGACATTTTTTGATGGATGTGGCAGATACATTAGGAAATACCAGGACAATATACAACCTGTGTCAAAGAGATGCATTAGACCAAGTGATTTAAAAATATGCACATTTACTGGTAATGAGGACTACCTCATTGTAGCTAAAGCTGTCTCTCTGCATTGTTTTTTTTTTGCAATTACTTAAATTGGCCTACTTCCAGTAGGCACTTTACATAATATTTTTGAATCCCAGCCAGTATCGTTTTAAATTAAATAAGTGCAAGTATAAAATAAAAGTGACAAGTAATAAATGACCTAAATGTATAATGTTTAACACAAGAGAGACTGAAGCCAGACTCAGAGAAATTCAGAGTAATAATTCAAATGTCAAAGTCAGAAAACAAATAAACATTAATGAGATTTATTTATTTATGTTTTGAAGACTGATGGGATATCTTACAAAGTCTATATGTAATATGTTTGCAAAAACATGTTTCTTAGAAAGCTGTGGGAACAAGACAGAAGCTGAGAATAGATGAGCATGAAAAGAGTTTTGGAATACTCAAGAAATTATAACAGGCAGGTTATATTGAAATATTATGACGTGAGTTAACAGTTGTGTAACAGGTGAATGCCAGTCAGATTGGTACATACATGGTTCTACAAGAAAATAGATCAGTTACCTGTCTGTTTGAGATATGCTCAAATAGAGGAAGAGTTGTTGGCGCTATATATGGAGATGAAAATATTGAAAATATATTTGTGTAAGGTGCCCCCAAGATTATAGGAGGTGTCACTGAATTTGCAGAAACATGCACTGAAAGTGAAATACAGACTGGTAAACAACTGCATGCAACAGTACAGCACATTTACAAGAAATGTGAACATTTACTGGAAAAAAAGCAGGAGAAGAACTAAAAAAAATGTTTGAGAGAGGTAGTGACACTGAGTTAGAAATGTATTTACTGAAAAAAAATCAAAACGAGAGGATAGAAGGATCAGAACCTACAATTCAGCAAGGAAATTTAGTATTACTTTTCCATCAGGGAAGAAAGAAGTTGTGCCCATGGTTTAATGTTCAAAGTTGATAAGATTGTTGTAGTTAACTAACTGTACAGATAATAATAATAATAATAATAATACTAATTGGGAGGACCCAAGTCAAAACATGGGAGAGTGAGGTGCAAGAAAAGCCTGGAACTAATACTAACAACACTGAATAAATGTTACTTAAGTTGTAATTACCTTATCATATAAATATTTGTTTATAAAAAAGAGGGTTTAACATATGTTACAGCTCAAAGAATGTGCAGTAATACTATTGGATTTTGTATGTCACATGATCCTGCCTACAGTACTGGGTAATGAAAATAAAGACATATTGGCCATTGGTAATATATCCAAATTAAACGAGTTGGGACTCAGCATCTTGGCAGACATTATAAATGGTACAGCGCACAGTGAATACCCCAAGTTATTTGCAAACCTCATAAACTACAGCAACCAAACTGCAAAAGGCAAAGCATGAGCCATCCTGTTGTGTGCCGCCACTTCTAATTTTGTCTCCTAGAACAAACAAGCAAAAAGAAAAAAAAATCTAAAAACAAAACCTGCTGTTACATGAGATGTTGCATTATAGAATATTAGAAATCACAATTTTTTTTAATTTATTTTGTGTTTGTTAACTGGGGTAGAACACTGATGCTCATGGACTCTTTTTCATACTCATCGCAGGAGCACTCTCTGGGTACGTGGCTCAGAGTCATACAGCAGACAAAATGAAATGCAGAGAATCAAAAAACTAGAGCACAGGAACCTGCTTGTTAACAGCCTTTATGCTTTGCACTAACCGCCAGATATGTCAGCTACAATATGCATTGAACATGAGCAAATTGAAGGACACTCATACAAAGGTATTTTACTTCCTAAAAGTGCATTGTGGAACAGAAAAGGAAATTCATTGTGTATGTCATGCACCTTAAAGTTAAATACATTTAAATACATAAATGAATTTACATAGCAAGCACAGGAAGTAAGTGTTATCTGGAAAAATGCATATGTTATCTGATACAAATGTAAGGTAAGATTGTTAGAGTGGCTTCCCCGTAATCAGCTATGTATGTCAGGCACCTTACATTTAAACTATATTTAAATACATATTAAATGAATTTACATAACAAGCGCAGGAAGTAAGTGTTATCTGGAAAAAAATGAATATGTTATCTGATACAAATGTAAGGTAAGATTGTTAGAGTGGCTTCCCCGTAATAAATTAATTTGTCCATTTTTAACAAAATGAGGTATCAGAAAAGACATTTAAGTAAAAGCTCAGACAGATAAATATACAGAAACAACAGGTTTTATTGAATGGAATGTGATGCTGGCAGAATGTTACAGCAGTCTGGTTATATGTGCAGCAACAGCTCTTGTTTAAGTAACCCAGGAGTCCAAGTGCTAGAATTATTCTTGGCGGTAGTATTACAGTGAGTGAAATTACACATGTAGCTTTCCTAACTTAATAAGAAAAATGTTAATCCAGTTATTACAATTAAAGAATGATAATAATTGTAAGACATGAATAGTAGACTAGACATGGAAGCTTCAGAAGGTCTTGGTAAGTCAGTGCTGCAAATTTGCTAGAGACTTTGAAGGCCAGTGGTATTCTGCCAACCAAGACTGCAATGTGCAACCTTAGGAGACACTGCCCACTCATACCAGTGTTCCAAATGTCTGCTGTTGACAGTCATGATTATTTAGGGACCCAATTTGAATGAATCCTAGAAAAGGGCCATAAACGCCATGGGCTACTACAATGTGTTAATGCTTAGGACACCCAACATAAAGCTGCTTCTTTTAAAAGAAAATGCCCAGCTCTTTTAGAATGTGGATTACTGGGAAAGATTCTTCATTTTCAGTATAGTATAGTACTTATTAATAGCACCACATTTCTGCTCACTGTCTTTATGCTAGGCATTTCTAAACTAGTAACTTCAAGAAGACTCTTCTGCAAAGAACGAGACAAAATGCTTCTTAAGACAGAAGTGGTGAACTTCATGACACCCATGCAGATGGACAATAAAGTTACATCTGCTGAATCCTACACAAATGCAGTCTATAAGCACTTACACGAGTGCATGGATCGTGCTATCCCAAACAGAACCAAGACGCTATTCTCCAAAAAAAGGAAGCCAACCTGGTGGTCCCCTGCCATAAACAAACTGTACAAGAGAAGGAAGAAACTTTTGCAAAAGAGAGTAAAATCCCATGAGTGAAGGAGCTCCTTGGTCAGCCTCAGTAAGAAGCTGATATCCCTTATAAGATCCTCCAAAGCTAGCTATGAAAACAAAATTGTCACTAAATCCAAGGACAACAACAAAGCATTCTATAGCTATGTCAAGAATCTAGATGGCAACACCCAGATCTGCTCTGAGTTACAGCACAAAGGCACGAAAATTACAGAACCAACTGATATTGCCACCATCCTGACAGATAGGTTCAGTGCTGACTTTACCCCCCTCTCACCCCCTAAAGGGCCCATATCTATACAGGAAGAATGCAGAGTCCCTGTAATCACAACTATGCAGGTAAAAGCTGCACTCTTTAAAGCCAAAAACACAGCATCCATGGGACTGGACAACATCCCAGGCTGCGTTTTACATGAACTTCAGAACGAACTGGCTCCCCACTTAAGCAGACTGTTCAATAATAGCTTCGCATTAGGCTTTGTGCCAAATGAATGGCACACAGCAACAGTTATTCCACTCCACAAAGGGGGAGCCACCACTGATCCCAGGAACTATCGACCTATTAGCCTGACATGCCTGGTCTGCAAGGCCATGGAATGTATCATCATGAAACTCATAAACAAAGACATTGGTAACCTCCAAACTTTGGATCCCACCCAGTTCGGGTTTGTGAAAGGCAGATCATGCCTCCTGAACCAGATCGACTTCTTTGAGGCAGTCATCAAAGCCGTGGATGAGGGTAAGGTGGTTCACACAGCCTATCTTCACCTCTGCAAGGCTTTCGACA
The DNA here is from genome assembly GCF_019279795.1 of Protopterus annectens. NCBI lineage: Eukaryota > Metazoa > Chordata > Ceratodontiformes > Protopteridae > Protopterus > Protopterus annectens. The sequence continues at coordinate 488,852,084 of NC_056727.1, forward strand.
CCATCCCCCATTCTGGAATTATAGCTAAACTCACTAAACTAGGTATAAATCCCTACATCACAAGATGGGTTGCCAACTGGCTCACTGACAGAACCCACACTGTAAAAGTTGCAGACTCCAAATCTGACCTCAAAGCAGTGACAAGTGGAGCACCACAGGGTTCCATCCTGGGTCCTGTCCTGTTTGGTATCTACTTCTCTGAAGTACAGGCTAACACAGAAGGCCTCTGGCTAATGAAGTTTGCATATGACTGCAAACTAGGAGCCATAGTCAAGTCCCCAAATGATGTGGACATCCTACAGAAGGGCTTCACTGAAACAGATGCCTGGTGTCAGAGCCATGGCCTCAAGCTCAATGCCAAAAAGTGCAGTGTCATCCCCTTTTGTAAAAACTCTGTACCCATGAACTACCACATAGGCAGCAATCTACTTAACACCGAATGCGTGATAAGAGATCTTGGGACCCAGGTGGACAGTAGTCTCTCCTTTGATAGTCACATCGCCACAGTAGTCAGGAAGTCCTTCTACATGGCACACTTCATCATAAAAGGGTTCTCATCCAGGAAAAAAGAGATCATTGTTCCCCTCTACTCATCACTCATTAGACCCATTATAGAGTACAACGCCCCTTTTGGAATGTACCTCACAAGACGTCTGCAACAGCTAGAAAGGCCACAGAAGTACCTCACAAAGAGGATTACTGGCCTCAAAGAAATGCCCTACACTGACCGCCTCAAAAAACTACAGCTTTACTCTGTAGCATATCACCTTCTCCGAGGTGATCTCTGCCTAACATATAAAGATATGTCAAACCCAGAGCTGTTGGACATGCTACACCTAAAGAAATCCCAATCCCTCCAAGCTACACGGTCTAGGGACCTAAACCTTGTCACCACAATAGGACATGCTGGAGGGATAGATTCCTGTCCCAGAGACTTCCTATACTCTGGAACAAGCTACCCATCTATGTCAAGCAAAGTTCTTCATTAGCACTCTTCAAGAAAAATCTTGATGAGTGGATGGGAAATAGGAAATACACCCCGGGGATCACTTCCGCAGCTCTGCTTGACAGTGGCACATGAAAATAACTTTCTTGGGTGGCGTAAGCTATGGAACCTTGCTGGCTAGGCTTATGTAGGCCCTTGGGCTGATAGCCTAGTACCTACCTATGAACCTAAAAATTATTCCTAGCATTATTTGCTTTGGAAAGACCATAAAAATGATGAGTAGTTTCCTTTGAAGAGTAACTGTAAAAGATACACACGTAGTATGAGCTTGTGAGTAAACAGTGCAATGACATGAATTAAAAATCAAAGGAATATTTAAACTTAAAATTTATCTGTGTCTGCATCTTTAGGTTTCATTATTTTAACATGCTGCCTTTTTACTTTAGATGTTGGAAGTGCATTTACTTAAAATATTTTAATTCGTATTTATTTTTTAAGAGTGGAACAGTACTGCCGTAGCATGAAATATAAAAGAAGACAAAACTAAGGAATAAGTATATGTATAAGTAGAAAATAAAGATTAAAATGAATACTTTGATCTGTGGTCTGCTTCAGAAATAACATGAGATATAAAAATAAACAGCAGAAAGAGAAAGGGAAACAGGACACAAATACAACGAAGGATAGGGGAACGGTGAAAAGAAGCTTGAAGAAGACAAAAGCTGCAAATGTCTTTAGTTTATTTGTTTGCTTATTTTGTTGAATGGGAAAAGATCAATTGGGCCACCCCATTTTAGTGCAGTTTTGAATAAAACCACTCCAGTATCGTGAATGCGAAACATTATTCCTCTGATTATTTTATCAAAAGAAATAAGAGATAATAGAAATCACACAGCAATTATATTCAGTGTGAAAGCTTCTACAATTAAAACAATATAGTTGGAAACTATAACCATATTTACAATATTTGAAATTTTAGCATCAATAAAACATATTTGGACTACATTAGAAGGAAGTAAAAGGGGGATCTACAGGAAACATACTAGATTAATATACCACTGAAAAACACACCAGCCAAGCTAATGGAAAAGAAGTAATTTAATATTATTCATAAGTTCTTCAGTGAGAAGCTATCTAGGAGAATGAAAAAAAATGAATATTTCAAAGACCAATATTTTTATAAAATAGCGTCTCATCCTTAATAACTATAGTCATTAACTATTAAAGAGAAAGAAAATTATGGCATTAAATTATAATACTACATAGGACTATGTTTTCTCAAAACATTCTTTTGTGCAGTCCTAATGTTTACATATCAAAAAGTTATGGAATGTTTGTTTTAGTTAATAAATGAAAACCTCCATGTACTTACCAGTTACAAAAATGTTTTACCGACGTTAAAAGCCAGTAAATTAGCAAATGCTGGCATAAGGACAGCAGGTAAGGAGAAAATAAGGGACAGTTTTTTTAAATATTGCCCTAATTTGAATAAGTTACTTACAGGCTAATATCTGTAAACTTCAGTGGACATAGGAGGACAGATATTCAAGGACTAAAGGAATGTCCCCTTCTTTATTCCCAACCATAACAGAGCTTTGGGGTGTGTAATATTTGTTACACACCTTTGAAAGTGCTGTTATGCTTAGATCACACACTACAATAGCACAAAAGTTTATCTTTTTTCTGATTTTGGAGAGTAATCACATCAGTCTGTGGATTGCATGCACTACACTGAAGTTATCAGTTATGGACCCATAGAATGAAATGGTACTTTGGCTAAGTGGTAACAGAAATGTAATGTAAGTGGGGATGAGTGGAAATGAGCTTCCTATATGAATCAGTATTATAAGGCATGTTACTGATTTTCTGCAGAGCTCTGTCTTCCGTGCTTTGGAAATGTTCTCTGTGCAGGTAAAAAGGCATTCCTAAACCTGACTTCCTCAACAAGTTACCAAATCCAACTAAAGTCACAAACCACACCACCAAAACAGTGGCTCGCAACCAGGCCTGCACACCACTTATACAATCAGCATTCATACAAGTGGTAAAAAACATACAACAGTCCAGAACACTAGAGGTAAATAAAGGTACTCTGACAAAAATAAAAATAAGAAATACATTTTCATTAAACTTTATTAGTTTAGTTGGAGTACCTTTTTCCACTTCCAGTGTTTCGGACTTGTATATTGTTTTTATGATTTGTTTGAATGCTGAGTCTGTGAGAGGTGTGCAGTCCTGGTTGCAAGGGACTGTTTTGATGTTGTGCTTCCTCAACAAAGTCACCATTTGCTCTGCCTAATCTATAGAGTTAAAGGAACTGATAGCATGGCAAACCATTTTTGACATGCAATGGACTGGGAAGTATTGTTGAGAAGAAAGCTGTGTGAATCAGCCAGTTTGTAATAAATAGGAGTTTTAAATCTCAGTGACTGATGGTTTAATATCCATAAATGGCAGTGTGGAGGATGATACAGTACAGCATATGGACTTCTTTTTTCTTCCCAACAGTATTAGTGCAATTTTTTTAAACACCTTTATTGAATCATTCACTTGTGGCAAATTTACCTTTATACAAAAGTAATCAAATTGTATTAAATTAACATTAACAAACATTATAGTTCACATATATTGCTATATATCATATAACCTAAGCAACATTACATAAATTATTCAATTATTGCCCTCTTTTTTAAACAAGAAACATAGTTATTAAACAATCACTTATGACATAAGCAATCATACATTTATATAAAAGAGAATGAACCATACTGACACAATCCTAGTTGCAAGCAGTTTACATCACAGACGGTACTGACACATTCCCAGTTGCAAACATTATACATCATTTATAATCTACCCAATTATTTTCAAACATTTTAATCATTAAATTGCAACCTGATGTTCATCTCTGTGTCCCTTTATTTTAATTTTCCCACTCCCTGCCCTAACTTTTCACTCTTTCCACTGACGTCTCTTCCTCCACTTTTTTCATCAGTTTCCATAACCACTGTGCATGGGTTTTCCTCACATACTTTAAGGACTTTTCCCATCTGGACACAACCAAATACATAACCTACTACTCTACTGTTAGTACTTCTTTCACTCTCTCTGTCTGTTTTATTGTTTACTTTTTATTCCAATGGCTCCTTTTCTGTGACATACTCAGAAAGTAGTAGAAGGCGTATCAGCTATTAAGACTATAATTCATGCACAAGAGAAGTGGTTGGAACTGTTGAAAACAGTTGTTGCATAGCATAATGTATAAGTGCAACGCATTAGGGGATCTGCCTCACAAAACAAGTTGCCTAGAAAATTCACAGTATGATGTCAAATACAGCAGGAGAAATAACTTGAGGAATATCTAGTTACCAGAAGGCAAAGAAGGTACTGACCCCAAAATTTTCCCAGAGAAACAACAACTGTGGAAGGCACTTTGCCTGTAGCTGTTGAGGGCACCCATTTTAACCTTTCCTTAACCAAACACAATCAGAATGTGCTAAGTTATTTTACTTTCAAGCTGCTGAAATCATGTCAAATGCAAGAACCCCAACAAGTTAGTGCAGTGCCTACAATTGTCTGACTTGCACACAGCAGATATGGCAGATCCAAGCAGTAGCATCTCACTTTGTCAGAAAAAGGTATCTTCCTGCTGGCTATGGCGAACTGAGGGAGCTGTCAATTCCCTTTCAGTCTAGTTTTCCAGTGGATCTGATTTTATGCTGGAAGGATTGCAGAGAACCCTTGACAATAAAGAGAGATTAAAACATTTTGCATGTTATGAGTGATACCACTAACAAACAATTCATCAAAATAATCAGATTGAACAAAGAATGTATTTGCTCCCCACTGTATAAAATGATGGGAAGGATGTAACCATCTTGGAGCACTCATCATCAGCTATACCATGGTGGTCATAAGAGAGGAAGCAGGTCAAACTACCAGTTTACATCACTCTAGCACAGCTCATGAGGCCTCCCAGACAAGGTACAGTTGTTTTTCATGGAACATTTTGTGCAAAAACTCCAATTCACTGAGGGATGAAGACAATAAAGAAGGGGGTGTCCATAATGGAGGACTAATTTGCTAAATCACTATGCTGATAGAGTTTGTAAGTTTAGAAAGATCCCATACAGAGAATGTACGGTTAGAGAACTGTTGGCACTATTACAGAACAACATAAAGCAGGACACACTTAAATATAAACATGAGCACACCTTCTTCTAAATGTTCAAATATTAGACATACTTGCAAGTACTTTTTCCTCTATACAAAAAAAAAAAAAAAAAAAAAAACAGTCCCAACTGATAGTGGTAAAAAATCAAACAAAAGAAAAGTAACCAATTCTACAGTTTTTAAACAATTTGATGATGAACCTACATAAATGATCAGCGAAAGAGCATATTATGTTTGAACTGTGCATGCTGGTTGTCTTAATACCTGTCCCACTCCATCTTGCAGTAGCAAACAAGCACATCAGGCAGTAAGACTATAATATTGCTTCATATAGCCTGTTTTTCTCTTGAGCTGTTGCATGTTAGTCTAGAAGAAATCAAACTGAACCGTAAATGACTTACATGTGAATACAATTCATATGGCACATCTGTGGCTGAATTTCACCCTTGCATATGATTTACTGCACAGCTGCTTAGTTATAAACTGATGGTTTGATGCTATGATATACAAGATGAAGAACAACTGAAACTGCTTTATAACCTGACTACATTATGGCTGCAGGCATCTTGCAGAGGGAACGGGATCTTAAGGAAGATTTATCTGATTATATAAAGTGATCCGAAGGAAGAACTGTCCGATTATGTCAAATGATAAATGCATTAGTTAAAAAGAAATGTGTATGCAAGGTGTTTAAGTTTTTCTGTTTGGTAGTTAGAAGAGTGGAAGAAGAAGAGATCTTGACTATAGATTGCGCTCAGCCTCGATGAAGATGCTGGTAATTAGGAGAGTGGTCAGCATTCAGATAGCTAGTTGTTCATACTATGGCAGTCTAACTTTGAAATCAAAGCAGTAGCACAATATTACAGTTAGACATAGGTTCATAGGGTCATAGGTAGGTACTAGGCTAGCAGCCCTGGAGCCTATATAAACCTAGCCAAAAAAGTTCCCTGGTTTTCACCACCCAAGAAAGTTATTTTCCTGCGTCCCTGTCTAGCAGAGACACAGAAGTGATCCCCGAGGTGAATTTCCTATTTCCCATCCAATTATAGAAATTTTTCTTAAGAGGGCTAATGAGGAGCTTTGCTTGACATGAATGGGTAGTCTGTTCCAGAGCATGGGAAGTCTCTGGGACAGGAATCTATCCCTCCAGCATGTTCTGTTTATTGTGATGGCAAGGTTTAGGTCCCTGGAGCATGTGGCTCAGAGGGATTAGGGTTTCTTTAAGTGTAGCATGTCCAACAGATCTGGGTTTGACATGGCTTTGTATGTTAGGCAGTGGTCACCTCTGAGTAGGTGATAAGCGACGGAGTAGAGCTGGAGTTTTTTGAGCTGGTCTGCATATGGCATCTGTTTCAGGCCGGTAATCCTCTTAGTGAGGTATTTCTGTGGCCTTTCTAGTTGTTGTAGATGTCTTGCGAGGTACATGCCAAACGGGGCATTGTATTCTATAATGGGTCTGATGAGGGATGAGTAGAGAGGAACAATGGCCTCTTTTTTTCTGAAGGTGAGCCCCTTTGTGATGAGGTGTGGCATGTAGAAGGATTTCCTGACTACTGTGGCAATATGATTATCAAAGGAGAGACTACTATCCACCTGTGTCCCAAGGTCTCTTATCACACTTTCAGTGTTTAGTAGGCTACCACCTATGTGGTTGTTCATGGGTACAGTGTTTTTCCCAAAGGGGATGACAATGCACTTCTTGGCATTGAGTTTGAGGCCATGACTTTGACATCAAGCATCAGTCTCAGTGAGGACCCTTTGTAGAATGCCCACATCATTAGGCGATTCTATTATGGAACCTAGTTTGCAGTCATCTGCGAGCTTCGTTAGCCAAAGACCTGCTGTATTAGCCTGGTCTTCTGAGAAGGAGATGCCAAAAAGGAGAGGACTCAGGACTGAGCCCTGTGGTACTCCATTTGTCACTGGTCTGAAGTTGGATTTGGAGTCGGCTATTTTCACTGTGTGGGTTCTGTCAGTGACCCAGTTGGCCACCCATCTTGTGACAGGGATTTATGCCCATTCTAGTGAGTTTATCTATAATTCCAGAGTGGGGGATGGTGTAGAAAGCCTTGGTGAGGTCAAGGTAGGATGTGTGCACCACCTTACCCTCATCCACAGCTCTGGTGACTGCTTCAAAGAACTCAGTCAGGTTTAGGAGACATGACTTACCTTTTACAAACCCAAACTGAGTGGGGTCCAGAGTTTGGAGGTTACTTATGTCCTTGTTTATAAGCTCCAAGATGATATGTTCCATGGCCTTGCAGATCAGGCTCATCAGGCTAATGGGGCTGTAGTTCTTGGGGTGTGTGGTGGCACACCCTTTGTGGAGTAGGATAACGTTGCTGTGTGCCATTCAGTAGGCACAAAGCCTGAAGTGAGGCTATGATTGAACATGGTATGTAGGTGGGGTACCAGTTCATTGTGTAGTTAGTGCAAAATGCAGCCTGGGATATTGTCAGGTCCCATGGATGCTGTGTTCTTGGCTTTGGAGAGTGCGGTCTTTACTTGTGCAGCCGTGATTACAGGGGCTTTGCATTCTTCCGGTATAGTGATGGGCCCTTTGGGGGATGAAGGGGGGCAAAGTTTGCACTGAATCTATCTGCCAGGAT